>NC_137067.1:20465369-20616362 GCF_032717465.1 Coenobita brevimanus | reverse complement strand
CCGAAGTTCTCTCTCTTTTCCCACCGTCCCATATTCTGCCTCCATTCCCTCCATTCTCTCCATTCAGATATTCTATTCTTATACTTTCACAGTCTGTCCTCCTCCCAGTTATTGTCATCGCACTAATCTTCCGAAAATCCATACATTCCCTTCCCTTGAAATTCCTATTATATTGTCTTCCTCTTGTCATCTCTACATTCCCTCGCCTTAACCCCTCACCCCCAACGCCCCAGTACCCCTAACACCTGGCCTGTCAGATCAAAGCGGCAGTCTGGTGTGGCGGTAACGAAGGGGCGTGCTGGATGCCAGTTTCAACGTCTCCTTCTGCTCCTCTTTCTTCCTTCCCTATATCACTGCACCCCATTCCCTGCCCCCTCCCCGGTACCCCTGAAGACGTCCCCTTCCTCTCCACATTACTAAAGCCCCACCCTCATTCACACCCATTCGGACTATCCCCCCCTACACATGTCTCTTTCTTCTCCACACCGCTAATGGTGGTGGTGGTAGTAGTGATGATGATAGTGTGTCGTGGTGGTGGTAGTGATGACGAAGTTGGTGACTGTGTGTAATATTGGTGATTAGTGTGTAGTGGTGGTGGTAGTGGTACTAGTGGTCGTGATAGTGGTAGAAGTCGTCGTGGTGATGGTAGTGGTGGTGGTAATTGTGGCAGTGGTAATGGTGATGGTGGTGGTGATGGTGGTAGTGTTGTTACTAAACCCCACTCTGGGTGAGCAGACCCATCGACCAAAGATAAGTGACTTTCCGTATGGCCGTTCTACAGCTATAGAACATTACATAATTATACAGTATAAGGTTCCGGCCCCCCTTGTAGTAGTCGGACCCATGCCAGGGTGGAACCAGATTGATGATGATGATGATGATGATGATGAGTGGTGGGGCATGTGTAAACAAGTATATGTTGTCAAGCTGCCGGTAAGGTGATGATGATGATGATGATGATGATGAGTGGTAGGGCATGTGTAAAGAAGTACATGTTGTCAAGCTGGCTGGTACAGGTATGCCGGTAAGGTGGTGATGATGATGATGATGATGATGATGAGTGGTGGGGCATGTGTACAGAAGTACATGTTGTCAAGCTGGCGGGTACAGGTATGCCGGTAAGGTGATGATGATGATGATGACGATAATGATGATGATGATGATGATGATGAGTGGTGGGGCATGTGTAAACAAGTACATGTTGTCAAGCTGGCGGGTACAGGTATGCCGGTAAGGTGCAAGTCAAAGGTGGGCATAAAAAATGGATGGTGTGGTGTGGAGTGGGCATAGAGTGTGGTAGGTGGTTGGGCAAAGTAGGGTGAGTAGCCTACACCCTGTGAAGTAAGGTTTGGTATGAGGGGCAGTGCTGGCGGTGGGAAGATCCAAGTCACAGAAGTTCGATGTGGGAGGGTGGAAAAAAGGTGGGAAGGGTGGAGAGGAGTGGGTGGGAATGGTGGTGGTTGGTGAGGCAGGGTGGGGGTAATACTCGTACATCCATGAATATGGGCGTTGTAGGTTGGTCAGTATGGGTGTGGCCATGGCTTAATTTATACATTTCTCTTAGGGGAAAAAAAGAACGACAAGCAAGTAATCAGTCAGTGCTGTCACGTACTTAAGGTCACACGTACATAAGAACTCACGTACTCACAGTCTCACGTACTTACTGTCTCACGTACATAAGGTCTTACGTACATAAGGTCCCACGACTCATATAAAACCATTCAGCTTGGATCTTAACAGGGAAAGAAATATAGAGGGAAATAAATTCAGCCATTTATCGCAAAGACAAACGTGACCTAAAACGGAATCAGCCACATGCAAAAATCGACCCTCTAGGTTCTTCTTAAAAGCCCGAAAGAAGACCTAATCTGTGGTGTGTGCTTTGTGTGAGATTGCGTAGGAGGGAGGGTGGGTGAAGGATAGGTCTGGGGGGTTCAGAGGGGTGACTGGGTTGGTGTGTGGAGTGGGTAAGGAGGGTGGATGGGTGGGGTGGTACTGGAGTCACTGCCAGGTGTGAGGATGATGCATGTCCGTAATCAGGCTTCAGCCAATCCTTCCTGCCTCAACACCTCTTAATGAATCACCGTTTTGTGCTGCAGTGGCTCAGGATTTTTAGTTGAACAATTGCCTTTTGGAGCGGGATTTTGTACTTGCAGGACGGAAGATATTATACCAGTTATTACATCTCTCAGAGGATATTGTTCATCTTAAGAATGGCTTTCCACCTTTGAAACTGAGAGTACTAAATAATCATTCCAAGAGGTGACTTACGTAAATTTTACTTCTTGTTCGATTAGAGATGTAAATTCATCTTTGGATCGGCGTCCCATTCTCAAAGTTACCACCTGCCTGTTTTAAAGTTAATTATAGTGACGGAAGGCCACGCGAAAGCTGAATCTAATCTTCTGGTGGTAGCAAGAGTAAAAGTTAATATTTCTATCCTCGTTAGAAGGGTAAGGTGACTGGGAGCATTTTGACGATGTATATCAACCAACACTGGGTAACCGAGTGTGTGTGTTATTTTACCGACGAAAAATTAATACAGTATTCTTGCTACGAACACAAAATTTTCTTCACTTTGAGTTTAGTTTCCTGTCTAAGGGTTAAAGTAACGCCTGAGTAATTGAGTATATTTTCAGTTTAAGCTGTTTGTGAGAGAGGGGTGGTAATGTGGGAAGCTGATATTGCATAGAATGTAAATTTGACAGAACTTTTTTCTTTTCCGTATTTCGTGGCGCAGGGAAAATTATATGTTGGATAGCTTAAAGCGAAGTAATAGTGGCAAGGAAAGCTAAAGTAAGGCGATCATGGTGACTATTTTTGCCATTGCAGTGACGAATTTACTGAGCTTGATAGTGGCGTCCTGTATATGAACGAAACAAGAGGAATAGTAGCAAGGAAAGCTAAGGGCAAACATATTATTATTTCTACTGCCACCACACGTAATAACATCAAAGAAGACTACATTAAGAGGGAGCATAATTATGATGGCATTGTTATTCAGACTGTCCATCCACGTTGACTCTAAGAGGCTTGAGAACAATATTTGCATCTCCGGCCTGTGTTTCTTAACGTGCTTTTCATGCCCCTTCCCTGATAATCCTCCCTGACTAATCACCACGATAGCTTCTCGCCTCGGGTTCACTCTCTCACGCTCCCACACGATTTCGCACTTAACTCATTGGTCTGGCACTGATTAACATATATTCTCATTATTCCCTGTCTAATCTTACCATTTCATACTGTTGTCTATGCTAACTTCAGGGTTCTGTGCCTTTAAAGAGGTACATAGCTTTACATCTAGATAAGGCATAGCATAGATGGACACCAAGTATATACTGGAGACCTGTTTTGCGTAACTTTGTATCAAGAGAGAGGTGTACTTTGATAATTATCCACCCTTCCAGACCCATGCATTAGACAGTTGGTGGGTGTTGGGTGTAGCAAGTGTTGATAGAATGGCCGCTATATGTGAATTAGTGTGTACGTATCAGCTTGTGGTTTCTTCACTGGACTGCAATATTCTCCCGGGGATACAAGGTTCAGGGTAGCGTGCATGCCTCTAAACACCAGTGCTGGGTTAGAGAGTGGAAGATTGCCCTTACTGCAGCCTCCAGATAAGCAGGAACCAAAGGAAGATGGCTCTATCCGTTGATGTACAGTATTTGTAATGGCTAAGTGCAGGTGACCCTAGAGTGAGTCTTAACAAGAGTCCTTTTCACCTGTGCCTGATGGAAAGTTGTTAGGTGAACAGTGGCTTTGATGTAGTCCCAATAATTGAATTAATCCTATTCATTTGTCTTTCTTTTATGCATGAAAGAAGGAACCAAAGGCCAGAAGCCCCTAAAATTGCTCCCTCCTAGGGGAAAAAAAAAAAAACATAACAGAGAGCCAATTCAAGATCTGTTTATTTCGAGACACTCTTGAGCAAATAGTGACTCAGAAATAAATCTCGCTCTTAGGTATGCCACGATAAGGAATCCAGTTCTTGTCCGAGTGTTCTACGCTTGCTCCGTTTGCTTCCAAATGTAGCCAGTCTTGGTTGTTCTGGAGGCGTCGTGCGTACTAGAGGACTGTTTCCAATGAAGTCAATGGGACCCTATGGGGAGACAGCCCAGGTGCTTTACCCTGTGTTTCTAATATGCCTGAACTCTCATCGTCACTGCTGGACTCACTGCTGCCTGACGTGGTAGAACTGTTCAGTACAGCAGCTATCCTCAGAGCTCAGGTTATTGAAACATGGGTAGATTTGGTCCCTGGTAATGTGGAACAAAATTTCAAAGACTTTGCCCAATCGTATCGTAGAGAATGTAAGCAAGGATGACTCTTAGCTTCTGGAAGGTGGTAGGTTGTTGTTTGTCCAGGTACTTCATTGTAACCTAGCTTCGTGTCTTAGATCCTGGGGAGTGTCTGTGGTGCCTGGAACTTCTCTGGAAAGTCACAGATGTCAATCTTGCTCTGTCTGATGTATGTTTGATCTCATTCCCATACATAATGTCAGCCTTTATACTAACCTTCTCCTCTCATACTAATCATCACTCGTACTTAACATACTCTCAAATTGCCACTCTTTCAAACTACTCTTACTCTCATACTGATTTTTAAAGACATTATCTCACTTCCATGGTGGTCTCACTGATCTCATTCTAACGCAGATCTCACTCACACTAACTCTCCTCATTCATACTAATATCACTCTCTCATATTTCCTAACAAATCCCTATTCCTTCAGCCTTCTTATACCTACCCATACACTTTCCACCTCATCTTCACATACCATCCATCTCACTCACTCGCATCCCTTCTTACAAAACCTAAACACTAAAAATCACTCAGTATTCATCCATCAACAACTCTTCACCCTTTTTTCCACCTCTCATCCTGCATCCGCCCACTCTCATCCAAAATTCACTCTCGCTTTTATCATCACTTCATCCCCACACCACCGCACCCCTTCATCTATTACTCACTTCCAGCATCCTTTCACTTTTATCCCTCACTTCCTTTCTATCTTTCAATTTCCTATGCTTACCCAAAACAAATCTCGCTCTTAACATACTTTTCTCTCGCATCCTCACACTTTCATTTTCCTCACTGTCCCAGTACATTTTCCCTTACTTTCCACACCTTTTTACCCTTGTTATTGTTTCTCTTCCATTTCCTAACAATTCCATCTCACTATCCCACCTTCTCACTGTGATTCATTTTCCACACTTATCCACACTCTTCACACTTTCCACACGTCTTCACTCACCCATTTTCACACTCTTGCAACACCCCTATCTCACTTTTTCCACTCCTTTCTCGCACCTGCTCACTCACTTTCTCACGCCGGCCCACTCACACACTCACGCACCCTCCCTCCCCTTCACCATCTCTCGTGTATGCAAATGAAGTTCTCCCCTTCTCACTCTTGTAACTCCCCGCCAAAAAATACTGGAGAATAGCGGCTTTTCGTTTCTCACACGCTTTTCTACACTTTTTCATTTCTTCCGTCTTTATTTTCGAGGGCGTGAATATTTGTGTGGCCTGTTTCTCTGTGCGTATTTATATGGTAGCTGTTTTTATTCTCTCTCTGTCCCGTTCAAGATCCTGCTTTGTCCATCTGCTAAGTGGAAATTGGAGTTCAGGTGATGATTACGATGATTTTGGCCATGTTTTCGTTGACTTTGGAGACTTCTGGAAATAGATTACCGTATCCTATTATTTAGCATATGACATTCTCCAATCATTCTATTCTTCCCTGTTTTTTCCTCGCTTCTGTTCTTCTTTCATTCCTTGTCCATTCCATCGTATCTCCTTATCTACAATACACTCACATATTAATCACCTTCCTGTCCCTTTCACCCATACCACCCATATACTCAATTTTTCTCACCGTCTTCTCTGTCATTCCTCCTCCTTTCATTATCTCTGTGCATTCTCTCATTCACCTTTCATTTTCACACACACACACACACACACACACACACACACACACACACACACACACACACACACACACACACATACTCTTCTTTCATATATTCTTATCTTCTCTTTTGTTTTTCCCCCTTCCATACTCTGTTTATCCTTTCCTCCTTGCACAACCTCATAACCTTTCACACGCACTAACATCCTCTACCACCTCATTACTCGTACTTGTCATACCTTACACCTCATTTCCCTTCCCGCACATCTACTCGCATCATAACAACGCCTTATTTCCTCATATATACATCATATAAACCTGTGATATTTTACCATACACCTGTCACACATTTCATCTCATTTCCTCATTTCCTTTCTCACACATACAAAACCTCAGTCCTTTGTTATGCATTTATTACATCAAACATTTCACTCAGCCATGTATATACTTGTTAGGTCTCATTTCCTCCAGCACAGATCTTTCATTCAACACTCATTTCCTTACACACATTTGTGAGTATGTGATATTTAGGTATCCATCTGTTACACGTTTAATATAACTTCTTTTGTCATCCACATTTCATAACAGTACCTCACTTCCTGCCATGCACCTATTACACACACACACAGTTTCCATAAGAGTCCATTCAATATTCATCTTGTTTTCTAAGCCAACCTTGCAGTCTTTAGGGGGTGACTTAGCTTGGAACAGGTTTCTCTCTGTCTCTCTCTCTTTCTCTCTGTCTGTCTGTCTGTCTGTCTGTCTGTCTCTCTCTCTCTCTTTCTCTCTCTCTCTCTCTCTCTCTCTCTCTCTCTCTCTCTCTCTCTCTGTGTCTCTCTCTCTCTGGTGTGTGTGTGTGTGTGTGTGTGTGTGTGTGTGTGTGTGTGTGTGTGTGTGTAGCTTAAGTAATCAGGCCTCAGAGATGTTCATATACATCTTCACTATTACGTACACCATAGCCTATATATATATATATATATATATATATATATATATATATATATATATATATATATATATATATATATATATATATATATATATATATATATATATATATATTTTTACATTATTCCTCCTCTTAGTCTTGTACCCTCATTAAGAGCTCTTGACTTCCCATCGATCCTAGAAGCATTAGGAAATAACCATTATATTTTGTTCCACAGTCTTTTATTATTATTATTATTATTATTATTATTATGCGTCTCTCGATCTAGTGGTAGGGTACTGGAGTCTGGGTAATCAACAGTGAAGAAACCCCAAAGGCCTTTTTTTTTTTTTTGTGCCAAATACTAGGTGAGATTTAGGTTAGTTTCCTTGCCCTACATGTTCTTGAGTAAGGTAGCGTATCCTCAGGCCCTTAAGCACTAAAGGACCTAATATGAGATTGATTATTAGCGTTCTCATTATCTTTATTCACTACTGTCGCACAATCTTCGTCCACTTAGGTAGTTATGTAGTTGTGTTATTTCCTGTACCCTGTTTCTGCACACTTTCTCATTCTCCCAGCTTTTGCTTCCTTCAATTATCTATCCATCTCTGTGAGCAAGATAAGCCGCGTAATTTAGTGTGGTACATCTCTTGTTACTCGAGTTGGAATCAAGACCCCAGTGCAATCCGGAATTATCACAATCTTCCTCTCCCGTCTTCCTCTACTCGGCCTATCGCTCTCCCAAACGCACAGTCATGCCTAATAACGAAAGCAATCGGTGCTCGCGTTTTCTCGGCTTTATCAAAGACTCGTATCTCCTCATCTTCAAAATGGCAAGTCGGCCGCTTATCAGGATTTAACAGCAGACACGGTTACCCACAATAATACCGGGAGTTAAGTGGTGTTTCATTCTCTTCCACAGCCACTTAATCTTCCCTCCAGCTCACTTAACTGAACCAGGCCATTTGTTAAAAGAAATTCATTGGGGAGTTAAGACCAGGGTAGGATAGACTGGCACAGAGTAGAAGAGAAGATAGTGGTAAGAGACAGTGGTATGGTGTAATTTAGGTGATTGTAAGGACAGGCGTTAATCTGTGAGCGTCCACCTTACACTTTAAGCTGCACTAAGTGAGGATCAAACCCATTCCAGTGCCCCATCCCTCCTCAACTTGAGGTCTGTTAAGGAGTCTCACCCAGCCAGGCATCAGTCCACCCAAACACCCACACCAGCCTACCCAAACACCCACACCACTTACCCACACCACCCACACCACCTACCCACACCACCCACACCACCTACCCACACCACCCACACCACCTACCCACACCACCTACCCACACCACCTACCCACACCACCTACCCAGACACCCACACCACCTACCCAGACACCCACACCAGCCTACCCAAACACCCACACCAGCCTACCCAAACACCCACACCACCTACCCACACCACCCACACCACCTACCCAAACCACCTACTCACACCACCTACCCAGACACCCACACCACCTACCCAAACACCCACGCCAGCCTACCCAAACACCCACACCACCTACCCAAACACCAACACCAGCCTACCCAAACACCCACACCACCTACCCACACCACCTACCCAAACACCAACACCATCCTACCCAAACACCCACACCACCTACCCACACCACCTACCCAAACACTCACACCAACGTAGTGCTCGGTCATCAATCTGTTGCTACTACCATTCCTGTTCTCTGTGCCATTGGGTGTTCGTGGCTCCTGATCCCTAGCGATTTATTTTGCATAATACGCATACTTATAATCTTTTGCCTATGTACTGTTCATCCTGACAGTTTGTACCACTAGGCTAGTGAACAAGAGAAACATAAGTGTACAGTGCAAAGTGTATCACGCAGGAGTAGGTGTTTCGAAAGCCAGGCAAAACATGACCCAAAATTCCACGATATATCTCCATTTCAGAACCTCTCCCTGGTCACATTCACTCTTAGGCACGTCCGTAGTCGTCATCTATATAGCACATTGTATACTCACTCAGTTTCGATTTTTTCCAATTTTCTAAACCCTTTCACCCCGAATATGTAATTTGTGTCTTACGTTTGCTACTACCAGAGGCCTTTATTTAGAATTTTTTTAGCTTTGAAAATTTTACGTCGCCTTGATCAACTCATACACTGCTTGGCGATTTTTCTCACACTAAATAATATCATAAAAAACCAGCAAAAACACAATCTGAAATACACCTTGAAGAACTTAAATACGGTGATGTACTTCTGATTGTCTTACTATTTCATTCAGCCAGTGGAACCTGTTGTTTGAGAAGGGATTAATAGGCTTGTTCTAACCTAATCACTAACAGCAGCATAAAATCGTCTAGATATGGAAAGTTAAATACAAAAGACGTTTATGTGGTGAAGAAAATTATCCTTTGCCTGATAGAATTACCCACCTGAATAAACTCACCATGTGTTTGTCTACATATAATTCCTTGGTTCTCCAGTACATAGTTATGGTACTCTAGATAAGTTTATAGGCACTGCTCAACTTTCCCTCATCTAAAAAAAATCGCCTTGTATGAGTCTTGATAAAATACCCAAGTGCTGTAATAGTAACGAATGGATTACATAGGGTGTTAATCGCTATATTATCCGCTTAGGTGATTTTTAATCCGCTAGAGACCTTGAATTTACATACACTTCAATCTAATGCCATTATCCATGTACGTTGTTTAGTAATCCCAGGTACTAAAACTTGTATCGCAACCCCCCCCCCCCTCGGTTCAATAAGTCTCATAAATATACACTTGGAATAATTTATCCTCCCCTGGAATATGCTTTGTTGTTTCCTTACACCTGCATCACCACCACTGCCACCACCATCATCACGTTACTTTACACTACACACACACACACACACACACACACACACACACACACACACACACACACACACACACCTCTCTGCTGGTAGGGTGAGCATGTAAGGTAACTATAATCGTCTGCTGGCAGCAGAAATGAACCAGACGTGGTAGTATTAAAGGCGCTAACCCGTTCACTCAGAAGACCTTATTATATTCTCACTTTCATGCGATTACAGTTGAATTGGGGGAAACCTCTTGCAGCAAAGGGGTTGGAAAGGAAGTAGGTTGAACTCCTGGACTGCGAAATGTCTCCCCGAAGGTATATAAAATCGCCAGGTGCTAGCAAAAATTAATCATTAAATGACCTATGACTAAAGGGTTACGAATACCCACCCAAACTCCTCCCAGGCCTACTGTGGAAATTCTGTGCCCACATCATAAGAATATTTCACCGTTTAGATGTGCAAATACTTAATTGTTGGCAGCTTTTTACAGCTATGTGTACTTGACTCCTTCAGCCTGAGGACGTATTTAGTTGTACCTCTAGATTATTTTAGTGATGTTAATGAACGCCTTAAATAATGTAACCCTTTAAACTCGCCCGATCAGCAGTTTATAATGCCTACAGTTACAGAAGAAATTATTTGTAGGAGATTAATTTTATCAGTAAGATGACGCAATACGATTATGTATTTCTCCCTCTCCAACACCAGACGTTTTTCTTGTAGTGAAGGGATTAATAAGCTCTATATATGTTCTCTGTAGTTAGAAAAAGCCCACATGAGTGCAGTGATAAATTGCTTGAAGAAAGCAACTGTAAAACGAAAAAGAATCTGACACGAGAGGCATAAGATCACCCCAAGAAAGCAAGGGTGAGTTAAATAGGCAAAGAATTATTTTTTTCCACCATGGATTCCTAAGCGTTCCGTAAGTAAAAATATTTTGCGTTAGTAAGAATGGTGAATTGTTGGCCACTTTTAAAACATCGTATACTTAAGATTCCAAGGAAGTGTTCTTACCCGTAATTTATGCAGTGCCACATTTTCTCCTTTACTCTCTACATTTTCTAAACTCCGAGGGATTCTTTTCATGGTGGAAAGACCCTGGCCATCCCACCAATTGTGTAAATACAAAGGAAATATTAACACACTTTGTATATTTTTACCTGGAGTGTCATTAACCTCTATTCCATGCGCATATCTTTTGTGTTTTATTCTTGTTAATTTCAGATGTGTTTTTTCTTCAGTTGAGGAAAATCGTTCTATACTGAAGGGATTAATGAAAGCTGCTCTTAACACCTCCATTTCAGCATGTCTCTTCTAAGCTGGGAAAAAAAGTAAGATTTTTTTTTTTTTATAACAGGACAGAGGAAGGAAAAACAATGAATTAAAAACATCTATACACAAGATTATAGGTTCCTTCATTCATAAAATAGACCAAGGAAGACAATCATATTCAGGTTGCTAATTTGTGGCTGTGCTCACCTGTATTACTGTCTGAGGATATTCGCAGGTGGATCAAGAGGGCGCTAAGACCCACCGTCCTTACTGAATATATTTTATGGTTGTCTTATAAAGGTGTGGGGGTATTAGTGGGGCTGTTTTTAAAATCTGTAGGCTTTGCGAGATCATTAAACTGTCCATTGTCCCTAACCTGGTTCAAACTCACGTTTAGAATAGCACCTTCTTAATCACTGACTACTACTTCCTTCAACATAGCCAGAGTTAACGTTAGAAGTACAATAGGATCTAATATTTAAAGAGTAAGTCAAAAGTATGAGACAGCCAGCCTACAATCCTCTCTGCACAGAAGGAGGAGGAGAAGAGGAAGAACATGTTTGTAATAATAATGAATATGACGTAATGTGGTTTTCAGAGTTGCAGGAAAATTATTGACAATTTATCTATACAGGAGTGAAGTGTGACTGAACCACGTGGGGTCGTAAAAGTGGCTAAAGTATACTGGTACTGTGTTAGCCTTTCACACTGTAATGGAAATATATTGTTCATACGACTAATGTGGCCTTGCAAATGTCAGAAATGTGGAAATGAAAGTTTTTGCCACAGGAGTAGAGAGATCGAAGGGAGCCACACCGCCATTAAGTGAGGCTGCCGGAGGACCCATTGAGGTCGATGCACACCACCTCACCACAAACACAAAAAAGCTCATTAATTTTTATATTCAAACTTCAGGCATCAGTCGAAACAGAGCGTAAAATTATTTGCTAACCTAAAACCATATTCCGTATCTTTAATGCTCTTCCTGCTCATTTCCCCTTTGAGTGTCAGTGTGATCTTCCCATAAACAAAGAGAGGAAATTGAGTCTCTGAAAAAACACTTAGTCGTACGTCTTTATGAAGGCGTGTAATTTTTTACACTGGAAGTGCCACAAGCTGATGTTTTTTTTCGGCAGTTTTCCATATGCAAGGCTGAGACTACGTGTGTGGTTCAGAGGCTGTTTGGGGAAGGCGGTGGCTGAATCGGTAAAGAGGCGGCCTGCGGTCCCAATGGACCCAGGATCGAATCCCGGCTGGGGCTGGGAACAGTTTAAGGTTTTGAATTTCCTAAGAAGCAGACTTTCCTGATCTACCAGATGACCCGCCAACATGTAAAAATACCCCCGCTAATACCAATACACCAGTCCTGTATGAGATAGCCTTAGCATGTATTCAGTATGGATGGTGGGTGTTAATGTCGAAGTGGTGACATGTGGAGGTGTAGGAGGACTTCTGGGCCTTGGGATAGGTCACTACCCCCGAGAAATAGGCCCTGAAGCCTTTGTCCAGAGTCGAACACTTAAAAAAAAAAAAAAAAAAAAAGTATTGCATATGGGGAAACAGTAAGGTGGAGAGGAGGGACTAGGAAAGCTACTGGAATTATATGTGAAAGGAAATTACCGATCGTGGCGAAGAACTGCGATATAAAGGAGGTGTGAGACCTGCGATATAAAGGAGGCGTGAGTTAGCATGGGTGAAGGTTTGCGTGGTTTGAGTGACTTATGGAATTCCTACAGCTAGACAAAGGTATATGCTGTATTTGTCCATTGTAATTCAGTGTTTATGTAGATGGTGTTGTGACAGAAGGAGCTGATATTAGATGATAAAAGATGGACTGTATAAACCTGTAGCTCTTTTTTATAATTAGGTGGATCTTTGTAAACCATTTGCGAATTTTGTGGGTCTTCTTACACTACCATGCCTAAGGGTAAGTGAAGACCTGAATGAAGTAATGTTTCTGAAGACATAAGGTGATTGCTAGGTTATGTGCAAGTGACTGGAGAAACACATGAAGTGGTGCCAAGTTTTCATCCCTTCGGTACGAGGTCTCACCTAAGCTAAATATTTGTCTATCTATAATCCAGTTCTGTTTTGCCCCATCACGACCGTATGGACTGGTGATCGGCTACTTAGTCCCGACATTTAAGGTAAGGGTGACCAGCATCGCCCTCCCTGGCGTGACATGTTAGCAAAAATAAAACGTAATTCCGTCTTCTATAAAGCCTTGAAAGACCCATTTCGTTGGGGCGTCTTAACTCACTTGACCACCAGGCACCACCTAATGTCGTAAATGGCCTCTTGGGTTACTGGAAGCGATTTTGTTTGTCACTCAGTGTAGAGTCCCCTAATTTCCTTTCCTGGGGTCTGGATTGTACTCATCTGATGTACAGTACAGTCGCCCAAAAATCAGAATGCATTGGTCTCTGTACTGTATGTGCATTATCGCAGATCAAAAACTTATGGAGACACTGCCATTATTTCTTAGGTCAACTGTACATCATTGAAAGTTTGGATGGGATGATGATGAGTATGAAAATGGTAATGTGATTTTTATGTGAAGCCAAAACAGAAGTAAGAAGTCTCCTCATTCTGTATGTTATCTAAATCCAGCTCACTAGACAAGAATGATGTAATCTTAGGTAGTTGTTGAGAGAATTTGTTTGCGTATACCAAACCAGATGAGAGTCGGAGAGGTAACACTATTATGAGACAGTCACCAGTAAATACTGCGATATTATACCCCTAAAATGAGGTACACACCTTTCCATGTTCTTCCTTTAGTTATTAAATTTACTCCATAACTGCCGTATATACAGGATATTGGATATGACTATAAGATGTTCGTCAAACTTAAGACTTTACTATTGTGTTTCCAATACTCAAACTTCGCATTTATTTATTATTAAAATGATATTCTGTAGTGTAATTTGGTTTTTATTATTTCAGGTAAGTCGTGCAGCACCTGATCTACATCTGTAAGTACCCGTTTTATCCAATCTCTAGTTTGTTACCTGATTTAAGAATTAGTTATTCCTCTTAATCACATCGCTTATAATGGTTGGAATAGTTAATCTGTTTGTTTACATAATCCAGCTTCATTTTCTTGAAAGGGTGGTCCTTTGAGACAGTGTTTGGTTTCGTATCTGTTTTATTAAGCATGTCGAAGTATATCTAGGACTTTGAGCCTCACTAAAACATTTACATTAAACTACTCACTCAGACGTTGATCTATCGTTAGTCATATTTCATTTCGTTAATACCTGCTGTGTTCCACTCACATCATACATACGTGGCGTCTTTCATATTTAATCATAGTTCATTTTGCTGTACACTTGTTCTAGATACATAAGAATTTGATATCTTGCTGTCCTACTTACATGTTTTATGACACATCAGCCGCACTGCAACTATTTGGTCAACACAACGGCTACCACTGCGGAAAACACTATTACCCTTCCCCACCCCGGGGGAGCTCGGGGACGGGTATTGTTTTCACACGGTTTGTCTGTCTGTTTGTTTGTTTGTGTCTGTCTGTCTATATGTATGTATGTATATATGTATGTAATTATGTATGTATGTATGTTAACAACTTTATGCGAAAACTGCTATTGCGATTTTGACTAAAATCACAGGGATGATGGGCTATGACCTTCTGATCACCTGATACAATTTTGGGCCAACTTGGGCCAAGGTCCAGGCTGCTGCAGACCCCAGAAATTAATAAATAAATAAATATATATATATATATATATATATATATATATATATATATATATATATATATATATATATATATATATATATATATACACACAGTATATTGTGTTTTCGCCATAACTCCTTTCAAATTCGTCATATCGACATGAAAGCAAAACCTAAAGGTGCCTCTTTCAAATCTACATCCTATACCATGCCTCATTACATCAGGGGGGTCACCCCGCAGTTAGTGGTAGGGGGTCGGGCCTAAAATTTGAAATGGGCATAATATCGTCAATTTTCACCCAATTTACTCCAAATTTGATATGTGACATCTTTGACCAGATATCCTGTTGTGTTTATACGTCAGCGCTAAAATGACTGCCGGGGACGGGTTTGCTGTGCCTTGGCACCGTTTCTTATTACTTATCAGAATTGCTCGTGTTCCCAGTACCTTCAGTGTCATTATTCATGTAGACATCACACACGCAACACTCGGCAAAATTCTTCCATGATAATCTGTGCATTTACTTCTATCATGATTATTTCATTGTTTTTTAAAGGAGGGTACGATCAAATACTTTCTTGTCTCCTTTGTTACAGCTCCAGCCAACTATTTTGCTGTCACGTTTCCCACAAATAGCCATTTCACTGTCATATCTTGTCTACGTACTGCATATTTCAGTAATACATGATATCTTCTCAGTCTTTTACATTTTCTCAGAGACACCACTTTATCATCCTTTTTGTCTTAGGGACTTCTAAATGCATCCAGTTTAAATAATCTGCGTTTCCGTATTATGCATGTGTGTGTCGTGATAAAAATGTGAGGTGTGGGTGTGTTCCATGTGTGTGTTTTTTTTTTTTTTTTTAATGCAAGGAAGCAGGAACCAAATGCCAGGAGCCCGCAATCCGATCCATCAGAGGAAAAAAAAAAATACAACAGAGAGCCAAATTCAAGATCCGTTCCTTTCGAGATGCCTGGACACGCTGGAGATCATAAGAAGTAGGAAATACAGACAGAGGAAAAATAGAAATACAGTTCCAGAGTTGATCTGTTGTATTCATGAAGGACTGGGAGTAACGATTAACTCATGCATTAGAGAGTTGGACAGAAAATGAATGAGACTGTGTTGCTAGACGGGTGCTACGTGCCCGCCGAGGGATGCAAACAGACAGTTCAGAGGAGCGGTGGCCCCTGAAGTAGCGATAGAAAAGAGACAAAGATGCTCTTAGTAGTAACGACGCAGGTGGTATTCCAATCACCCACACCTGGTCCTTACTTCACTCCACTCTTCCCTCACCCCTTCCTCAGTTCACCCTACCCTCACCTCACTCCACCCTCATCCATCCCTCCTGTAGCCTCGGTCCTTCCATTCCACACTTACTTCACCCTAAATTTTTCCCCTCCACACTCACTCTACCCTTACTCCATCCTCTCCACACTCACCCTACCCGTACTCTTTCCCTCCACACTCACCCTACCCGTACTCCTCCCCTCCACACTCACCCTGCCCTTATTCCATCCACTGCACACTCACTATACCCGTACTCTTCCCCTCCACACTCAACCTATCCTTACTCCTTCCCCTCCACACTCAACCTATCCTTACTCCTTCACCTCCACACTCAACCTATCCTTACTCCATCACCTCCACACGCACCCCACCCTCACTCCTCCACACCCACCACATCCTCACTCCTTCCCCATCTAACCCCATCCTCACTCCACCTCGCTACCCTCACTCCACCCCGTTCCCCCATGCTACACCTCCTCCACCCCGTTCCCCCATGCTACACCTCCTCCACCCCGTTCCCCCATGCTACACCTCCTCCACCCCGTTCCCCCATGCTACACCTCCTCCACCCCGTTCCCCCATGCTACACCTCCTCCACCCCGCTCCCCCATGCTACACCTCCTCCACCCTCTACTCGTCCTGGTTATGATGACAGTAAACGGAAAAGCGATATTGATGGTCGTAGTTATGATCGTGATTATACACTTATGTCAAAGTTTTCAAGGTCTTTGCAAAGTTTACCCACCACTTATTTTTTCTTGTGTGTGTGTGTGTGTGTGTGTGTGTGTGTGTGTGTGTGTGTGTGTGTGTGTGTGTGTGTGTGTGTGTGTGTGTGTGTGTGTGTGTGTGTGTGCGCGCGCGCGCGCGTCCGATAAAAAATGTGTTAGTGATTAGTACTGCTGCTAATGAGGCAGGCTGAAAAAAGATCAGAGGTTCCTGATAGTGTGAGAGGGACTAAACTCTTTTCAGTTTGACTTGATGTAAGGCTGCCATCTTTCCATGTTAACTTCACGAAGTTAACGCATCCTTAAGGTCCTGCCACAGAAAAAGTATGAAAAGGGTGTAAGTTTGTAGTATCGCCTTGTTCTGCCCTTAAAATGCAGGAAACAGGTTGGCAAAGGAAGAAAACCTCGGCAAAGAAAGTGGATACTGGCCCCAGGTGATGGCAGGTAGGCCAAGGTGAGCACGTGGCACTGGGCAGGGGATAAACAAAGTGTGTAGGGCCAGACAGGTGACCCTATCTCAGATGAGGCTGGATGGTCGACAGAAGGAATATCGGTGTGTAAGAGTAATGGGTTGTGGCAGACATTATACCTACTGATTAACGCCACGGTGGTCATCAACACCTTTATTCCGGTAATCTCTCTTCATTTTTTTTTTTTTTGCTTCCCCGAGACGACTTTATGTTATAGTTTAGCAAGACAATGAGTGTACATGAAAGCTGTGTATATCTAAACCCATCTGTTTGAAAATTCTATCCTAAAGTGGATTTGGAAAGCATAAAATAACTCCGGCATAGTACTGTAGGTTTTAGAAGCTGCCTCATAAAAGATATGAATACCTAGAGCCTTTATTGCTGATGCAGAACAAGCTATTAACCTTCAGATAACTAGATGCCACTCTGGGATGAATATAATTGGCTTGCGGTAACACGAAAAACTAAAATTCCTGCTTTATCAGAGGGTATTTTGTGATGGGAAATGTGCCAATTAGTAGTAAGATCCAGGCCTGTAGCGGTATGATATCCAGTAGTTGCACATCACTGCACACTGCCCTCGTATATAATGTGAACGATCCCAGCCCTATAATCTACCACGGATGTATCACAGGTAACTCATAAACTCACAGGTAACTCATGAACTCACAGGTAACTCATAAACTCACAGGGAAATCGTAAACTCACAGGTAACTCATAAACTCACAGGTCAACTCATAAACTCACAGGTAACTCATAAACTTACAGGTAACTCGTAAACTCACAGGTAACTCGTAAACTCACAGGTAACCCATAAACTCACAGGTAACTCATAAACCTCCAATCAGCGGCCATGACTCCAGGTAAACTAGATGAGACGGATGGCAGTGCTTTGGTTTGCGGCGAGAGCCAATGCCCGGTGTGACGACGTGGGGGCTCGGTTGGTTTGGTACAGGCAAACCTTATAAATCCTTGTTATAGGTAGCCTTTTAGGACGTTCTTTTTCACTGATAAATTCATAGTTATTTCCAGAAAGTCTTTGATAGTTCCATTGTTGATATATAGCAGGTTTGATAGTTTTCTGCAATAGTACTAAATGTATGGGCAGTAAATATGAAGAAACAGACAAGCTACTGACTCCTGCACTATAATTCCATCTACCATCACTTTCCATTATTTCATCGTCTGTATTTTTTGTCTACCTCTTCTTACTTTACCATGGCCTAAAATTGCAATTTTTCCATCTTGAATGCAGAGTTGTAAAGTAGACTAACATTGGAATATAATGCTAGTGAATGGAGTTCAGTGGTAAAGATGTAGAGCCATAACATTGTCTTTGGGCCAAGGAAAGGTGAAAATGGTATAGTACTCACCATACCACTGTTTACTATCTGTGTCACCATCTGTCTCATATCTATCCCAGCTTCCTCTTATCCTTACCCTGAATTTCCTGTTTAGAAAGAGGTGAATTACAGCAATAATAAAAAAACAAACAAACAATCTTATCATCTATGCCAAGTACTCATGGTAAGTGAGTTCTATTGATGTGGGTTGTGCCATAGGTGCCCTGCCCTGCCCTGCCTTGCATTGCCGTGCACTGCTCCGCCCTATACTCTTTCCTTCCCTTCCCGCACCGTGAGATAATTTACTCTGCATTGGTGCCCATTTGCCGTGTCAGTCTCGGTTCAACTCAGTCACCTTCACTCAGTTTGCTCTGATCAACGATATCATCTTGGCTCAGTTTAACCTGTGTTATCCTGTCTTGCGCAATGATTAAGATTTATCACTTGTGTATTCCTTATTAGGCAACAACTTAGCACAGTACAGTTCTCCACCGAGGCATATTCTCCAACTTCCATCAATATTTTTTCCGTCCACTTTTGTTTTGCCCTCCCCTCCCCCGACTTTTTGTAATCTGCGTCGCTGCGTTTCTGTACCCAATTGTGTCTTACAGAGGCTTCTTCTATCCCGTGATGCCATATTCTTAGCTACTTTGCCCACTTTCCTGATTAATTTGTCAGCTAGCAGATTCTATCCCATCCTCCCTAATTAATTAATTATTATTATTACTTTTTTTTTAAGCCTCATTACACCTGCCCTCCTTGGAAATTTTGGAGGCAGTGTAATTATCTCACCTTTCCCTTTGTTCATCTCTTTCCATTTTTTACCATAGCTGCTCATACTACCCAAGTCCTCTATTATTTCACTGTCGCTTCTTACTCTGCTATCTTTTCCCTTAGCCACAATTATAACTGTGTAAATAATCTATATCTCTTCCACAGCATTATTACTTTCATTCTACACTTGGTTAACTCTTGGCAATGTAGTCCGTATGAAATTCTTTGTACTAAATTACAGTGTTACCACGTCCTTCTAGATACCATGTCACCTTGTTTACTATCATCCCTACTTTGTCCACTCTTATTTATTAACACTTCTTCTTGGAGTTTGTGATGTATACCTGTGTTCTTGACATGATCCTTAAAAATGACTTTTCTCTTGCGTTTTAAGTTTTAATTAGTTCATTGCAATGGCACACACACACACACACACACACACACACACACACACACACACACACACACACCAATCAGCCATCCCGTCCATTCCACCACATAATACCAACAATTAGCCACATCAGATAAGTGCTACCCTCTCCCTAACTCATCATCCTGCCACACCCACCAAAGCTCCACCAGACACACGGCCCTCCACCCCACCACACATGCCTGGGCGCTAATATGCTAATGTGGAAGAGCAGTGGAGAGGTGGATGGGTGGTGATGGTGGACGAGGGTGGGGAGGGAGAGCTGGGTAACAGGCAAGCGAATAAATTATGAGGTATATTATTTCAGGTGTAGCAAGCCCTTAGTATTGTTGAAAAGATAGGGGAGGGAGTCTGGAAGCGGAGTTTTGGAAGCGATATACCTGGAAATTTAATTAAACCTGGTGAGCAAACAGGTGACAGGGCTAGGGAATGGTAAAACCTGAGAATGGTTGCAAAGATGAGATGATGATAGGAAAGAGGGTAATTTGGGATAGTTAGGGATCTACTTAAGCATCAAAAGTGGATTATTTGTAAGAGAAATATAATGGGAACTGGGCGACGACCAGAACAATGAGACGAGAGCCTGAGCACGGCGAGAAGGTAGACGATTTGTGGAGATAGACGAACCGGGGTGTGATAAGTCTGAAGTGGGAGAGGCAAAAGGCAAACCTGTTAATAACGAGAGTGAACCTGATGGAAGTGTATAATAAAGGGAAGCAGGTGAGATGGATAGTGGATACTTGGAAACTGTGTTAATTACGAGGAGGAGGAGGGGAAGGTCGTGGTGGTGGAAAGTATTAGGATTTACAGCGCGGAGAATGATAAGGAAGGAAGACTGAGTAGGTAGGAGGTTTACTAGGATTTACAGCGTGGAGAATGATAGGGAAGGAAGGCAGAGTAGGTAGGAGGTTGAGTATTAGGATTTACAGCGTGGTGAATGATAGGGAAGGAAGGCAGAGTAGGTAGGAGGTTGAGTATTAGGATTTACAGCGTGGTGAATGATAGGGAAGGAAGGCTGAGCAGGTAGGAGATTAAGCTTAATGTATCGTACTGCAGGGCAAAAATAATGGGTGATTGGTTTATGGTGATTGATGTGTTGGGAAAAGGTGTTTGTAAGAAAATGGAATATGAAGGAGAATGGCTGGTAGTGAGGTGGATACGTGAAAAGGGTTGTAGTAAAATGGAATTAAACCCTTCAGCCCGACGACGTATTTTTCCTTTGAAGCTAACACAAGCCAATTTCATTCAGCTTTGAGAGGAGGATCTTAAGCTGTGAAGGAGCTAAAGAAGGCTGTGTGAAACTTGCAACTGAAGAGAGGTGACGAGTACAGTGCTTTTTAGCAGCTTAAGGAAGTAGTGCGTGCTGGTGGAGAGGGGTAACTGTGAGAAAATTATAAGTGTGAGATGTTGAAGATGTGATTGGCAGTCATTTGGTAATTTAATCTTGTTACCTCAACTACAATACCCCTGAACCCAGTGTGAGTACAACCCAAGGGAGGAGGGGCATTATGTAAAAACCTTCAGCATATACCAAGAAAACTAAGCTTCTTTATCACCACGACATTGATTGCCTTATTTTGCTATCCCCAAAAGGTTTTATTTAACACATTTTTTTTTAACTGGAGGGGTAAAATAGAACCTTCAAAACACTTCCACCGCCATGAGGGCTTCCTGAGATAGATATAAGACTGTGATGGAAGGAAGAAAGTGAAAAGAACGTCCCAGGCAGGAAAAGGTTGAAGACAATTACAAGGGTGAGACGGACTAATATTTTGTTTGAGGTGTGTGTGTGTGTGTGTGTGTGTGTGTGTGTGTGTGTGTGTGTGTGTGTGTGTGTGTGTGTGTGTGTGTGTCTCTCTCTCTCTCTCTCTCTCTCTCTCTCTCTCTCTCTGCCAACCACACCAGAATCACAGGGAAGACTAATAATGTGGAAACTGCCTATTTACTCCACAGGATAATAAAGTTGCACAAAGGGGACTGCATGTGGACAGTGAGATTGGGAGAGAGAGAGAGAGAGAGAGAGACAGTGGCCGGGTAGAGGAGATTCACCCACGAACGATAAATAGCCATGAGATACACAAAGAGCAATGGACAGGGACTTGGTGTTAAATTCGGTCACGGTTGTTGGGGGAAGGGTTATAACACTGTCCTTTTGCCATGTGACCTGAGTTCGTATCCTCTTAAAGAAAGCTCCCTAACACCTTTTCCATAGCGATTAATTTTTGGATACGACTAGCCACTATCAATTTGTATTTTATGTATGCTATGTATGGTGATATTTGAAAGATTTAAGTGACATAGAAGAGGATACTTAGGGTAATAAACAGAATAAATCGGTCAGGAAGAGGTGTAAGGGAGCTTCCACAATCGACATGGAGAGTGGCTCAGTATCCAACATAAAACACCAACACAATACCACAGCACCAGATTTACTGTGATATCCCTCATGTAACACACAAGGTATGGTGAGTGGTAGTGTTTGAATGTTTGGTGATTTATGTGGGTTGGTCCTAGTCTATCTTGAGTTGGTTGTATACTGTAATAATCACACACACACACACACACACACACACACACACACACACACACACACACACACACACACACACACCACGGAATAAATAAAGCAAAAAGGGCAGTTCAGGTGCCCGTAACTTGACTATAAATCAGTGTTGGTCGACCCAGCTCACCATTACCCCGTCAGACAGTTCATATTGGTTTTTAGACAGTGGTATTGCAACCTAGTGAATTTCTCAAGCCTTCCTATACTCCGTTCACTCTAATTTGGCCTAAAATAAATATCACTTCATTGTGCATGCTGGGTTGGAACAAGAAATTAACACTAGATTATGGTACAAATCAAGAAAGTGTTATAGAAAGGATATTGTCTTTCTGCTAGTGAGCTACGGGAAATTAGCTGCAAATTTACGATAATCTCTTTGTTTAAAATGGACGATCTGTAATTGGATAACAGGCCAGTGAGAGGAGAAGGGGAGATAGGAGCGATAATGCGAGTCTCAGCACAGAAAATGGGGGAGAAAAGGCTGGGTAGTGGGGTGAAATGCATGTATATGGTGAGCAGGAGAGATGACACCTACCCATACAGAGAGAGGGGGAGAGAGAGAGAGGGAGAGAGGGAGGGGGAGGGAGGAAGCTAGCAACACAGCAAGACGGCCAGCGAAAGTGGAGGCGTGAGTAAGGCATCCACTTAACATGAGAGGCCATATACAGAATGTGCTTCCTCACCCACTCTGCATATCCTTTCCCTTGGCAGTGAGAGAGGTTGGCCTCCTCAAGGGCGATGCCTGATGAAAGGTTTCCCCCACGGTAATTCCCCTGAACTAAAGAAACATGGTGCCTGGCCTAATATAGGTCTCTCTGCCCCAGCCCCGGGAGGCAATAGGTCAAGAACTCAAGCCAGTTAATGTTCACCGCAAATCCCACATTACCCCTTCATGGTATAAGGACGCGAGTTTAAAGTACTGTAGACCAGGACATTTAAGAGTATGACCATCCTGCTCCCACTGATGACATGATCGTGAAATAACAAACCAGTTTAACCAGTCGACCCAGACGATTACATAGGCGTCCGTAGAGTGATGTGGTCGAACTGGAAGCAACATTTGATATGGAAAGGCTGAAACACACTGATAGAAGTGAAAGGAGTGTGACCAGAGCTTAGGGTCGTATTGGGGAGGATTTTTGCGATATCACTTGCTAATCCCTTCCCAGCCTCACCTAACCTTCACACTAAGATGGATGGAGACAGCAGGGGGACTCAGCCTTCAGGTAACACGATTGTAACTGGATTATCTCTCTCAACTGATGCACTTTTATATCCTGCAAGTTGATAGCACCAGCGTCAAGATGATTCTCTCTCTCTCTCTCTCTCTCTCTCTCTCTCAGGATGTACAGTGGAGAGAGAGAAAGAGAAAGAGAGAGAGAGAACCGGAAAGTAATGAACAGTGGCTATGACCATAGAAACTGGAGGGTAGATAGACAGGTGAGCAACAGATGGATAAACACAGAAATATACAGAAAAGAGAGTAAGAGAAAGTAAGGGAATTGTATATAGGAGAGTTAGTGTTGGGGTTGAAATAAAGAATTACATTTAATACTTTTGTTACTGGGTTTACCTGTGCCCTTGGTGGTTTATATGGTCTGTGTTGTACCATCATGTTCTTTGTGGATGCCAGGAAAACTCTACGTTGTTTTGGAAAGCGTGTGAAAAAGCTCTGGTAACTCTCTTTGTTATACCATTTTGGTCTTTGTAGATGCCAGGAAAGCTCTACGTTGTTTTGGAAAGCGTGTGTAAAAGCTCTGGTAACTCTTTCCCTCAGTGGATAAAATATGAACAGTAGTAGTCCGTATCATTTACCAACCCTGGCTATAGACTACTTAATCCATTCCTAAGGCCCATCGTTCCCTTACCTGCAACTAATTAATGGCTCCCTCGCCTTATGTCATCACTTAGGCAATAGTACTCACCATCCATGCAGAAATCTTTGTGTATTCAACTTTTGGCATACAGTATTATGTTCATTTTCAAGGTTTAACACTCCTTCTATACACAACAGTTTATACTTTCACTGCTCGTACGGGGGTGTTTTTGTGACATCGGTGGGTTTTATGGCGATTCAGCGAAAATCAAAACCGTAAGCAGTTCCCTCACCCTATCTAAAATCCATCTTGCTTCTTCCCAATCAGTAGTTTAGCTCCAACACACTGCCCTGCCACCCAACATCTCTTTCGATAACAACAAAACTTATTGAGATCTTGATAAACAAACCTGTCAGCCTAAAACGATTCTAATCCTTTTTATATGATAGCATCGTCATAGTTTTATTCTTGATACTTTCCTAAAATTATATTCAGTTTACGAGTGACTTCTCGAGTTGGACTGGTTAGATAGCAGCATTTATTTAAGAGGTCTCTCAAAACTAAGAAAAAATATCTGAAGGAAACAAGATGATTTAAAAAGGCGTGAGTTTCGTGAAAGGTTTAAAGGTTTGGAAGCTCGTTTCAGTAACTCAGAACCACGGATGTGTAAAGGGAATAATTGCCAGCAACTGGAGAGCGTGAGACTGACGAGGAGAGTGTATGTGAGTAAGGTGGAGGGGGGAGAGGGAGGGGGAGGCCAAGGATGAGATGGAGGGATGGAGTGGAGAGGTATGTGAGAGAGGGGGGTGTGAGCTGGAAGCAGGGCAGTAAAATGGTGGGGGGACAGGACGACATGGAGGCGATTTGTTTGTGGCCACCCCTTACGGGATTAAGGCGTCTGGCAATAGATAGATAGATAGATACTGTAGATAGTTGTACTCTCACAACCTGAACGATATTTTTCCCTGTGTTTCCGTCCGTCTCGTAATTGTAGCAAAAAGAAAAAGTGTATATGATGAACCAATTTATTTATTGAATAACAAGACAGTTACAGTTACGGTTTTCAATATGGATCCAGTTCAACACGATAAGTAAAGATACCGTGAGTCATGACCACCGAAACACAGTGACTCAATTTACTCAGTCCAGTCAACGTTTTCAAAATTTTGCGAAGTGGTTTCATATTGGATTTTTTAATAAGTAGACTGATATTACCCGCACCTTTACAATACACGATGTCAAGGCTCTTCTTCCTATTATTATTATATATTTATTTATGTACATATTTTGAAGCATCGCAGGAGTGTAAGGACTTGTTCACTGACATTTCCTCACTGCCCGGAACCAGAGGGCGAAGATGGAAAAAAGAACTTATGCATGATTTTTTCTACTTACCGTACACCTCAGTTAGCGTTCTCATATTATTACCGACACCATATTATTACTGACACCCTCTCACCACACAATTTTCACTCAGTTCTTGATATCTTTAAGTATGTTGAATTCTGCAGCAAATATTATCACAGTTTTTATCATACACCAGCTTATTACTGTTTTTTTTTCCATTAGCATCTGTGATCAAGTAGGAGTAAAGTGGACTGCTGACCGAAAAGACGCGAGGCTCATTCCAGACTTGGGTAGGAATATATATATACTTTTTTTTCAAGAAATTTTAATCACTCAAGACCCACCGACCCGCCACAAAAACATCCTCGCTAGTACGATCACGTCTAGTGACTGAGACAACCCAGGTTCTTTGTGGTTCGGTATGGACAGTGAATATTAGCTCCCAAGTGATGACATGTGTCGCCGTATGGCGTGATCTGCTTCGTGTAGGACAGGGGTTCCCAACCTGGGGTAAATTACCCCAAGTGGGGTAATTTGGTCTTTTGTGAAGGGTAATGGGGGAGGTAACAAAAAAAAAAAAATTCTAAAAGTCATACCAGTTATGATAGACTTTCAGACCTATACTAAAATTCAGAGATGAATGTTTAAAGTCATGTTTATTTGGTATCAGTGTTAATAATAAAAATAAATTACTCCTTGCAATAACTCTCTTGGTTTTAGCCTAACCTTTAATTAAGTCCTACATTCAAACTAAAATCTAGGCATCAAAATGTTAAGCAGCTAAAATGCAATTGTGGAAACATAAGCAATGAGGGGTAATGAGTGAAGGGAGGTGTGGAAAATGGGGTAATGGGTAAATAAAGGTTGGGAACCCCTCCTACACTGTAGGAGGATGGTTGGGCCTTAGAAACCATCACACAATACAGCTTTCAACCAGTCACAAAAATCTTTCCTTGCTTTCATTTTCTCAGCCTGTCTATCAAGCTTTCTTTTTCAGTCTTCCTCACAGCTTCTTACACATATTAATTTGCTGTTGCTTTCTACCTGTCTGCCTCTTAATGCACTCCAACACTGTTATCTTCACTTATAAATTTTATTTTTACATGATCCACCTATTTATTTTTCAACCATTAGCAACTGTTCTTTCGTCTATACAATCTAGCATTATCATTGCCATTCACATCACCACTGTTCTTACCCTCTTCCCTGGCTTTTTCACACATCAAACTTCCATTGCATTACCAACGCCACATTATTGCACCTTCCATTGTCATCACCATTGCTCCTGTACAATTCCATAACCCTTTCCATCCCCATCTTCATCATGCAACTTACCCTATACCCATTGCCTTCCCTCCCTTTATAACTGCAACGAAACCCTTGCTGGTTCTTCTGTTCAGGTCACCCCTCACAGGATGCGGCATCAAGCAATGGATAGATAGATACATGCTCTTCCAGAGGGGCAAGGTGCATTGCATCCCTGTCTTGTTTCACGGATTAGCAGCCGGATTCTCGTTGGCTTATATTATGCTTTCTCCTCGACGATTTACTTTACTTATGATACTCGAACCTATAGGCCTATATCATTGTGTATGTCGAGATACTAACTATATACATATCAGATAAATAAATAACGTACAGGAGTACACTATGTTGTAATAAGCCAAGTATATCCCTGATAAAGATGTATGAAGTTTGCAGTGCCAGGCTGAAAGCGGTTTGCAATCGTTATCCACGCCAGCATCCTTCTCTTATCATCCATCCTATTCTAATTACTAACTCCCTGTCCCCAGCATTACTCCCCCACCTTTATCAGTGCCAGGATCAGTTGTACCTATCTTTTCCCTTCCCAGACTCTCTCCTCCACCTCTCTGTCTTTCTCACCACCAGTCCCACCACAGCTCTCTACACCCTCCTGCATCCCTTGTCACCTTTCATAACCTGAGTCTCACCATCATCATTGTCGCCTCCACCTTGCACACCGTCACTTTTCCTTGTTCTGAGTTGTCCAATATTTTCATTAACATAGATTTTGTAGCACCGTTTCGTTATTTTATTTTATTTTTCATTAATCCTAAGCTCTTTGTTCATTATTTAACTCACATCGACAGTCCTACAGTGCTACAAATCTTTCAAGCCAGCGAGAACACGACGGGATAAACCAAATATTGTTGCTTTGACACGTTCACTGCTCCCTTCTCGAGTTAAAGGCTTCTTGAGGAAGTGAAAAAAAAAAAATTATGAACTTCGTAATCGGCATCTCCATCACAGCCCCTGCAATACAACCCAGTCTCCATCACAAACCCTACAGTACAACCCAGTCCAATCTCCATCACAAACCCTGCAATACAACCCAGTCCAATCTCCATCACAAACCCTGCAATACAACCCTGTCCAGTCTCCATCACAAACCCTGCAATACAACCCAGTCCAGTCTTCATCACAGCCCCTGCAATACAACCCAGTCCAGTGGCAATATGGGGCATTGTGGGACTCAGTGAAGCAGCACTAGTATATCGGCCAGCGTTTGTCAGGTGTGTGTACCCAAGTGATTAATGATGTTTAATAATGAGTTTACCTGCCTGCCTGACACAGGGAAGGAGAATCAGGGAGGGAAAAAGAAAGTTATCTGTTCACTAGTGTGTGTTTCTCATCTCGTGTATGATTACTGTGTGTGAAGATTAGGGGTCGTACGTGTCTGTGTGTGTGTGGGGGAGGACTGATACTCCTGGGATTTCATTTATTAAGAATCTTGGTGACTTTACGATAGGAATTTTACATAATGGAATATTTTTTCTGTAGTGCATAGTCTTTACTTGTAAAATGTTTGGTAGTTGAAGAAGTGTATATGAAGTTGTAAACAATATTATGTACAACATAATCTCAAGAAAGTTAATAAACACGGCTGCTGGTCTTAACCGTGTGGTCCCAGTTTGGGTCAAGTGACAGGTGTGTGTAGTGTGGTATTACAAAGGTCACGTCACTCTCTGGCCAGGGTGCTGTTTGCAGGTGAATTCATTATCTGGCCATATGCAAATATTCTGGTGATGAAATTTTATATGTCGATTTAAGTTGGAGGTTGCCCGTTGCCCAGCAGCATCCTCCATTACACATAATTTGCACTGCAGATGTGTTATGCCGAAAGGAGGCCAGATAGACCATTTCTGTGTAACATTATACCGCAGTGAATGAATCTGTCATACACCATCGATAACGAATAGATACAATAGGACATAAAGCAACTGGGAGAACTGAGCATCAGAGTTACTGGATTAACGTAAGTGATGTACCAAGCTGTTATTATACAATGTGTGTGTGTGTGTGTGTGTGTGTGTGTGTGTGTGTGTGTGTGTGTGTGTGTGTGTGTGTGTGTGTGTGTGTGTGTGTGTGTGTGTGTGTGTGTGTGTGTGTGTGTGTGTGTGTGTGTGTGTGTGTGTGTGTGTGTGTGTGTGTGTGTGTGTGTGTGTGTGTGTGTGTGTGTGTGTGTGTGTGTGTGTGTGTGTGTGTGTGTGTGTGTGTGTGTGTGTGTGTGTGTGTGTGTGTGTGTGTGTGTGTGTGTGTGTGTGTGTGTGTGTGTGTGTGTGTGTGTGTGTGTGTGTGTGTGTGTGTGTGTGTGTGTGTGTGTGTGTGTGTGTGTGTGTGTGTGTGTGTGTGTGTGTGTGTGTGTGTGTGTGTGTGTGTGTGTGTGTGTGTGTGTGTGTGTGTGTGTGTGTGTGTGGCTTTTGTTTTGCAGGTCGTACAGTAATGAAGATGAGATGACTTTTGTGAATACCAGCATCAGTATATTTGATATTCTGCTTTGACTTACATAACACATCGCGCCTGCAGTTTCTCTTTAATATTTCGTTTGTACAGTCACTCATAAAAGAAAAGACCCTCCCTGCGTTAGAGGCAATATACCTCGGGGTATTCAGTGTTGGTAACAGTGTATTTGACGTCAGCCATATGGAGGGATGAGGAGGGGTGTTTGAGAGGAGGTCGGAGTTAATCTACACGAAACACTGCTTCAATCCACATTTCGAGTCAAACATACATTATATCTGACTTGTTATCAAGGCATATGTATGTAACCCATCACATTTGAAAAAGTTTATCATTAGCTGAATAAAATCGTCAGCCGGGGGCAGGAATAAGATGCAAATGAAACCCCCGGCCTCAAGGGTTAAATGAATGGGCTCGACACACTTAGAATGAACTTTGAATGAACTTCCCCCAAACGCAGGTTCACACCGCCACACCTGACGTCATTTACAGTGTTACCAGGACCGATATCATATTGGTTGAAAGGTGTCTTGGCCGGGGGGGTCGTTTCTTTTATGAGTGACTGTACATCTCAAAACAGTATGGATAAACGGCGGAAAATATCCTTCACTAACTTGCAGTTAGTGCGTTTCATGGTAATTTTATTGGTGCAACATGAAGAATGGAGTTTATTACAGCATATGAATTAAATGCACCATTCGTTTAGAAAAATTGCTGTAAAAATGAAAGAACTAGTTGTATAATTCACTCGCACGTCAGGGGTTCCAACCAAATGAAGCAAGATCTGATCCCTTCCAACCCGCTCGAATGTCACTCGTTATTATACCAAGATCTCGTTGGGTTATTGACACAGTTTCAAGATTATGAAGAAACTTATTCTTATTCCCTCCATACGATTAAACTCAGGAGGGTTCCGTCCTCTTACAAGGACTGAAAAAGTCACTTAACCCTTAGACGATGATGAAAAGGTGAACTATTGAAATCTTGTAATCTCCAGACGTTTTCATTTCTTACAAGCGACCTTTTCTCGTCTCAGAGTAGAAAAACTGTCTCCACCAAGCGTATTATCAACATAGTCTCAGTCTGATGGTATGAAAGTAATGTGACTTGTTCTTATATGAAAGAAGTGTGGTGGTGCAGCAGAAAAGAATATGTGATATAAAATTGTTGCGGTTCCGAAAATAAAATAGGATGTAACGGCATCAGATTGACCACTGAGAAGATGTAGTGTGGTGTGCAGTGCTTTTGGCCATGAGGCGTGATTGCAGTGAGGATGTTGGGTGGAGTGTGGTGCAGTGTGGCAGGATGAGATGAGTTCAGAAGTTCCTGGAACAAATAATATTAGCCCTTGTAGATATGTAATGAGTGATTGACGCCTGGTTCCGTCTTCTCTCGTATTCTTTCATTTTAGTTAACGAAGAAGAATTGAATTCACTTTAAAGGTGTGTAATAGGGCCAAAGTTAATACTGTTACTAATAATCTTCTGGTGGCCGCCAGTACAGCTCTAGTATCCTGTTCCAGTATTTACCAAGTTATTTTATTCAAATGAGAGTTTGTCATAGGAGACAGGATTATGAAATAGTATAGTCAGACCACTCTGTAAAGACTGTTTCAGGTCATTTAGATAGACACACATTGACTTAGAGAAGCTCATAACTGTTCTCATAAGTATTAATACAATATACGAAGAGCAGCTCGTTTTACCACGTACTAATGGCCACAACCGTACAGTCAAGGGCAAAGTTCGTCTACTATACCACTGCGTCCACATCACACACAGAGCATGTTCTTCACTTTCTTCATTGCCGCATCATATCAACGAGAATCATACAAAACCCTCCTTCAGCCGAAGAATATTAGCATGTAAAGAGGAGGTAAAGTATCAGGCTAACTTTTGCCGTCAATTATACCTGTGATGATCAGTGAGGTGTAAATTAGTTCTACGCCAGACAAGTCACTGGTCACACCACCTCCAATCCTGAACTGATACCATGACACGACCAAGTACGAGCGACAGCGAATGGGAAGGCAGGGAGGAGAGAGTTGTGAAAGAAAGATCATATTGGAGATAGAAAAGATAGGGCGGACGGAATGGGCAATGGTGCGAGGATGACATAAGAGCAAGGTGGATAAGGGTGATGAAGGTAAAGGGAGACTGTCAGCACGGAAGTTGCTAAAAAGGCAGAAAGCGATAGGGTTAAATACGTGGGGAGACACAGACGGTAATGAAGGAGAGAAAATAAAAGGAAGGGTAAGGCAATGATGGGAAGAAGAAAGGCAAGATGAAATAGGATAATGATGCCAGAGAACGAAAATAAAAAGGCAGATGCTTCACCCTTTGCTGGTTAACGATTTCATTCAACTGAGCAGAATCGTGTGGTGTTGGTGTTATTAATATTTTTAGATGTTTCAGTGGCAGGGAAAGGGTTACTGACGATAGTTTTTGAGGCCTCTGACTGTAAGGATATATTTCAGTTGGATAAAATCCTGTCGGTTAGCCAGAATATAAAACCCAAGTGCACGAATCTCAGTGAAAGTATTTTTAAAAAAAGTAATACACGAAAAACTGTTTGGGGACGTAATATACAGATTGGGCGAGGCAGTGATGAGAAGAGAAAAAGGAGGTAACACGGAAAATGATGTCGCTATCGAAAGACAATCATAGGCAGCTGCTAAAAATGAATATAGCAATACAGTAAAACTCATGAAGGACCAATAGAGATGGTAATTCAGGAGGGAAGATATAAGTAGATGTGAGGGGGACAGTGGGTGGAGTGAGACTGAGATGGTGTGGAGGTTTTGGTAGGAAGGAGCGGCAGTGACTGAATTGTGCTTACTATTGCAGATAGTGAGGCCAAGATGAAAAGCGGTATACAGTTAAAGACTTTCCAGTCCTTTGTTGCAGGTACGTCCTTTAATGATAATAAAAGATTTACTTCCTAAGTACAGAAGTTTAAGAACAGGATAACAAGGCAGAGAAGGACATACAAACAGACAGAATGCGTGTGCGCCCGCGCGCCAGAGATGACCTAAACACAAGACCGGGATGCTATTAGTCAACACAGGGAGGTGAACACAGACAAATGATGTGGAAAACAAAGAAGGACAGAAGATTAATCTATTTATGACGGCATGTTGATTCTACCACCGACCAACTGTACACTCCACTTATCAGGTGGAGAGAGAGAGAGAGAGAGAGAGAGAGGGGGGGGGAGTAAACGGAGGCGGAGAGGGAGAGAGAGTTGGAGGGAGAAGGGGAGATAGAGGAGAGAAACAGAGAGGCAGGGAGGGAGCGAGACAGACAGAGAGAGATCCCAAGATCTTTAAACGGAAGCAGAGAGAGAGAGAGAGAGAGAGAGAGAGAGAGAGTTAAACCGAGAAAGTGGTGGTAAACTACAATGTAGGAGTACTTCAGTGATTTCCAACCTTTCTAATTCTCGCCCCCCTTCACTGAATGACACGTTCCCTGCCCCCCCCCCCTTCCTCAAATACAGTATCTGTATTTTACTGGCATAGTTGGCACGTGTCAATAAATATCATAGATTCTTAATCTTTGACATTTTTTATATATTCAGATAACTAGATTTCTTATTCATATCTGAAATATTTTCTCCATATTTAGAAATTATTGAATTCCATCATAATTCATAGTTTTCAAATATAATTACCCTCTTTATCAAGCCTTCGCGCCCCCCCCCCAGGCAGCCCTTCGTGCCCCCCTATGGGGGCGCGCCCCACAGGTTGGAAACCACTGGAGTACCTGGTACTGGATGAGGGAGAGTGATGGTGTTTCGCAGGAAGAGAGGGTGGTTACTGAGCAGGCTGCCAGGGACAGAAACACAAGGCAGTCTTGATTTCCGAGGCCGTCCTCCACTTGATGATATGTCAGACAAATGGATAGACAACTTATTTCGCAGAGTGGAAGTGTGTCACACCTAAAAGCTATTTCCTTCACCACAGGGACCTACTTGGCTGCGCTTAGCTTGTGCACAGCTGACCAAGACCGAGCTGCGCATGCTTCGTGACTGGTGGGTTCTCGTTGGTCTGTGTGTCTGTTTGTGTGCAGCAAGATAAGTCCTTAAATACCATTTGTGGATTTTTGTTGGTCTGTGTGTCTGTTGGTGTGCAGCAACTCCTTCATTACCATTACGAATTGTTTACTTAATTCCTCCTGTTGCCAAGCGATTTTGTTCACCGTAGGAAAGGTCTGCTATTGAATGAGATAATAAAGTGTATATTAAAGTAAACATAAGGTGGGGGGGGGGAGGATAGGTGGACATAAGACTTTAAAGGTCAGCTTACTTCAACATGCCCAGACACGATGCGTATAAAAGACTAGAGGTCATAGGCAGTAGGAAAGACAGAGTGAGGAAGTCAGTTCTAAGATGAGCAGTCTCCGGTTAGGGGAAAAAATCAGCCAAATGAAACAGTCTACAAATATCAGTAATGAGAAAGAAGTACGACCCCGGGATGAATGGTCTGTTGGCAATAACACAAGGTCACAGATGATATTAGTGTCTTTGTGTGTTGCTGCTCATTTTCACCTTACGTTCTTCAGGTTGATAAACTACTTTTAGTGTGTGTGTGTGTGTGTGTGTGTGTGTGTGTGTGTGTGTGTGTGTGTGTGTGTGTGTGTGTGTGTGTGTGTGTGTGTGTGTGTGTGTGTGTGTGTGTGTGTGTGTGTGTGTGTGTGTGTGTGTGTGTGTGTGTGTGTGTGTGTGTGTGTGTGTGTGTGTGTGTGTGTGTGTGTGTGTGTGTGTGTGTGTGTGTGTGTGTGTGTGTGTGTGTGTGTGTGTGTGTGTGTGTGTGTGTGTGTGTGTGTGTGTGTGTGTGTGTGTGTGTGTGTGTGTGTGTGTGTGTGTGTGTGTGTGTGTGTGTGTGTGTGTGTGTGTGTGTGTGTGTGTGTGTGTGTGTGTGTGTGTGTGTGTGTGTGTGTGTGTGTGTGTGTGTGTGTGTGTGTGTGTGTGTGTGTGTGTGTGAGAGAGAGAGAGAGAGAGAGAGAGAGAGAATCAACCTTGTAGTGAAGGGGACAACAATCTTTCTTACACCTTTCAGTGCGTTGATGAGTGTCGTATTATATTCCTGCTGCCACCAGCTCTTCCTCAGCGATTTATTATACCTAAAGGACGCAATATCCTGATGTATATTGCCGATGCAAATTACATCCATTGTGAACAAATATGAACGACACTGGAATGAAAAATAAATAAAATGCTAATTAACATCAAGGAATAAGTGCTATAAAGTCTCCTATGCCTGTGGGAGTATGACAATACATCACTTCCTCATTCATTATATTTCATTGCTCCTCTTTCCACCTCGCCATCCATCCATCCAAATCATCATTCTCTAATCCTCCTCTTCTCCTCATTCCTAACACAAATTTTCCATTCCATCCTTCGTGGCTTCTCCACTTTCTTTTCCTCCCTTCAATTTTTTCTCCCCTCTCTCTCATACATTCTCTTGCACATCATTGTTTCACTCTCACTTTCATCACCCCCTGACGTCGTCTCCATCCCCCCATTTTCCTACGTTCTTCCTCTCACCTCCTTACTCCCTCCTCTCTCACACTCACACTTCCCTCTTGCATCCATTCTCTTCTCAAGTATCTAAAGCATTAACTTATAGCGTCTCTCTCGCTCAGTTTTCCACGTTCCCTCTCACACATTTTCAATTCCCACTTTCTCCGTAACACCCAGTCTTTCCCTACTTTCACATTCTCCCACGAACTTCCTCATAAACTCGCTTTCCCATTTTTCACTTTTCCCTCCTCATTGGCCCTTTTTTTTCCCCTCGATCTTTCAGTCTCATACTTTCTCCTGTCTCTTTCCCGATCCTCACTTTCCCACGTTCTTCTTCTCTCAGGACATTCCTCTTCCCCCCCACTCTCTTTCACACACTTTCACACCTCCTTCCTCTCACCCTCTCCCACTCAGCTTCTTAACACTCAGTTTTATTCTCTTCCATCCCTCATCAAGTTGTTCATACACAACATAAACTCCACTCACTATCCATCATCACAATTATCCCTGTGGCGTCATTGTCTCGCTGGCTGTCGCATATTTCAACATCCCTCGGAGCCACAACAAACCTACTCAGCCATTCAGTTATCATAATGTCTGCCAATCTGTCATGCCAGTTTGTTATGCCCTCTCTCCACAAAATACCCTCACCGAAACATCAACGCAAACTGTTCATTTACTGCTAATTATCGCGCCATAAATATCTGTGGTTGTATCTCCACCACTGCATATACATCTCCGAGGCAGTGGTGGTGGCAGTGGTGGTGCTGGGGCCGGCTAACCTACTTTATCTAATGTGCTTTTGTCTTGTATACGTTACCTAAGCTGCATTTGTAACTCCATCACGGAAAATATACCTCCAGCAGCCTTACTTCAGCTAGTCCTCTACACCCAACTTGCTCTGACGATGGTGCTGTATTCACTTAAGCAAGACTTTCATACAAGTTTGATTACGCTCTTTGACGGTAACTCTCTCTCTCTCTCTCTCTCTAGCTCTCTCTCTCTCTCTCTCTCTCTCTCTCTTGTCGTCGTCGTCGTCGTCGTCGTCCCTGTCGTCTCCGCATGACAACGAGGATAAGATTATATTCTAATGTCGCATTGAAATCAAACTATGGCTCCGATACCAAGAAGCTGAAAGATGCAGAGCGACTCTTAATTTCACTATTGCCACATGTAAGGAATGAGATAGGGTGAAAATAAGGCACAGAGAAGGCAGTATTATTATTATCATTATTTTTGACGAGACATTGAATATATTTTTGTGACTGGTCACCACGAGAATCATGGTGATGGTGATGATGAGGGTGGCGGTGGTGGTAGTTATGGTGGTGGTGGTGGTGGTGGAGGTAGTTATGGTGGTGGTGGTAGCTGTGATGATGGTGGTGGTGGTAGCTGTGATGATAATGGTGGTGGTAGCTGTGATGGTGGTGGTGGTGGTGGTAGCTGTTCAGAAACGACTCTCATTTGGGTAAGTGCATTGTGGCCCGATAGGGCCGAAAAACACTTCTTCCTAAGTGAAGCGTGGTTCAGAGGCTACTCTTAACTTAGGGCAATTTGCTAAGCGGCCCGATGGGGCCGCGAGGCTCTTCTTGTATACAGTAAAACGACTTTTAACTGAATGAATGTAACCACCGCGATTACTGATACAATACAAATAAAATGCTAACGTGAAACTGGGCAACACGAATTCGTGGAGGTTTACATAACGTCCTCATAAAAAAAAAAAAAAAAAAATGCCTAAGTCATTTCCATTCGCCCCTCTCCCGGTGACGATTCTGAGCTGCCTGGATCCTCTGTCTAACTCCCTTCTTCTTCATTTCTGCAACATTCGCGGCCTTTCCTCTAAATTTCTTTCTATCGAACACCATCTTTCCTCCTCTAAGCCTCACCTTCTCTTCCTTACTGAGACTCAGCTGTCTGAGGCAACTGATAGCAAACCATTTTCTTTATCCTCCTACTTTCTCTATACTCATTTCAAAGCCAAAGGTGGATGTTGCGTATATGTACGCAACGACTTATCTTGCTCTGGTGTTCCTGAACTTGATTCTTCTGAATTCTCTTCTCTCTGGCTTCTGTTCTCCTGTCATTCTCTGATTAAATATATCTGCACTGTTTACTTATCTCCTAATTCTACTGACTATCAAAAATTCTTTGACAATCTTACTTCTACAATGGAACACATTGTATCCATTTCTCCTTACTCTGAAATCTCCATTCTAGGAGATTTCAATGTTCACCATCACCTTTGGCTCTCCTCTCCTTTCACTGATCCACCTGGTGAACAAGCCTTCATCTTTTCTATTCTAAATGACCTAGATCTGCTTGTACAGCACCCTACCCATATCCCTGACCGCCTTGGAGAGAGCTCCAATATACTTGACCTCTTCCTTACAATCCCTGACCGCCTCGGAGAAAGCTCCAACATACTTGACCTCTTCCTTACAACCAAACCTTCTGCTTACACTGTTAATTTTTTCTCTCCATTGGGCTCCTCCGATCACAACCTTGTTACCTTAACCTGTCCTATCACTCCGGTACGGCCTGTGGACCCTCCAAAGATATGTCGTCTGTAGCACTTTGGAGCTGCGGATTGGGAGGCCCTCAGGCAGTACTTCTCTGATTTTCCGTGGAATGATTATTGCTTCCATGGCCGGGAGCCATCTGAGTTTGCCTTGCTCATTACGGAGGTTATTCTCTCGGGCAGGGAAGCATACATTCCTTTCTCATATCCTTTGACTAATGCAAGAAAGCCTTGGTTTAATCACACTTGTTCTAATGCTGTCCACAACAAGGAGAGGGCCTATAAAAGGTAATGGAGCCAACCCATCCCTGAATCACATCTTTTTATGTTTCTGCCCGGAATCGTGCCAAGTCTGTTCTTCACTCTGCTAAAAATAATTTCATCCGTACTAAATGCTCTCAACTCTCCAACTCGAATTCTTCCCACTCCTTCTGACACCTTGTCAAAAACCTTTCTAACAACTTTACCTCATCATCCTTCCCTCCTCTTTTCTACTCTGATGGCTCTGTAGCTGTTTCTTCTACTGATAAAGTAGATCTGTTTGCTCAGACTTTCTCCTCCAATTTCACCTTAGACGATTCCGGTGCTGTTCTTCCATCACTTCCCCCCTCTGATTTCCTCATGACTTACATTAAAATTTCTTCAGCTGATGTATTTTCTGTAACCACTGGCCTCAATACTGACAAGGCATATGGGCCTGATGGAGTCCCTCCGGTTATCCTCAAGAACTGTGCTTCTGTGCTTACACCCTGCCTAGGTAAACACTTTCGCCTTTGTCTTTCAACTTGTACCTTTCCTTCTTGCTGGAAGTTTGCTCTCATTCTGCCAGTCCCAAAGAAGGGTGACCATTCCCAAACCTCTAACTATCGTCCAATTGCTTTAACATCCTGTGTCTCAAAAGTTTTTGAGTCAATTCTTAACAGAAAAATTTTAAAGCATCTTTCCTATCACAACCTTCTTTCTGATCATCAGTATGGGTTCCGTCAGGAACACTCCACTAGCGATTTTCTCACCTACCTTTCACACTCCTGGTCATCCTCCTTTCGGGACTTTGGCAAAAGCTTTGCAATTGCACTTGACATCTCAAAGGCTTTCGATCGAGTCTGGCATAAATCTTTAATTTCCAAACTGCCCTCTTACGGTTTCTATCCTTCTGTCTGTGCCTTCATCTCTAGCTTCCTTTCTGGTCGTTCTGTATCTGTTGTTGTAGACGGCCATCGTTCTTCTAGATCTATCAACAGTGGTGTTCCACAGGGCTCTGTCGTAAGTGGTGGTAAACTACAATGTAGGAGTACTTCAGTGATTTCCAACCTTTTCTAATTCTAGCCCCCCTTCTAAGCTGTACATGTAATCCTATCCACTTGTACGCTGATGATTCCACCCTTCACCTTTTCATTCGGTTCCCGCAACGTCCATCTCAATGGTTATTTCAGCAAACACAGGTTGAGGCTATGGCACACGTAATGTCTGACTTGGCTCGTATCTCTGACTGGGATAAAAATAATCTTGTTGTTGTTAATGCATCAAAAACTCAGTTTTTACACCTATCAACCCGTCAAAATCTTCCACAGGAGTACCCACTACTGTTTAATAATATCCAGCTCAATCCTTCACCATCCTTGAACATGCTTGGGGTTTCATTCACACAGTACTTATCTTGGAAAAATCATATTGCATCTCTTGTTCAATCTGCTTCCAAGAGATTAGGTGTGCTAAGCCGACTCCGTGCCTTCTTTACCCCTGCACAGTTGTTGACTTTATACACGGATTTTATTCACTCCTGTTTAGAGTACAACTCTCATGTGTGGGGAGGCTCCCCACATACAGCTCTTCTCAGCAGGGTGGAGTCAAAGGCTATTCGTCTCATCAACTCTCCTCCTCATACTGGCTCCCTTCATCCTCTGTCTCTTCGCCGCACTGTTGTCTCTTTATCTCTCTTCTATCGCTACTTCAATGGTGACTGCTCCTCTTAACTGTCTGCATGCATCCCTCCACCTCTACGACGGGTGTGTAACACCGGTCTAGCAACAAACTCTCATCCCCTTTCTGTCCAACTCTCAAATGCAAGAGTTAACCGTTACTCTCAGTCCTTTAGTGATGCAACAGGTCAACTCTGGAACTGTCTCCCTCTTTCTGTATTTCCTGCTTCCTATGATCCCCAGTCTTTCAAACGCAGTGTGTCCAGGCATCTCGAAATGAATGGATCTTGAATTTGGCTGTCTTTTGTATTGTTTCTGTTTTTTTTTTCTTTCTTGGAAGTAACGTTCATGCGGGCTCAGCCTTTGGTTCCTTCTTCCTCGCATAAAAAAAAAAAGTCGGCGATTTCTGGATTTTTGCCTAAATCAGTTCTTCATCACGTGGCGCACCTATTGGTATAGCTGACTTTGTCAGGTGTAGGGTGCGAGTGTCTTAAAATGCGCCTCAAGTTTCTGCCTAAGTCAGTGAAGATTAAGAAAATGAGATTATTTTTTCGATTTCCCGAAAGTAGAAAAACATGACGTGGGCAGGGTTTTTTTTTTTTTTTTTTTTTTTTTTTTTGAGGTTGATAATTATCTCGAGAGGTGGTGTGATTACCAGAGAACTTTTTTAGGCTGCAGCTCGTAAACTGTAACTCGAACGCTGCTTTTAGTATAAAAAGGCACGTCCGTGGTTGCTGCAAACGAAGCGTTTTGGTGTTTCATACGATCGTGTACGGCATTTTGTTTTGGAGTTACGAATGATGAAAAAATAAACAATAAAGAAAAGAAATCGATATTTCCGCGACTCAATTTCTCGACTGGTTAGCGGGGCTTTATGAGTAACTTGCAAAGGTCTTTTAAGTCATATGTTCATAGCTTGGCTTTGCATGCGTTTTGTTGTGCGGGCAAGTATACCTTATTTACGTGACGTCATTTGAACCTGAGCCATCCCTACAGAGTAAGGGTAACTGCGCTTACTGGTAACTGGTGTGTGAATGAATGTGTGTCCCATTTCATTGGCCACTATTTTATAAGATCTGCTTTTGTGCTTTCCTGTTCCTGTTTCTGACCCCTCCGTCCATCTCATATAGTAAAAGGAAATAAGTTTCGGTTGATTATCGTGATAATGGTGATGGTGATGGATCTTTGCATGTGCTTATTAATGTGCCTTAAGTGTAGGTGAAGCGGCAGTTTTACTCGGTGGAACTTTCACCTGCGCTAGAGGACAGCAAGATGACAAGGATGATAAAAGAGGCAGGCCAAAGAGATGGACACGATCATAAGAGGGAGGTTTGGTGGGAGACTGTACCTGCCACGCTCTTGTGAATGTATGTGGCTTTCTAGCACCAGCTCATAACCACTTTTATTTCTGGATATGACACGCTAATATATACGCAGCTGTGTGTTATTGTGTTACTGAAGAAAGAAAGAAAATTCGAGTCTAATAGCATGAGAAACATGATCTTTTCAATGAAGGCTGAACAAAAAGAAAGGAATTAAGAATCGTAAAATTCGATACCTGGTTACACTGCATTTAAGGAACTGGACGTCAGAGGCAGTGGGAAGGAGTGACTGAGGGAGAAATGTTACGGAGAGATGTTTAAAAAAGAAATAATATCACGCAGTAGACTATCAGGACATAATATGCACCCCAATAAAAAGTTTTCTTTTAAAAACCAATCCCTTCCAATTAACAAGATTTTTCCCACCTATCTCTTACCCTTCACACTAAAAGTTCTCCACCACGTGTACCCGTGCGTGAACTACTGGGTGGGGGTGAGTCAGTTCCCCAGTGACTGAATGTGATATTCGGCCCCAGGGATCAGATGCCCTTCAGGACCGGTACAACACGGCTGGAACTTATACAATAGAGCTGCCCACCCATGTCAGGCGTGTGCGGGCTGGCCGCTACGGTACATACAATATTTACACACATACATGCACACCTATTGACATACATGTATACGTACAAGCAAATTGTACAGCTTGAAAAGGTGACTCTCTCTCTCTCACGCAAGCAAGCAAGCAAGCAAGCAAGCAAGCGCGCTCGCGCGCGCACGCACGCACGCACACACACACACACACACACACACACACACACACACACACACACACACACACACACACACACACACACACACACACACACACACACACACACACACACACACACACACACACACACACACACACACACACACACACACACACACACACACACACACACACACACACACACACACACACACACACACACACACACACACACACACACACACACACACACACACACACACACACACACACACACACACACACACACACACACACACACACACACACACACACACACACACACACACACACACACACACACACACACACACACACACACACACACACACACACACACACACACACTTTGTCTTTTCGTCCCGGTATTTTACACAATCATTTACTTGTTTCTCACTGTCTGTTTTTATCTTCTGTCTCTCCATTCGCACGTGTCTGTTTCTTTCCCTGCTAAGATACTCCTCTTACTTCTCTTTCTTATGATAATTTTCCCTCGTTTATAAAACTGCTGCCACACCAAAACCTGGCGGGTAATACAGGAGGCCTATATATAACACTACACTTGCACTCCGCCGGTTGATATCTCGTGTGTTGTGGCCACGACTCAGTCACTGTTAGCAGTATCTACCCTACAGCATTCATTCATTTCCTTCTACTGCCACAAGCACGCCCACACCAGCCGACTGAACCGTCACGGCAACAGATAAGATACTGCCAGGTGAATATCTTGTACAGCGTTATGTATTGGCCACCCTGTATTTATGAGGGGAGGGAAGGGATGAGGATGAGGTGACTGGCAGGGAAAGGAAGAGAGGGGATGAGGATGAGGTGACTGGCAGGGAAAGGAAGAGAGGGGATGAGGATGAGTGGACTTGATCCTCATTGCTTCCCACCCATTACCCTCATTTTCATCCCTTCCCTCCCTTCACTCCCATACCCTCCCATTCCCCTCCCTTCCACTCCATTCCCTTTATAATCTTCTCTTCCTTCTCATTCCCCTCATCCTTATCCCTTTCCTTCCTTTTCCTTCATCCCCACCCCTTCGCTTCCCGTCTTTTCCGTCCCGTTCAGAGGATGGGAAGGGTTAGGGGTTAGGGGAATGGGAGGGAATGGAATGGAAGGAAAGGGTTGGAAAAGAGGGGAATGGAAAGGAAAGGAAAAGAAGGGGTGGGCTGGGGATGAAGAGAATGGGGTGGAAAGGCAAAGGAAGGGGTGGGTTGGAGATGAAGGGGCAGTGGGAAGGGAAAGGAAGGGGTGGAAATAAAGGGAATGGGAGGGAAAAAAGGGAAGGGCTGTTGATGAGGAGAATGGGAGGGGAGGGAAGAACAGGGGTAGGGAAATGGGAGGGAAGGTGGTGGGGACCATGGTAATGGAAGGGAAGGGAACAGAATGGGTGGGGATTAAGGGAATGAGAGGGAAAGGAAGGGAAGCGAAGGGAAGATGTGGGGATGAGGGAAATGGAAGGAAAGGGAAGAGAGGGGAAAGGGCGGGGATTAGGGGAATGAGAGGGAACGGAAGAGAAGGGATGTGGTTGAGCGGAAGGTGAAAGGAAGGGAAGCGAAGGGAAGGGAGGGGAAGGGAATGGATGGGATTGGGATTAGGGAACTGGGATTGAAGGGAGGGGGAGGGTTGTGGATGAGGGGAATAAAAGGAAGGGACGGGGTGGGGATGATGGGAATGGGAGGGAAGGGAAGGGGTGAGAATGAAGGGACTGGGAGGGAAGGGAAGGGGTGAGGATGAAGGGACTGGGAAGGAAGAAAATTAAAGAAATAAGGATGAGGGGAATGGGAGGGAAGGGAAGGGATGAAGCTGAGGGAATGGGAGGAAAGGAAGGGATGAGGTTGATGGGAATGGGGGGAAGGGAATGGAGAGGATGTGGATTAGAGGAATGAGAGGGGAAGGGAAGGGAAAGGATGTGGATGAGGGAGCTGGGAGGGGAGGGAAGGGAAGGGAAGGGATTGGGATGAGAGGACTAGGCAGGAAGAGAAAGGAGGGATGAGGATGAAAGTACTGGCTTCCCCTTCCCCTGATCCTCATCCTTCCTTCCCCTTCCTCTCATCCCAAATCCTTCCTCCCCTTCCCCTCAGTCTCATCCTTCCTTCCCCTTCCCCTCGTCTTCATCCTCAGCCTTCGTTCCATTTCCCCTCATCCTCAGCCTTCTTTCCCTTTCCCAGCATCTTCGTCCTTCCTTCTCCTTCCTCTCATCCTCATCCGTATTCTTCCCCTCATCCTTGTCCTTCCCTCATCCTTCTCCTCATCCTTCCCATTCCTTTCATCCTCATCCTCATCCTTCCCTTTATCCTCATCCTCCCCCATCCCCTCATCCTCCCACTTCCCCTCATCCTATCCCTTCCCCTCATCTCGCCATCCTTCCCCTTCCCTTCCTCCTCATCCTTCCCCTTTCCCATCATTCTTTCCTTATCCTTATCCTCATCCTCATCCTTACCATTTCCCTTTCCCTCATTCTCATCCTATCGCCTCACGTCATCCTTATCCTTGTCCTTTCCTTTCCCCTCATCCTCATCCTTGCCCTACCCTTCATCCTAATCTTTATCCTTACATTTCCCCTTATCCTCATGCTTATCTCTTCCTTTCTGCTCATCCTCATCCTCCGAGGAAAAGAAAGGGGTGGATTAGGGGAATGGGAGGGAAAGGAAGGGATGAGGATGAGGGAATGGGAGGGAAGAAATGGGGATGAGGGGAATGGGAGGGAAAGGACGAGGATGAGGGGAATAGGAAAAAGGGAAGGGGTGAGGATGAGGGGAATGGGAGCGAAGGGAAGGGATGGGGATGAGGGGAATTGTAAGGAAGGGAAGGGGTGGGGATGAGAGGAAGGAAAAGTAAGGGAAGGGAAGGGTTGCGGATGAGGGGAATGGGAGGGAAGGGAAGGGAAGGGATGTGGATGAAGGAAATGGAAGGGAAGTGAAGGGATGGAAAGAGTGGGGATGAGGGGAATGAAAGCGAAGGGAAGGGGGTGGGAATGAAGGGAATGGGATGGAAGGGAAGGTAAGGGATGATCAGGGGAATAGGAGGGAAGGGAAGGGAGTAGATGAGGATGAGGGGATTGGGAGGGAAGGGCATGAGGGGAATAGGATGGAAGAAAAGGGTGGGAATGAGAGGAATGGGAGGGAAGGGAAGGGAAGGGAAAGGGTGGGGATGAGGGGAATGGGAGGGAAGGGAAGGTTAGGGGATGAGGGGAATGGGAGGGAAGGGAAGATAAGGGATGGGGATGAAGGGAATGGGAGGGAAGGGAGGGGAAGGGATGGGGATGAAGGGAATGGAAGAGAAGGGATGAGATGGGATCGGGATGAGGGGACTGGGAGGGAAGGGACAGGAAGGGGTGGGGATAAGGGGACTGGGAGGGAAGAGAAAGAAAGGGGTGGGGATGAGGGGACTGGGAAAGAAGGGAAAGGAAGGGGTGGGGATGAAGGGACTGGGAGGCAAGGGATGAGGTAGGAATGAGAGGAGTGGGCGGGAAGAGAATTGGTGAGGATGAGGGAACAGGAGGGAAGGGATGGGGATGAGGGGGATGGAAGGAAAGGGGAAGGGAGGGTTGTTGATGAGGGGGATGGGAAAGAAGGGAAGGGAAGGGATGGGTATGAGGGGAATGAAAGGGAAGGGAAGGGCTAGGGATCAGGGGAATGGGAGGGAAGGAAAGGAAGGGGATGAGGATGAAAGGACTGGCTTCCCCTCCCCTTGTTCCTCATCCTTCCTTCCCCTTCCCCTCAACCTCAATCTTTCTTCCCCTTCACTTTCCTCTCAATCTCATCCTTCTTTCTCCATCCCCTCAGTTTTATTCTTATCTTCATCCTTCCTTCCCCTTCCTCTAATCCTCATCCTTCCCCTAATCATTCCCCTTTCCATTTTCCTCATCCTGATCTTTCCTCTCATCCTCATCCTCTCTCTTCCCCTCATTCTCATCCTTCCCCTTCCCATCATCCTCATCCTTCCTTACCCTTATCCTCATCCATCCCCTTCTCCTCATCCTCATCCCTCCCCTCATCTTTATCCATATCCTTCCCCTCATGCTCATCATTATCCTTTCCCTCATCCCTATCCTTCCTTGTCCCATCCCCCTCTTTCTCATCCTTTCCCTTCCCCTCATCCTTATCCTTGTCCTTCTTCCCCTCATCTTCATCCTTCCCCTATCCTTCATCCTGATCTTTATCTTTACATTTCCCCTTATCCTCATGCTTATCCTTTCCCTTCCCCTCATCCTCATCCTCCGAGGAAAGGAAAGGGGTGGATGAGGGGAATGGGAGTGAAGGGATGAGAATGAGGGGAATGGGAAGGAAAGGACGGGATGGGACTGAGGGAAATGGGAGGGAATGGAAGGGGTAGGGATGAGGGGAGTTGGAGAGAAGGGAAGGGAGAGGATGAAGATGAGGGGAGTGGGAGGGAATGGAAAGGAGGTGATGTGGATGTGGGGAATGGGTGGGGAGGGAAAAGATGGGGATGAGGGGAAAGGAAAGGAAAAGAAAGGAAGGGAAGGGAAGGGGTGGGGATTAGGAGAATCAAAGGGAAGGGAAGAGGGAAAGGGAAGGGATGGGGATGAAGAGAAGGGAAGAGAAGGAGAAGGAAGGGTTGCGGATGAGGGGAATGGGAGAGAATGGAAAGGAAGGGAAGGGAAAATGTGAGGATGAGGGAAATGGGAGGGAAGGGATGGGAAGTGGAGGGGATGCGAGGAATAGAAGGGAAGGGCTGGGGATGTGGGAGATAGGAGGGAAAGGAGGGGAAGGAATAAGGATGATGGGAGGGAAGGGAAGAGCAAAGGTGAGTTGGAGATGAGGGGAATAGCAGGGAAGGGAAGGGAAGGAAAGGTGGTGGTGATGAGAAATGGGAGGGAAGGGAAAGTGTGGGGAAGAGGGGAATGGGAGGGAAGGGAAGGGAAGGGATGGGGATGAGAGGAATGGGATGGGAAAGAATGGGTGGGGATGAGGGGATTGGGAAGGAATGGAATGGGTGAGGATGAGGGAACAGGAGGGAAGGGATGAGGATGAGGGGGATGGAAGGAAAGGAAAGGGTGGAGATGAGAGGAATTGGAGGGAAAGGAAGGGAAGGGATGGGGAAGAGGATGGAAGGACTGGCTTCCCCTTCCCCTGTTCCTCATCCTTCCTTCCCCTTCCCCTCATCCTTAATCGTCCTTTCCCTTCCCCTTCCCCCCAGTCTCATCCTTCTTTCCCCTTTCCATCATTTTCATCCTTATCCTCATCCTTCCTTCCCCTTCTCCGCCCCCTCATCCTTGCTTTCCCTTTCTCTAATCCTCGTCCTTCCCCTCATCATTCCCTTTCCTTTCATCCTCATCCTCATCTTTTCTCTCATCCTCATCCTCCGCCTTCCCCTCATTTTCATCCTTCCCCTTCTCATCATCCTCAACATTACTTCCCCTTATCTTCATCCATCCTCTTCCCCTCATCCTCATCCCTATCCCTCCCCTCATCCTCATCCCTATCCCTCCCCTCATCCTCATCCTTATCCTTACTTTTCTCCTCCTCCTATTTCTCATCCTTTTCCTTTCCCTCACCCTCATCCTTGTCCTTCCCTTCCCCTCATCCTCATCCTTGTCCTTCTCCTTCCCCTCAACCTCATCCTTCGCCTATCCTTCTTCCTCATCTTTATCCTTACATTTCTCCTTATCCTCATACTTATCTTTTCCCTTCCCCTCATCCTTATCCTCCGAGGAAAGGAAGGGGGTGGATAAGGTTGAGGGGAAGGAGAGGGAACGAATGTGGATGAGGGGAATGGGAGGGAAGGGAAGGGGTAGGGATAAGGGGAGTTGGAGCATAGGGAAGGGAGGGGATAATGATGAGGGGAATGGAAGGGAGGTGATGAGGATGATTGGAATGGGAGGGGAGGGAAAAGGTGGGTATGAGGGGAACGGGAGGGAAGGGAAGAGGTGGGGATGAGGGGAATCGTAGGAAAGGGAACAGTAGGTTATGAGGGGAAGGGAAAGGGTGGGACGAAGGGAAGAGAGGGGAAGGGAAGGGAAGGGAAGGGAAGGGAAGGGAAGGGAAGGGGAGGGTAACGGATGAGGGGAATGGGAGGGAAGTGATGGGAAGGGGTGGGGATGAGGGGAATATGAAGGAAGGGATTGGGATGAAGGGAATGGAAGAGAAGTGCAGGGGTGGAGATTAATGGAATGAGAGTTCAGGGAAGAAAAGGGATGGAGATGAGGGGAATGAAAGGAAACGGAAAGGAAGGGGTGGCGATAAGGGGAAAAGAAGGGAAGGGAAGTGGTGAGTTTGGGATGAGGGGACTGGGAGGGATGGGAAGGGAAGGGGTGAGGATGAGGGGAACGGAAGGGAAGTGAAGGGGATGAGGGAAATGGGAAGGAAGGGAAGAGATGGGAGGGATGGCGATTAGTGGAATGAGAGGGAAGGGGTGGGGATTAGAGGAATGGTAAGGAAGCGAAGGGAAGGGGTGAGGATGAAAGGAGTTTGAGGGAAGGGAAGAGCAGGAATGGGGATGAGGGGAATGGGAAGAAAGAGAAGGGGTGGGGATGAGGGGAATGGAAGGAAAGGGAAGGGACGGGGATGAGGGAAATGGGATGGAAAGGGAAGGGATGGGGATGAGGGGAATGAAAAGGAAGGGAAAGGAAGGGGTTGGGGATGGCAGGAGTGGGAGGGAAGGGAAGGGAAGGGGTGGGGATGAGGGGAAAGGAAGGAAAGGGAAGGGGTGGGGATGAGGGGAAGGGAAGGAAAGGGAAGGGGTGGGGATGAGGGGAATGGGATGGAAAGGAAGGGGTGGGGATTGGGGGAATGGAAGGGAAGGGAAGGAATAGGAAGGGGTGGGGATGAGGGGAATGGAAGGGAAGGGAAGGGGTGGGGATGAGGGGAATGGGATGGAAAGGAAGGGGTGGGGATGAGGGGATGGGTGAATCCCCTGAGCCAGGACCAATGGACCATATAGCTCTGCAGGGCAAGGAGAGATCCTTGGAGAGACCGCTACATCTCTCACCAGAAATACGCCACTATGGTGCGGGCTGGAACTGCCAACCCTACGGTCGTGAAGCACGAGCGCTGCCACTGAGCTATTCTGGCCCCGAGGGGAATGGCAGGGAAGGGAAGGGGTGAGAATGAGGGGAATGGCAGGGAAGGGAAGGGGTGAGAATGAGGGGAATGGCAGGGAAGGGAAGGGTGAGAATGAGGGGAATGAGAGGGAAGGGAAGGGGTGAGAATGAGGGGAATGGCAGGGAAGGGAAGGGGTGAGAATGTGGGGAATGGCAGGGAAGGGAAGGTAGCTTAAGGGGAATTGGAAGGAAGGTAAGGGAAGGGATAAGGGTGAGGGAATGGGAGGGAAGGGAAGGGAAGGGATGAGGGTGAGGGAATGGGAGGGAAGGGATGAGGGTGAGGGAATGGGAGGGAAGGGATGAGGATGAGGGAATGGGAGGGAAGGGAAGGGAATGGATGAGGATGGGGGAATGGGAGGGAAGGGAAGGGAAGGGATGAGGATGGGGGAATGGAAGGGAAGGGAAGGGAAGGGATGAGGATGGGGGAATGGAAGGGAAGGGAAGGGAAGGGATGAGGATGGGGGAATGGAAGGGAAGGGAAGGGAAGGGATGAGGATGGGGGAATGGGAGGGAAGGGAAGGGAAGGGATGAGGATGGGGGAATGGGAGGGAAGGGAAGGGAAGGGAAGGGATGAGGATGGGGGAATGGGAGGGAAGGGAAGGGAAGAGAAGGGATAAGGATGGGGGAATGGGAGGGAAGGGATGAGGATGGGGGAATGGGAGGGAAGGGAAGGGAAGGGATAAGGATGGGGGAATGGGAGGGAAGGGAAGGGAAGGGATAAGGATGGGGGAATGGGAAGGATAAGGGTAAGGGAAATGCTGGAGATAGAGAGGCCATCTTGAACTATTTCTAGACAATTTGGAATATCCAAACCTGTTATCATTCTTCATTACTACAACATTTATACTGCCTGTGAACTGATTATCTTTTATCAGCCTTTATACTACAAGGACCACTGATAAGTTAATTAAATCGCTTAGCCATAGCAAGAATAAGAAATAGTTCAGATTTCTCACGTTCTGAAATGCTTACTGGAGACTTTTTAACTGTGACACGACGAGAGCCACACGTTTGCAATAAATATATAGGATTTTCGGTTGTAGGAATGACATAGTTAATATTACTATCATTAGAGAGTTAATGGAGACTATTTTTTTCCCTTAGACGACAAGAGGTTATTACTAAGGTGAATGAAATATTTTGGTGATTGCAAAATACTGGTAATATTGTGATAGTTAATATTACCATCATTACAGGGTTAATGGGGCTAACCTACCAAACCCTAGACTGCAAGAGGTTACTACTAAGCTGAATAAAATCGTCTGGAGATAGCAAGACTTACAAGTTATCAGATTGATTTCTTTCTCGACTGGAGAGTAATAGTTGACTATCAGTATTCGTCCCATCGTAACAGTAGGGGAAATACTCGTGGCATTTGTCGTAGCGATGATGGTGGTGATGATGATTGTCCCAGTAATGGTGATTATAATGAAAAGGACAGTTGTGGTAGATGTGACTTCTTTGATAGTGGTAGTTGTGACTTCTGTGACAATGGTAGTTGTAGTAGTGATTACATGAAAGGGGTAAGTGTCGTATTAATGATATGATGATGATAGTGGTAGCTGAGGTAGTTAGAATTATGAAAAAGGTTAGATTGTGGAAGCTATGGTAGTGATTTAATATTGATAGTGGTAGCTGTGGGTAGAGGTTATGATGATAGTAGTGTCGTGGTAATGATAGTAGAGATAACTATGATGACAGAAGTGGTCTGTGGTAAGTAGGGGGCGCTTATTGTTTATATAAGTGATACAGTGGGGAGTAAGTGCAGTTGTACATAACACGTAGGATGATCTAATGATTTGGGATGGATAACAAGTGTTACCATAGGGTTCTATGTACAGTATACGCGGGGGGGGGGGGTTGCCTGTGTTTCTTCACTTGAATGTTCTTTAGTCTGGGAGATTAATAGGTTCAGAGTAGACTGCTGGCATGATGCAGAGGAACAGGTATCCTTGCCTGATGGGCTGTCCAGTACATGATTCTGTGATGATTTAGGACAAGAGGTACACTGCTGTCCAGGGGGTCTGCTGGCTGCTGATTGCCTGCAGGAAAGGTTTGCTGTGGGAGGATGAAGTATCATAAAGTCAAACTGGTCGCTGTCATCAACCAACAGAGAGAATATGAGATACAAAATTAGGGTTTTAAATCAGTTTTATGAGTCACATGTTACAAAACTATGTTTATGGTTGTGAAATGAACTAATGTGGACCATAAAGCTTTGCGTGTAAATTATTTAACCATACTTGTATGTGAATATTTATGTACCTAGGCAGTCTTTTTACAGCATGTGGATCTACGCCTTATACTACTGGATTACATGTCAAATTTAAGTTATGCCACGAACATGATAAAAATTACCGGAGTGTTCTTTCTCCAGGTTTCATCCCAGTCAATGCTATCAGACACTTGACGTTAGAAGACTATTCCTTCCTAACTGCTAATGCATCCATTTGTCCCCAAGACATTAGTTTGGAATTTCTGTGTTGACATATCCTAGATGTATTAGAATGTCTATCTGTCTATCATCAGACGCCTTAATCCCGTAAGGGATGGCAACAAACAAATCGCCTCCATGTCGCCCTGTCCCCCGCCATTTCATTGCCCTACTCCCACCTCACACCCCCCCTCTCTCATTTCCCTCTCCACTTCATCCCTCGGCCTCCCTCTCCCATTTCCCTCCTCCACCTCACTCGCATACTCTCTCCTCTTCAGTCTCTCTCTCTCTCTCTCTCTCTCTCTCTCTCTCTCTCTCTCTCTCTCTCTCTCTCTCTCTCTCTCTCTCTCTCTCTCTCCATTCTCTCCGTATGGCCAAACCACCTCAGTGTATTTCTCCTAACGCTTTCTATCACACCTACATCCACACCACGATGCTCCTTCACTTCCTTATTTGTCAGTCTGTCTCTCCCTGTGACTTCACATGCTCCTTTCAAATAACTCATTTCCACTGCTCTCACTCTTGTCTTCCTCCATCATGGTCCACGTTTCACTTCCATATGTTAGAGTTGGCATCACAATACTGTCATGCAACGACCTTTTTACTTCCATGGTCACCTCCCTCCTTCTTATCACTGTTTGCAAAGAACCAACAACCTCTCTTCCTTGTTGTACCCTTTCAAGCACTTCACTCTCAATACTTTCGTCTCAACTCATCACACTACCCAAGTAATTAAATGCACTCACATTTTCCATTTCCTCCTCCTCCAACCTCACTGTACAGTCATATGAAAAAGTATCATTACCCCCAGGCATGTTCGATGCAAAACGAACGTTAGCTGGACTATGTGGGGGGGTCCTTGCAGTTCGCCCCTCCCCTATCTTGTGTTGCCATATCACAATCCCACTACATGAGTTAGAATACTGAGCAAGAATGAGCCATATGGCGGGGAAATATACAGGACGTGTTTGCATTACCCTGAGCGCTCCAAAGGGGGTTAATAATGAAACTCAGCACGTTTAGTATTTTCCTACTATTCAACACTTATTATCTATAGAATACAATAAATACATTATTTTGAAGTGTATTCAATCTATACGCATCGACTTTTTTTTTATGATAGTGTAGCAGGTGTGCACGAGCTCAGTTGTTTGCTTTAGATGGGTTGTTAAATGCTCCAGATGGATGATTCAGTCAGTGGCATCCATGTGTCAACATCTAGAAGGTGTTTTGGAAGTAGGCGGTGGGTACATAATATATTAAAGCAATGAGACTGAGCACTTATTATTATTTTCCTTCTACTCAACATTCATCATGTGTAGAAAGCAATACATATCATTATTACACTGAAATTTACGAACTTGGCTTGTATCGGCTGAAGTACTATCATACGTCCGGCATGGGTGCACATATTCACTGCCCGTCTGCATGTTCGTTGCCCACTCTACACCATATCTGTTATATTTTTATTTAATGAATTCGGTGCCGGATAGTAAAATGTATTGTCTCTATGCACAGAGGCCAAACGATCTAATTAGCTTTTATTACCTCTAGCACAAATTCTAATATGTGTCTCACATAACCGACATTGACGGGTTTGCGGTACAAACTTTCGTGTCCCGTCATTCCACAACACTTCGTCGTTGTGTCATAGTGCATAGCTCTGAATGGTAACGATAGTTTTTCTTATGACTGTACATCCAATGACTTCATTTCTCTCGCAGACCATGACTTATTCTTCCCTACTTTCACCTTTAGATTCCATTTCTTACACACTCTCCCAAACTCATTCACCAAGCCTTGTAACTCCCCTTTGTCTTCACTTAACAATACAGTATCATCTGCAAACAACAGTGCAGGAAGTTTCCAAACGTTGCCCTCTCTCATTAAAGCTGCTCCATCATCCACTGCCCTACATTGTATCTCTTTTATAACCCCATCTATATATAGACTGAACAACCTTGAAGACATGACACATCCCTGTTTCAATCCAACCTTCAAATAAAAAAAATCACTTAGTTCACTGTCCACACCCATTGCAGTCTTAGCACCCTCAAACATTCTCTGAACGGCATTCAACAACTTACCATTTACTGCTTATATTCTTAATACTTTCCACAATCCTTGTCTATCCACCCTGTCATATGCTTTTTCCTAATCCATGAAGGCAGCATACAACTTCTTTCCCTTCTCTAGAAAATTTTCCTCTAAAGACCTAAGAATGAACATATGATCAACACAGCCTCTTCCTTTACTAAAACCTCCCTGCTCTTCTCCAACTAATTCCTCTGTTATTTCTCTAACTCTGTCAAAAAGTATCCTACCATATATATACTTTTCCTGTTACAATAAGAAGACAAATACCCCTGTGATTACCACACTTCTTTTTCCCCTTTTCCTTTGTACAGGGGAATAATTATACCTGACTTCCAATCCTCCGGGACTCTACCGTCCTCCCAGGCCAATTCGCACATCTTCCACATCCATTCTACTACTGTCTCTCTCCCATGCTTCAGCATTTCACTACACACTCCATCAATTCCTGGGGCTTTCCCCACAACTTCTATCCTACTGATTTCTTCCTCTCGTCTCACATCTCTCCTTCTCCCAGCCAACCCCAGCCACTTGTACTCGCATGACTCTCAAATTGGAATGTGTCACTTTTAATTTTAGTGTAATTCAATGACCTTCTCTGGACCACTATTATGACAGACAAGATGCACTGGACATTTAGTCAGTGTTTCAGCACACAGTCCTCATTCTTGCAGTTGCCATTGCGTTGGGCCTCGCTCAGTCTCTGTCAAGCGCCGAGCTCTCATATTATCTTATATTTCTTTAAGGTCTGCCATATTAGGTAACATATCGTGACCAGATATATCGGTCAGCAGTTTTCTGCACTTGGCAGGTTTAGTATGGAGAATTTACCTTTCACTTTAGACCTGTTTGATTCCTTTCCACACATTTTGGTGCGTGATTCCGTGTTGTGTATAGAAGTGAGGACTCGTCCGCTTTATGTGTCTCAACACATTTCTGTTTGTACACACTGAAGGCCATATAATATAAAATGAGCACTAGTCCGCTTTATGTGTCTCAACACATTTCTGTTTGTACACACTGAAGGCCATATAATATAAAATGAGCACTAGTCCGCTTTATGTGTCTCAACACATTTCTGTTTCTACACACTGAAGGCCATATAATATTTAGCTGTTGATAATTTCTTCAGTTGTCACGTATACAGTGGGTATAGATAAAATATAAAAATTTACGTGGCGTCCCGAGGTTAGTCACATTTTGTATGTGAGTGTAATTTTTGTATCTCCGGCACTACACCTCGGAAATACATAATAATAGCTTTGGTGGGGTGGGGTGGTGGGGCAGGTCACTAGTGCACCACGGTTCAAGTCTGAGAGGCAGCTGGAGGTTTTGTAGTTGTGAAACACTGCCTGGAATTGTGATGTAAACTGAGAGAGAGAGAGAGAGAGAGCCAGTCCCTGCCTTATAAGCAACTCTAACTGCTTTTGCGTTTAAATGCGCACCACTGTTTATGGTGTATTAGTGTTTGTCAGTCCGTGTTTGGCTATGTCTGTGTGGGCCAAATTATTCTACGGATATGAGAGATAAGTGGGTGTCACTAGATGTGACTGTTCATGTTTCGAGGTTTATTCTGTTGATTTTTCCTTCTATAACCGTATAGCCTTTCAAGATCGTTTGGGAGTTGCTTGTGTGTGTGTGTGTGTGTGTGTGTGTGTGTGTGTGTGTGTGTGTGTGTGTGTGTGTGTGTGTGTTTTGGACTGGGTAAGTATTTTTTTTTCCCCGAAATGTGCAGTCCTTTAGGTTCCATTAAAAGTGTTGTGTGTGTAGGAATATTTATTTGATAAGTATGTGGTCATTTCTGTACCCCCTCCACAATATGTCTACCCCCGATGTATATATGTCCCCCCCCAATGCATACATGCCCCCACTAATCTTGCTAGGTCAGCACCCTTTGCCACGCCTGAAGACGGCGTTATTGTATCAGTTGATATCAGGCAGCCGAGAAGGGCAGACTATTTTACTGTGAGCTTGTAATAAACTCCTTATCTAGCTGTTTGTACACGGAGTTTCTATCACCAAAGTATTGCAAGTTACATTTGGTAGCAGCGGTGTTTCGAACCATCACATTCTGACCGCCTCCTTGGATTTTTAGTGATACAACAAGATACACGACGTCTCGCATCTGCCAGCCTCGCCCCTCCTCCGTGCCTCTAGTGGTGTCATACCTTGGCTGTGCTTTTCGCGTGTACCATTTTCTCACCAGTGCTCACCTCTCAAACAACCGTACCCATACGCCTTGTTCCTGACCGCATGTGTCACCGTCGCCGACCTACGCACCTGTTGCACCTGTTCCCAGCACCTGTTCCGGACTCATCATAGCTCCTGCCCCCACGGTGCCACTTATCACTGTCTGCCCGCTGCCTGCCCACCACCATTCTCTGCATTTGCAACTCACCGGCTCTACACCTGCCTTGCGCCGACATCTGCCCCCACCACCCACCACCGGCCTCCGCCGTCACCCGCATCTGGTCTGCATTACGGAGCCTCCTAAGACCGCCACTCCCTGCCGGTGATTCATCGCAGCGTCTCTTCTCCTCTCCGCCCAGCTGTCTCTACCCCGCCTCGACCCGCCTCGCCCCGCCCCGCCCCGCCCCGCCCCGCCCCGCCCCAGCCCAGCCACGCCCAGCCACCCCTGCACGTCATACATCTCAACACTCCCATCTCTACTGTGTAACTATAGTATATCTTTCCTTTCTATAGAGATTATCCTCGATTTTCTCTACAGATTGGTTATTGTAAATATTCCATCTCATTTTCATTACCCCGTTTTCATCTTCACCTACGTTATTTATATTCCGTCTCATCCTTCGCATTTTATTTAAACCATCCATGCCCGCACCTCCATTCATTTTTGCACCTCGTGTATTCCATTCTCTCATTGTTATTTATACATTTCCACCTACGTATCCATCTTCATCCTTTCATCTTCCATTGCCGCATTAAATGTCATACTTTCCACGTCAACTGCTTACCACCAGCCCTCTCGACCCGGAAACATCACCTGCTCATACCCCGTCTGCTGACTCTAACACAATCACTCATTTACGAAGTGGCAAAGAGTACCACCGTCCTGTACCTGAGACTCCCGTTTCACTTCCCGCAGAATCACTTACTACCCGTCCTACCCTCGTAAATCCAGATACCTCCTCCTCTAGTCCTGCCTCTACACTCCCTTCTTCTTCCTCTACTCCTTCCCCTGTCGTTCCCTCTCCTGCCTCCCTTCATACCCCGTCTTGCTCGCCCTTAACTGCCACTACCTTCTCTCTCTCCCACACCTCTCCTGCCGCCACTTCTACACTTCCAGCCTTGGCCAACCCTCCACAGTCTATCTATCTCAACGATGCCAATCGTCCCAAATTTACCAGCCAGGACCCAACTTGGTCTGTCTATGATTTCCTCAGAGAAGTCGAAACAGAAATAAACAATAGACAAATTACCGAGGAATCGCTCAAAGTAGCTTACCTCCTCGGTCGCTTGCACCACGGTAAATCAGACATCGGATCCACGATCCGTGCAGGACATTTCGATAGCATTCGTACCTTTGCTGATTTTCGTACGGAACTCATCAGCCTTTGTTGCCAGCATTCAAATACCGCGTCTCTCATGGGATTCATTAATCTCCTAAACCAACTAGATGAGGACTTGCGCGTCCCAGCGCAATATCCCAAGCTCTGCGCAGCTGCCGCCGCCATGAAAGCAACTAGTAGCGAGATGCTCCAATTACTGGTAGGCACGAAATGGTTAGAAGACAAGAATGGGGTTCCAATGCTTTCACTCACCAGCTTTGCTGACTTAATTGGTTACCTCAGATTCCTTCACTGGCTTACTCCTAAACAGCGAGAGCTAGCCTTGGAAATCAGTTTCAATCCAGGGGATAAAATTATTCAGGTCACTAAAGCCATTCATGAAAGAACAGGTTCGAACTACACGCGTCAGGGCACCACCCAACCCTTGGCCTCCTCAGTCTGTCACACCTCCACTACCCCAGACCAATCTCGCTCCCGTCCCACCACACACGGCAGACCTGCCACACATCGCTCTCCTACCACAGGTCGTGATCAATCTAGCGCCCGACGAAACAGACAATCTTCGATTCTTTGCTGGTACTGTGGTCATCCTGGACATCGAGCATCCAGTTGCGACCGTACATACAGACGTCCTCACTCCCAAACCAGACAGCGTACGCCTTCCCACTCACGTCGTCCACACTGCAAATACCACAAATCAAGCACGACTCACACCACTGAGGAATGTCGTTACCTCAACCGCCCACAGTCGGGGGAAGCACCGCGCCCGTATTGGACCAGTATCACGTAGAACCAGAAACCCAACTCCCCATCCGCCATGTAGGTCCCATAACATCCTTGGTTTTAGTCATTCTCGGAAGCAGTCATGACATACCAACGTCATTCTTCTTGGTCACAGGATCTATAGTAAATCTCATCTCCGAAAATTCCTTAAAGATTATTCATCGCCATCACAGCCACGTCAGTTTCCTAGAACCACCAGACATTCGCCTATGTGGTGTTAACGGCTCAGAGTTTAAGGTTAAGGGAAGAGTCACCCTTGAAGTCAAACTCCACAGAGATTTGCCTCCTATCCTCATTGAATTTCATGTCACTAATGACTTGCAGTCTCCCGCAGATGCCCTTATTGGTTTCTCCACCATGGCACAACATTCCATTGCATTATTACCTGCATGTGGTAGTATAGACATTTCTGGATTCCCGGTTTACACCATGGAATGTCTCCGTCCTGTTCTTACGATCAAATCAGTCCTTCAATTACCTCTGTCCCTATCACTACCAAAAAGTCCAACCCAGCCCAAACCACCACTATCATCATCTGAGAATACAGAGATCATTCCTTTACTGACTGCGAGCAAGGACATAAATTCCTCAATGTCTCCTGATACATCATCTCAGCCCTCGAACATGGCTCTTACATCCTCTCCCGACAACACTATCCTGACTCAGACATGTCTCAGTTACCTACCTCACACAGTCTGAATGATCTCCAACACGCAGAGACGAAACGTGCAGTAACGAATACGTGCACAATTTTGTTACCGCACGAGTTCACCAAAGTCTCTGTTTGTGTGGCCGGTGCGAAAGAAGGAGTGGATGTACTAACCCTACCTGAGACGTGTTGTGTGAATGGCTTGACTTATGAGTCAGCGTGGTGTACAGTCTTAGAGGACAGTTTATGCTACCTGTACTTGCCCAATGTCACATATGCTCCACTAAAACTTAAAAGTGGTGTAAAGATTGGAGACTTCCTAGTATACCCAGTGGCCGTAAAGGTGTGCCAGGATTCCTCAATTCCTACTATTCAGACTGATGATAAGCCAATTGGTGTATGTACTATTAACTCTACGGGATCTGCGCCGACGCATTCACCCGATATGCTCTCACATCTCACTTGCACAGATTTCCCAGAAAATACGCCTCAACTCCTCGACCTTCTGACCTCATACAGAAATGTGGTTGTCTTACCCGGTGAACCGATGGGTAGGACAGACCTTGTCAAACATACGATTGAACTACTCCCAGGAACTCAGCCGATTTACATACCAGCATATCGATTGCCCCACAGCCAGAGAAAGCAAACAGATCAATTGGTACAGAACATGTTAGACCAGGACATTATTGAACCCTCCGTCAGTCCATGGAATAGCCCACTTTTCTTAGTACCAAAGAAGGACAGCAACTTTAGACCAGTAGTCGACTATCGTAAGGTCAATTCTGTCACCGTTCCAGACCGTTTCCCGTTACCTGTCCTCACTGATTTGCTAGAATCCCTTGGTGACAATAGCGTAGTCTTTTCATCTTTAGACCTCCTCAACGGGTACTGGCAGGTCGAAATGGAAGAGTCCTCTTGCCCAGTCACAGCCTTTAGCACCCCTTCCGGACATTTTCAGTTTAAGAGACTCCCTTTTGGTCTGAGAAATGCTCCCTCCGTGTTCATGTGACTTATCCATTCAGTCTTCAGCGGTATGATGGGACACTCTCTTTTTGCTTACCTAGATGATATCATTGTTGTGAGTAAATACATCCCTGATCATTTTACCAAACTCCAGCAAGTCTTTCAACGCCTCCAGCTCGCAGGCCTGAAAATCAATCTCAGTAAATGTGACTTCCTGCGAAAGAAAATCAAATTCCTAGGCCATGTCGTAGATGCACAAGGCATTCATACTAATGAGGATAAAACTAAGGCGATCATTACCTTCCCAGAACCTACCACTACTGAAGCTGTACAAAGTTTCCTGGGCCTCAGTGGCTATTATCGTCGCTTCATCCGGAATTATGCGAAAATCGCCGCTCCTCTGACCCACTTACTCAAGCAGAATGTGCCCTTTGTTTGGACTAACGACCAGTCACAGGCTTTCCAAAAGCTAAAGACAGCTCTTGTACATGCCCCTGTTCTAGCGTTCCCTGATTATACCACACCCTTCCTTCTCTGCACAGACGCCTCAGGCACTGGACTTGGTGCCGTTTTGATGCAACTCGATGAAGCATCAAGGAAGCGTGTAATAGCGAATGCTAGTCGCACCCTTACAACCGCTGAACGTAACTACAGTGTCACAGATCTCGAAGCGCTAGCGGTAATCTGGTCCTTGAAACATTTCAGAGATATAGTCTATGGTTATCCAGTGCGTATCCAAACAGACCACCTCCAGTATGTGATTTGTTCAAGAATCGCAACCTAACAGGTAGGTTAGCTAGATGGTCTGTCATCATCCAGGACTTTAATCCCACTTTTCAATATGTACCAGGCAAGTTGAATGTAGTTGCAGACGGACTCTCACGTCACGTAGCAGCAGCTATAACATCACTGCAGCCTGAAGTAACTGAAAATACTACACTAACGTCAGAAGTTGTTCGAAACTTTCAACGCCAAGACCCCATGTGGTCCAGAGTCATTTATTTCCTAGAATCTGGCGATGCCTCGACCTTACCTACTCTGCCAGTATCACTAGATGAGTTCATGCTAGATGATGATCTCTTGTACAGGAAAACACTGCTAACAGGCAAAGATATGTCCAATCGCGAAGTACGCCAACTTGTTGTCCCCACTGCCCTGATACCAAAGGTTCTTCATATTGTTCATAATACTCCTCAAGCTCCCCATCCAGGCAAAGACCGATGCTTGCATCAAGCACATCTCAAATACTATTAGCCAACCATGCGCCGCGATATCAATGCCCACTGTGACTCTTGCCTCTCCTGCCACCGCCACAAAGGATCAACCGGCTTACCAGCACCTCTCTTACAATACCCAATCCCATCACGACCATGGGCAACTGTCTCAATCGATCTCTTAAAACTTCCTCTCACAGAATCTGGCGCTGAGTACTTGTTCGTAGCGGTCGACCACTTCTTCCGCTACTGTGTCCTCGTTCCCCTCTCCGACAAGACCGCGAAGAGCGTTGCCCGTGCCCTTGTCTATCTATCTATCTATTGCCAGACGCCTCAATCCCGTTTGGGGTGGCCACAAACAAATCGCCTCCAAGTCGCCCTGTCCCCCGCCATTTCACTGCCCTGCTCCCAACTCACACACCCCCTCTCTCATATAACTCTCCACCCCATCCCTCCATCTCATCCTCGGTCTCCCCCTCCCTCTTCCACCCTCCACCTCACTCACATACACTCTCTTCGTCAGTCTTTCACCCTCCATCCTCTCCACATGGCCAAACCACCTCAGTGTGTTCCTCACAACGCTTCCTATCACATCCACATCCACACCACAATGCTCCTTTATATCCTCATTCGTCAGCCTGTCTCTCCACGTGACTCCACAGGCTCCTCTTAAATAACTCATTTCCACTGCTCTCACTCTTGACTTGTGTCCTTCCAACAATGTCCAAGCTTCACTTCCGTATGTTAGAGTTGGTATCACAATACTGTCATGTAGTAACTTTTTTACTTCCATGCTCACTTCCCTGTTTCTTATCACTGCTTTCAAGGAACCAGCAACCTTTCTTCCCTGCTGTACCCTTTCAAGCACTTCACCCTCCAAACCTCCATCCTTACTCATCACACTACCCAAATACTTAAACGTACTCACATTTTCCAATTCCTCACCATGCAACCTCGCTGTACATTCACTGACTTCACCTCTCTCAAAGACCATCACTTTACTCTTCCCTACATTCACCTTTAGGTTCCGTTTCTTACACACTCTCTCAAACTCATCCACCAAGCCTTGCAGCTCCCCTTCGTCTTCACTCAACAACACAGTATCATCTGCAAACAACAGTACAGGGAGTTTCCAAACACTATCCTCTCTCACCAGGGCCACTCCAACATCCACTACTCTACCTTGTACCTCTTTTATTACCCCATCCATGTACAGATTGAACAACCATGGAGACATGACACATCCCTGTTTCAAACCAACTTTCAAAGAGAAAAATTCACTTAGTTCACCATCCACACGCACTGCAGCCTTCGCACCATTGTACATACTCTTCACAGCATTCAACAACTTCCCATCTACTCCATATATTCTTAACACTTTCCACAATCCTTGTCTATCCACCCTGTCATATGCTTTCTCCAAATCCATGAAAGCCGCATACAACTTCTTTCCCTTCTCTAGAAACTTTTCCACTAAAGATCTAAGAATGAATATCTGATCTACACAACCTCTTCCCTTCCTAAAGCCTCCCTGTTCTTCTCCAACTAATTTCTCTGTTCTTTCTCTAACTCTGTCTATAAGTATCCTATCATACACTTTTCCTATTATACTAAGAAGACAAATGCCCCTATGATTACCACACACTTCTTTTTCCCCTTTTCCTTTGTACAAGGGAATAATTATACCTGACTTCCAATCCTCCGGGACTCTACCTTCCTCCCAGGCCAATCTGCACATCTTCCACATCCATTCTACTACTATCTCTCCCCCATGCTTCAGCATTTCACCACACACTCCATCAATTCCTGGGGCTTTCCCTGCTTTAACTTTCTTCATTGCTTCCACAACTTCTATCCTACTGATTTCTTCCTGTCTTCTCACCTCCCTCCTTCTCCCAGCCATTCCCCAGCCACTTATACTCGCATTACTTCCATCCTCTACGTTCAACAATTCCTTAAAGTGTTCTCTCCATCTGCTCACTTTTTCTCCTTTCTCCACTAGTAATCTACCATTTTTATCTTTCACTCCCCCGCTAACTTCACTTCCACCCTGTCTTACTCTTTTCACTTCTCTCCAGAACATTTTCTTACAGTCCCTCCACTTTACACTCAAATTCCTTCCAAATTCCTCATCCACTCTCTTCTTACTCTCTCTTACTAATCTTTTCACCTCTCTCTTCCTTTCCACATATAACTCTCTCTTCCGCCTCTCAACTTCTTCCACGCCCCTATTTCTCATCCATTCATTGTATGCTTTCTTCTTTTGTGCCACAGCCTGTTTCACCTCTTGTAGATCACGTAATTTGCCCGTTCAGTACCCCTCATACCATTCTTACTGACAACGGTACAGAGTTCAACAATAGCCTTCTCAATGAGATCTGTCGCCACTTTCGTATCAGTAAGTGCAATGTCGTGCCTAACCATCCGGCTTCCAATGGCCTTGTAGAACGCCACAACCGAAAAATCTTAGAGTGCCTCAGACATCTAGGCTCCCATAGTTCGTCCTGGGATGACTGGATTCCCCAAGTGGCATCCTCCATCAATAGTTCCATCAATGCATCCATTGCTGAATCTCCCTTCTTCGTCCTCTTTGGTTTTGACAAGGACCTCCCATACTCTCTCTTATCCTCAAAGCCAGAACCCATCTACAACATGGATGATTATGTTAAGCTAAAATTGGCCAACTTCCAGACAATCCACCAGTATGTCCAATCCACTTTGGCTTCCTCTCAGGAGGACATGCTGCAGCGCCAACATAAGTCCGCCTTTCCTATCACTATCAATGTAGGCGATCTTGTCTTTGCTCATTCCCATACGCGTTCCTCCAAGTTGGATGACAAATTTACAGGGGCCCCACCGAGTCCTCACTCAACAAGGCAACAAATTTCACCTCCAGGACCTGTCCACTACGTCCACGTCGATGACTTAAAGCGAGCACCCCGTGGCCTCGTGTTGGAAGAGTCACTTCCACAACCTCCTGCCCCCTCTTCCCCTACTCCCATCCCTCAGTCTACTTTGTCTCCGCCTATCCCTCAGTCTCCTTCATCTCCATCTCCACCTGCTCATTCATCAACCAATCAATATCGGTCCAAACTGCGCTCTGCCCATCAACCTCTTCACGACCTCCCCCATTAACTCTACCCTGATTTTCTAGGTACGATGTTAGCGATCTCCCTGCTGGCAGTGCTGACCCTCCTGGGGTCTGGGTCAGGTCAGGACGATGGTGGAGTACGTCCCGGGGCCTTGGTCGGCTCGGGAGGCGAGGTTATGCTTATCGACGACATCGCCTCTTTGCGCTACGATCTTGTGCCCCTGGCCGACGTAGCCATTGCCCAACCTGCCTACGCGTACCAGCTCCACGGAATCAGGAACCATCTCACGGCCCTCATGGGGACACACAACCCGAATGAGTATCTCTATAACCTTTTCCTCCCACTCTCCTGGCAATTGCAATACATAAGTAACAGATTCACTGAGCTCAATGACACATTTTCCCTTCAGACACCCGTGGGTCGTTCTCGTGTGAAACGAGGTCTCTTCGACTTCGGCGGTGAGATTCTGAGTGGCTTGTTTGGCGTTGCTACAGCCCGTGACATTTCTGGCTTCAAATCTGATCTCACTCATTTAGCTTCAGCCCTAGAATCACAACGCCGAGTCATTAAAATCCAACACACTATGTTACAGAAGCTCACAACCCAACTCAATGAAGTCACGTCCACTCTAAACAATTTCACCGATATCTTACAACGCCACCTTTCAGATCTCAACGTTATCTCTCAGTTCTTCTACCTCAAACTCAACATGGATAATCTCCAACTGGCCGTTGACTCTCTCCTGTCTCAAGTCTCTACCTTGGTTCGTATCCTGGTCGATGCTATCAATGGACGTGTCACTGCCGACTTAGTACCTGTCTCAGCTCTCCGTTCTGTCCTGGAATGGGCTCACTCCACCTTCGGTCTCTCCCCAGTCCTCCCTTACTCTTCCCTTGAATATTATTATCCTGTTCTCGAAGCCACTCTTCTCACTACATACGTCGTCGTCCATATTCCTCTCCGTTCTGCCATAACCTTTAACCTTTTCCACATCGTTCCCTTCCCTTTCCGCCTCAACAACTCCTTGTTACAGGTATCTGTTCCTTCAGAATATTTCCTCCTCTCCCATGATCATCTTTCCGTTGCCTTCCTTTCTTCCACAGACCTCCAGCAATGTTCCTCCCTTACTCCGACCTCTCATCTCTGTGCTGCCCACCTTTTCGCTATCTTCCCTAGCAGTGCTACACCCTGTGAGTCTGCTTTAGTTCGCAACCATTCCATCTACTCGGCCTGTTTTTTTGTCCCAGCTCCTGACCTCCCGGTCCACCATGCTCACCTCAACCATGTCCAGTACTTCTTCTTTGCTGTTCCCATCTCTGTCACCATCATGTGTCCTGGTTCTTCCGTTCACTCCGTCCCCGCTAGTGGTCTCTACAAAGCACCTGACTATTGTACCGTCAAATCAGAGTCCGTCATCACTTACGCCACTCGCTATCACCAAGCTGTTTGTAAACACTCCTATGACATCTTTCAACCAATCGACATGCCTTCAACCCTACCTTCTGCCAACATTACCATCACCTCCCCTCACTTACGCATGCTCACCTTCCTCAATGACAGTGATTTCATTATGGATCAATTTTCTCTGGCCTTCAGCCGTTCATGGGTTCATCCAACAGTTGTGTTTTCCCCTGTGGTTATCGCTTTCATAGGTTTTCTACTCATCATCTGTGCAGTGCATTGTTGTGTCAGAAAAATGGAACGTCGACTCCAGGAAATCAGAGTCGCTACCAGCATAGTACGCCCTACACACGACGTAGAAACTCCCCATACTTAGTGCCCTCGCATTCCGTGACTACCATTGCCATCTAACATTTAACCAAACTGTGAACAGCACTCTGCCTACTAGAAAATGATGGTATTTCTTTCATGCATTACTGAGTGACAGTGTATCCTACAGAAAATACAAAAAAAAAAAAAAATGAAGGAAGTACAACAATAGAACTCTCATATCTACTCCTTGTTTATCATGTATCAAACTATTATTGTGTACTTCCCATTATGTTCATATATCCCTTCGACCCTTACTGGATTTGTACCTATTATTCCTTGTATATCTTATATGTATATATCCTTCTAATTCCCTCCCCTCCACATGGCCATGTCTCCCCTACTGCCCCTGTATCATACTTATCCCTTGTACAAACCTCCCTGGTCCTGCCTTACTACTATCATCAAACACCATTTAACTCCCGGTGTCAGGAGACACCGTCTCAGCTACCCGGGGGAGTAGTGTACCCCCTCCACAATATGTCTACCCCCGATGTATGTATGTCCCCCCCCAATGCATACATGCCCCCACTAATCTTGCTAGGTCAGCACCCTTTGCCACGCCTGAAGACGGCGTTATTGCATCAGTTGATATCAGGCAGCCGAGAAGGGCAGACTATTTTACTGTGAGCTTGTAATAAACTCGTTATCTAGCTGTTTGTACACGGAGTTTCTATCACCAAAGTATTGCAAGTTACATTTCTCAGTTTAGTAGAAAAGTAAACGTGTGTGTATATTGAATGTTTGTATGTATATATTTGTGTGCGTATGGACTGGGACTGTGGACAGTGTGCGTGGAAAGAGGAAGACAGTCAGTTTTCGTCACCAAGTATACGCCATTCATCCCCAACTTTTTTTTTTTTTTTTTTACTGTCGTCTTGAAAACCTGTTGTGTAATGAGGCGAGACAGAGAGAGGCGGGGAGGCACACGGCTAAGACAAACATGGTTAAGCTCAGTACACGCACACGTACGCAAACATGCATACGTAATCATATGTATTGTACATATAAACATACAGACACTGAGACGCTAAGACTGAGGAACCCTGGCCGAGACACAGACAGTCACAATGTGCGAATATGCCTATGTACAGTGTAGGCAGACGTGTACGTAAGCACAGACGTACACAAGTATGCACAAAACACACGCATGCACAGAACACACACGCATATGCACAAAAACAGGCACACACATGCACAAAAATGCACATACGTACATGCATACGCACATACACGTACAGACACTCGCCCACACACAGACAAACTTGCAAACACAGTCACTGCAATAAAAAACCAGCTAATACAGGAGAATGATCGTTTGTACTTGACATTAGGTACGTGCAAAAAATAGTCCTAATATAATGAATAATGAAGTGGTTACTGTAAGCCAAGATTAACAGTCAGCTAAGAAGCTACACAGCAGGAGACCCACGTCAAAATAAGGCAAGCAATGAGATCCGAGGCCAGACAAGGTATTTAAAAGCAAATACATACAAATAAACCAAACATGGATAAACGCACTGTGTCGGGATGTATACACCAAGGCAAGCAAGTGCCAAAAGTAAGCAAATGGAACTAGGTATACTGGGAGTTCACAGGTTGCTGGTACATAATCGTGGGTTATTACACTTTGAACACGCATAATGAATGCTAAGGTAATATTATACTTTGACAACTTTTAGCCCGTTCATCCAGAGGAGTAATGTTAGTGACAATTGTTAACCCAGTGAACTAAGTCATCATTTTCACCTAATGTTTCTTTCAGGGAATTTTATTCATATCAGATATCCCTAGATTTGAATAAAATCGTCTGGGTGCAAAAAAAAAAAAAAAGAATAGAAAGGAAAACAAGTGCAGAGGTTGAGAAATTGGTTTCTGTAGGCCATTACGGCCTACAGAAACTTGTAACTGTTGTTATATGCTACATTATCGGCCACCCACTGTACCACCAAGTTAATGCTTGCGTCTTTACCATGATAAACAGAGGAGGAACACCCCGTTGTTTAACCACACACACACACACACACACACACACACACTGCTTTATCTTTTTTTCTTCATTTTCTTTCTTTCCCTTTTTCAATATTTTCCAGATACAAATAGTATTATACCGATACAATTTCTTTTCACCTCGCCTCTTTCACGTATATTCTTTCTCTAGTTACATGTATATATGCACCAGTAATCTCCAGCTTTTCTTTATTACCTTCTATCAGTTATATACAGTATGTAAGAAATTTTAGCCTGTCGAGTAGGGGTAGTAATTGCCACTTATCTATCTTTACCCCCTGTATGAGATAATATTACTTAGCTGAAGGGAATCAGCAAACGATAGCAAGAGTAAATTATAAAGACACTGTGGTCAAGTGGTACAGCGTTGGACTGCTGTTGGAAAAGATACCAGTTCGACACCAGGCTGCGGCGGGGAACAGCTTAACGGGGTCTGGATATTGCAAAAATCATAACTGGCCTTCCACACTGCCACATGTCCAAAATGCATCCCCCAACACCATCACTCAGGTCTTGGCAGACATAATGTTAGTTTGTTTTCAGTATGGGCGAGGTGTATTGGTGCCTAAGTGATGAAGTGTGAAGGTGTGCTTGATCTGTTGCGCGTTGGATTGCAGGACCCTGAGAATGGAGTGGGTAATCAGTGGCCACAGTAGGATACATGCAAAAGACTATAAAGGATATTTCTCAAACGGAATATAATCGTATGTAGGTGGGAAGAATAATATCAAATAAGGCGGCACTGAATTAAAGCAGCTAAGCAGTTTTATCCCGTCCTACTCCATTAACAAACCTTCAGACTTTTAACATGCTCTTTATGTAACATCAGTTTATTAGTTTTGCTTTTTTATATATACTTTTTACTTTCTTCCGTTCAACCAGTTTATTAAGCCAGAGTTATTTATTTATACAACAGTAAGGCTTGATAATCTCCTTTCCACTCTCTCATCCCCCGTCCTTCAGATTACATTCACCTCAGTTTATTAACTTTGATCTATTCTTGTGGCTTTTTTCCCTCTCATTCTTCAGTTTCAGTCTCGATCACAGTTAATTTTATATAACAAAAACGCTCTTGTTAATCCTTCCTATTTCATTTTTTTTCAGCCTTTCTCCATCTTGGTTATTCACTGTGTTGGGTCGTATATACTTTTTGTCTCCTTAACACACTACCCGTTTATTTTGATTTCATTTTTACCATAACAGCGTACTAGGTAGTGTCCCCTGCCCATTTCGTCTTCAGACTACAACGATCTTGACATTAACGCATCTCATCGTTTGTTATGCTGCTAACTCTAACATGTTTTCTTTTAATGCTACATAAACGCATTCTATCATCTCCACCATTCTTTCTCCATTTCCACTTTTCTCAGACTCTCTCCATCTCGGTTAATTAGCGCTGTACTTTGTACGACTTTTTTTTTTTCATATTCCACTCTTTATTCCAAACTGTCACAGTTTCTTTCCACAACATTGAGCTTCATTATATCTCATTTCCATTTCTTCTTTTCCTCAACTTCTTTTCAGATCGGTTTCCCCTTTTTCTTCAGTTATATAATATTATTTCCATAATGAAGCGTTTACTAATCGCCTCCCCCCCCTCCCCTCGTTTTTGGCTTGGTCCTAAATCCACCTTCTCGATTTATAATTCTGTAATCTATGTCCACAGAGTCTTTTTAATTTCTTTTTCATTTTGCCTTTCATTCTGTGTCACGAAAACAAGTTCAAACATTTCTTCCTTTTTATTCCGTCATCATTCCCTCTTTCTTTTCCCCGTCATACATCCTTCTCTGTGTTTCACGAGCTCTATACAATCACTGGATAATTTCTCTCCTCTTCTATTTTCTCTTTATATTCTCAGTCTGGCACAACTCTTTTTATACCATAACAACACATTTCGACATCTTTCCTTTTTCAATCTCCACCTTCATCCCACATCCTTCCATCCTCAGACTCTTTCCTTCTTGATGTATTAGTGTGATCCTTTCTTTGCAGTCTTTATAAATCTTTTCCATTTCCCTCAATTCCTAGTCATTTCTCTTGCACCACAATAGCACCTTAACATTCTTTCCCTCTTCCATCTCCTCCCCTCATTCCCTTTTTAGGTCTGTACTTTGTTGCTCATATAATAATTTCATTGTGCCTTTTATTGTCGCATTTTTTTTCCCGTAACCACAACAACGGGCTGGTATAGCTTTCCCCTTTCCTTCCTCGCCCTCCACCCCCCTCCCCTTTTATTTTCCTATTTTTCGACTCCACCTGAGATCATCAACCTTCTACATTGTCATCTCTTAAGACTGTTTTTATTTTCACTCTAATACTTTCAGTCACAGACCTTATGGACCACAGTAACGTTATAACAGTATATATTTTTTCTTCTCATTCCTTCAGGCCTTTCTCCTCTTCTTAAATTCCCGCCACCTCAGTTTAACTCAGAAGATCTGCCTTATTTCTTCAACCTTTCCATCTTCATCTTGCATTCTTTTTTCATCTTCGTCTCGATTTTTTTTTTAACCCCTCTCTCATTTCATATTAGGTTTAATTCTATTTTGTGGTCCTTTTTTGTACCTACAGTATGCTCATTTTTCCTCATCCAGTAATCATTCACACTTCAATATTACTGTTTTACCCCCTACCTTACCCATCTCACCTTCAGCTTGCCTTCCATTCTCTGGCACCTTCATCTTAACACGAATAATATTCCAATTTTTCACTCATTTTCCCTCCCTTCTGTCCTCTTGTCATCCACGCTTTGGTGTAATTTTCCGAGTCATTCCCCCTTCCATCCCTGCTTCATTGAGCTTTCCCTCCTCTTTCCACATGTTCACAAGTTCTAATGTACTTTTATTCAAGCATCTCTCCTAACCATTTGCATTTTCCGGTCACCTGCATTCCTTCCATCATAAACTTGTTTTCCATCCCCATTCTTATTTTCTGTTTTCTCATATATAATTTTCATCCATGTTTTAGTACTAATTTCCTAACACTCAAACTCATCGTCCCTCATCTTCAGCTTCCCCTCCATCTCACCCTCGCCTCCTCTTCCCACAACATTAGTTATTATTTCCTTGTAACTACCACATCCTCACGCCTGCCGCCGCTCCTATCTCCTTTCCCAGAATTTCTTTTTATGAGTTAGACTTTTAAGGTTTTTATCGGCAGTGTTCCCCTCCCCTACCTCTCTCTCTCTCTCTCTCTCTCTCTCTCTCTCTCTCTCTCTCTCTCTCTCTCTCTCTCTCTCTCTCCATTATTTCAAAACATCTTTTCTTCCTCGTCTCCCCTTCACCCCGGTACTCTTTACCTACCACACTTTCATCATTCGTCTTATTAGTCTTCCTTACCCTCATTCGTGTCTGATGCTTCTCGTTCACCTCTGCTCTTGTATCATATTAATACACTTTCTTCCCTTTTTCCCTGATTTCATTATATCAGTATTGGTACGTCCTTCCCACAATTATAACTGTCTCTCAGGTTTAAATCGCGCTTTTCTCGTATGGGCAAAACTTTGGCACCTGTCTCAGTGATCATCCATTACTAAACATTCTTCTATAGATTCTCATTTATTTTCATCTCTCCCTTGCTCATTTTCTGGATATTCTACGTTTCTTTCCTCTAATCATTATAGCAGTCATTTCTCTTCGTAAATACTCTTCCATGAATGCCATTTGTCCATATTTTTCATTACGGTTATCTTACATTTGTCAGTAATTGCTTGTCTTCCTTCCATTTCCACATGATAATCATTCAATTTCCTGTCTAATTCTTACGGTAATAAACATTTTCCTCTTATTTTCTTATTGCCATTTTGCAGACTTCCTATGTGTTTCTTGGCGGTTCATGTCTTTTTCTTGTGGCTCTTCTTCACTCACCTCTTCACTATGCCTATACTGTACACTGTTCTTGCCATGATTTCCTCAGGCTTCCTTCATTTTATTTCCTTTTCCTCCTATCAGCATCTCGCTCAACCTCTCCCCCTGGTTCTCCCCTGTGCTCGCTCTTTCTCTCCCTCCCCTTCCTCTTTTAAAGCCCCATTCCTTCCTCACCCTCCTTCTCTCCCTTTCACCTCATTCACCCTCCTCCCTCACTCTTCCTTCCTCTCGCCTCCCTTCTTTCCCTCACACTTCCCTCCTCTCCTGCCTCTCTCTCACCTCCCTCCATCCTCTTCCTTCTGTATTTCCCTTCTGATTTCCCCCCTTTTTCCCTCTCACCACCTTTCTTCCTCCCTCCCTCTCCTCATCCTTTCCACAGCCATCTTCCTCTCGTACCTCTCACTCCCTCTCACCTCTCTGTCCCTCCCTCTCTTCCCCCCATCAGAGCCCTCCAATGGCATTCCTTAGCCAAACTGGGAGTCGAGGTCAGGGTTTGTTGTGCGTGATCTCCCCCACCCCTCCCCCACTACCATTCCCCATCTCCAGAGCCCTCACCACTACCCGTACCTCTTATCCCCTCCCCCAATATCCTACCTCCAACCCATACCCCATTAGCACAAAGCCCTTCCCCCCCCCTTCCCCCGTAACCCCATCATAGGTCCCCTTCCTTCATCTTTAATCCAGGATTCTTTTCCCCACCCTTCTGCTCTCACTCCCATCCCTCTACCCTTCCTCTCCACTCTCTTCTCTCCTTCCCTCCCCGTTCTCATTTTCTCACACCCTTCCTCGGACCCTTTTCCCAACCACCACCCTCCATCGCCTTATCTCGTACCCGATCTCGTACTCTCTATCCACTCCCCCTCCATCTTACTTCCTCCTCCCCTTCATATCTACTCCTTCTCCTATCCCATCTCCAGCCCCCTCCCGTCTCTGCTTCTCCACTGTGCCCTCCCCTTCTACTCCCAACCATTTCTCCCACCCCAACCATGGATTCGCTTCCCCGGTTATTCCTCCTCCTCTCCCTACCTCATCCCCAGACCACCTCCATTCCCCTACTTTTAACCAAACTCCTGGTCTCTGCGCCTTCCAACCCGTCCTACCTCCCCAGATCCTCTCCACTTCTCCGCTAATCATTAACCCCCTGTGCCCCCTCTCTTCCTCATTTTTTCCCCTCAAAATCTTCCATCCCACCTTAGAGCTTGAACGTTTTCTCCGCTGTCCTCCACCTTTTCATTTGCCCCTCCTTCCTTGCTCCTCCTCCTTTCTCCATTCCATGATCAACCTATTTTCTTGTTCCATTCTTCTTTTCTCTTCTTCATTCTTCATTTATTTCATCCTTCCTTTATCACTCTTGCAACGACTTATAATTTTGGTGAGCCTCATTTTACACTTCCTTTAGTTGGTAAAATGGAAGAGTTATGCCCATATACTGAAACTGTGCTTCTTTGAGGTGACCTAAGTCAGTCCTAAATAGTTGCATCATTGAAATAACCAGTTTCAGAAGATGTGTGTAATTCCTCCTCAGCCTTCTAGATTTCCGTTTTCTCTCCTTCCTTTCTTCCTACCCTAGACTGACATTATTTTATTCTCTTTTTATTTTTCCTTCCTACCATGGTGGCTGTATGGGTGATAGCAAGTATAAACAAGCAATATTATACGCAACTTAAGCTAAAAAACTTCTGCAAATACGGATCTACATGAAGGGCCTGTGGGAAGGGGGAGGGGGAGAAGAAGGGGTCGGAGGGAAGGGGAGAAGATAGGAGGGGGAGAGTTAAGGAAGAGGGAAAAGGGTAAAGAAGATAGGGGAGGGGAAAGGAGAAGATTGTCGCTGGAGAAATAAAGACTGGGGAAGGGGGTAAGGAAGAGAGGAGGAGGGAAGGGGGAAGGAGACAGCGGCTTGACAAACCAGCTCCACTATGGCCTCGGGTTACGGATGCTGTGGCTCAATATAGCCTTAATCCACAGCCTGACTTAGTGTGGTAAAAACTGAATAGGATAATAGAATGATTGGAGCAGGTGTGGTGAAAATTAGGATATACAATGAAGGAAAAGGAGAGTGAATAGCTTGAGTAGACAAGATAAGCAGCGTGTTTAAGCAGCAATGAGTGGTGTGGAGAGTCTGAGTGGTGTGGAAAGGCAGAGGCAAATTAAAAAGAAAAATAGAACAATGATGATGACAAGGAAGGACAAGATGAAAATGACATAGCCTGGGAGGAGGAAATAAGTAGGGTGGGTACGTAGCAATGAGTGGCGGGGAGAGTCTGAATCAATGGTGTCGAAAGAATGGAAGCAAGTTGAAGGATAATGGGTAAATTATAGAAGATACAGAAAAACAAAAAGAAGAAGGTTGAGGGAAGAAGAAATTTTTCTGGGTAAGCAGCAGTGAGTGTTGTGGAAAGTGTGATTGGTGAGGAAAAACAAGAGAACCACTGAACGAAAGTGAACAGATTAGCAAAGGCGCATCAAAGAAGAGGAGGGATGAGAGAAAATCAAGGGTGTGGACAATCTGTGTGGCGAATCAAAGTGAAAGGTTTGAATAAATGATAAAGGAGAACTGAAGTGAATACGATTAAAGGTGGCGGGATATTGGATTGATTCGTAACCCTCTGACCTCGGAAGATTTTCCATCGGTAAGTTTAATAACTTACGGGCAGGAAAAAAAAGAGAGGAAATTAAAGAATTATCCCTCTAGGTTAAAGGATTAAATCGAGGTAGTTTTGTTTAATATCACACCTGGCTAGCTTTATTTATATATTTATTTATTTTTTATGTGCCCAACTCTGGGCATAGGCTTCACAGCCTGCTCCCATGGCCCAGTACTGTAGTCCTCCATACCATACACCTCTCTACATGTCACCACTTCACCCACCAACCATATTGAATACATGCTAGGTCTGTCTCATTCAGAAGTCAAGTAAAATAGTTTGACTTTACCCAATGGATATACTGTTTACTGAAGTTTAAAGGGTAACCAGAGGATGACAGGAAACAAAACCTAAGCATCATAAAATCGTCTACAGTAGCTAATGTAGAATAATTAAGGATTCACAGCAACAGGTATTCAATAGTTTAATACATGATTTTTTAAACCCACGAACTGAGTAGGATTTGAGTCTGGACAAAGATGTTCTATCCCCCCAAAAATATACAAACTGTGACATTGTGTGAAGAAGGAATTAGGTGGAGAGGCGAGAGGGGAAGGAGGATAAGGAGAAAATGAGTAGTGTGGGGAAGTAAACGTCTTGCATGGTGTGGGGTGGGTGTGGGTGTGGAGAGAGGATGAATGAGTGGTGTGGGCAGCATACGAATGAAGGGTGATGGTGGAGAAGGGGGTGGGGGAGTGTTGCCAAGTGATCTCTTTGCTGCCGTATTTACATCACAACGTTATCACGTCACCCTTCCTTATCCAGTCAGAAGAGAGGAGGAACAGTCTAGGGGAAGGGACAAGTAGACAAGATTAGAGGTAGAAAAGTGGAGAAAGAAGAGTGGAGAGAGGAATGGGGAAGAGTGGAGAGGGATGGACGCAGAAGGAAGCGGGGGAGGGGGGAGAAAAAAGAGGACAGGAGAGAGCAGCGAGAAAGGTGGTAAGAGGAGAGGAGAGGTTATAAACGAGGTGGGAAGAGAGGATCTGATAAAACACAGTTTTCTAACTAGAATAGTTGTATATTGCATGTGTTGCCTTTTTCTGCAGGGGGTCCACGTAAACTGGATAAATTCGTTTGGCAACACCAAGAATAACTAAAAAGAGAGGCTACTGCGTTGAAATGATTATCATCATTCTCAGGCTGATATCAGTCACTTCCAGTAGAATCAAATGACATGGAGTTAGTCAGGGTTAATGGTACCAGTGTTATCGTTATTCGGTTGCCATAATTCACTCCTAGTCTAATGAGATCGTCTGGCGTTAACTGGAAGAAAACGCCAGAGAAGACACGACTATGAGTGAGTTTAGGATCCTCGATAAAAATTTTCCCGGTGAGATCCTGAGTAAACTTGTGGTTGAAGCTGGTCTTTATTAATGGATGTGTGTAGATAATTAAGACGGATTACTGTTTCCAAAAGACTTCGTGTCTTTATGGCTGTTTACCTAACGCGGTTCACTTCATCTCTCTCTGCCTGTCCAGCCTCCCACCCTCATAGTGGCCCGAGTCATGAGTCTGAGTACATAACCCGCCTTTACACACCACCAGCGTCACCACTCAACGCAGCACAACATGTACACAGCTAAACACAAACACACACACACACACACACACACACACACACACACACACACACACACACACACACACACACACACACACACCGGCATTAATTGGTTTATTTATTGATTACAGGTACTATATCAGCAGGTAAAGTTGACGTCATACCGAGATAATCATATGAAGTATGGAAACCACGTGTGGAATGTAGGCTAATTGTTTTGTTTGTATTGGTATCAGTTAAATCCTGCATATGTAATGAAATAGGGCAGTGTAGTATAATATGGTTTGTATTGTTTCAGGTAAGTAGTTGTGCAGTACCTGGTCTACATAATCTGTAAGTACCAATTTATCCAGCTATTAGTTTGTTGTCTCATTCACTCTGTTGTCTGTTGTCTTATCAAGTTACATGGCCGTTTCACGGATTTTGTCTAATTCCTTCCAGTATATGGAATAGTTAGTCCACGCATTTACAAACTTACACTCCTTTCCTTGTCAGTGTGATCTTTGAATATATTACACCCATTCATACTTTCATGCCTGTGGGTAAGATGTATAATGATATACAATAAATAAGTAAATATTCATAGATGGATAGATATTATATAGACAGGTCAGAGTGGCCAGTAAGCATCGTCAACCCCGGATAACAGGAGCCTTTGTCTTGGTAAGACACTGATGTAACAGGCACCCGTACGTGCCTGGTGCACATTCACACAAAATCCAGCTTCCAACCACTAGTGACTATACTGTATTAATATATTTATCGCCAGTGCGTGTTCCTCCTGCCCACAGTCCTGCCTGCTGGACCTCTCGCCACGCACCCGTAAATCCCCCCCTCCACCTCTCTCTCTCTCTCTCTCTCTCTCTCTCTCTCTCTCTCTCTCTCTCTCTCTCTCTCTCTCTCTCTCTCTCTCTCACACACACACACACACACAGGTCTAGGCTAGGGTGGTTTGGGTTGGGTTAGATTGGGTTAGTTTGATCTTTAGGTGACACAGTGATAGGGATTCCAAACACACACACACACACACACACACACACACACACACACACACACACACACACACACACACACACACACACACACACACACGCACACAAAGAAGCCATCCATCCATCATCATCCAATCCTACTTTGCCCCATGAGGAGCATAGGAGCCCGGGGCTAGGCAGTTGGTCCTGACATTTAAGATGACAGTGACCAGCCTCACTCATCCCTGAGTAGCATTACGTGAGCAATAAACTCCAACCATCCCTTGGATATAAACCTTCACCGGCTCAATCCGATTGGAGCGCAATAATTACCCACTAAACCATCAAGCGCCAAAATCTGGTTATATGGTTACCACAAATCGTAGTAGATGGTTTCCTGATGTACAAGAAACCATTTGGCTTGTCACTCAGTGTAGAGTCACCCACAGGCAGAAGGAAAAGGAAAGAATGAAGGAGAGAAAGACAGAAGAGGGAGTGTAAAGTCACACATCGGCAGAAGGACGAGGAGAGATTGAAGGAAAGAAAGACAGAAGAGGATGGAAGGAAAAAAGGATGGAGGAGAGAAAAGAGCAGACGCACTATATCGAGTGAGTGGATGGTGAGCGACCCCACCTACCAATACACAAAGAAAAACACAAAAATTTCAGTCAGGCTTTTACCCAATGGCTGGAACGTTAGCATTTGGCGTTTTACTCTAGTTAGGCCTATTTTATTCAGCCATTAAAAATCCTACGCATACGAAAGCTAACAGTATGCCTTGTTTATGAGGGTGTAACAGTTGTCCTTTTATGTGTTCTCACAAGTCTGAACTCTTTTGAGATTCCTTTGATGACCTACTGACTCATTTACAGACACAACTATTTCAACATAAATGTACATCTGCACTTCTCAACCTACACTGCTAAAGTCTTCCACACCTATATCCGTGAGTGAAGTGTTGGGTGGGGGTGGGTTACTTCTTCACAATAACTAAGTGGTGTCCATCGGCCCTACGTGTCAGTTACCCTTCAGGACCCGTGAAACACAGCTTGAGTATGTAAAGTACAGTTTACAGTATATCTCTAGTTACGTGTCTAGAAAAAGTTACCAGTAGAGTAACTCAAGAATACATCCATGCGCACTGCAGTGGCTGCACTGAGTAAGTACTGTATTATTGCTAATGGCAGACGATTTCCTTCAGCTGAGAGAACTATGCACGTAAAGGATCAATCTGCCTAATCTTTCTCCTTGAAATAATAATTATTCCATACTCCACTATAATAGTATGTCATGTCAGCAGAGCTAACCCCTGTGCAGCTACATACAGTAAACCAATTAAGTCTTTTACTCTGTATAATCCTCGTGTCTCTATAATTATATTCTTCAGAAATCCCTCATGAACCCTGCTGCTTCCATCTTAATTACTTTTACCTGTGTCATCATGTATTTACTCTGGCATCATATTCCTGTTGGTTTCAAGTGACGACCGACAGGCACGGTAATTGTTGTCAGGAGGTAAAGTTAATTAATTTGACCGTAACTATGCCTTCTTATACCATCCAGAAAGTGAGTAATTAGTCACCAGCATGCGAACATGGACTGTGGTTTGGTTGGAGGGAACATACAGTGAACAGGAGGGGGAGGGGGAGTATTTGCTTTTTAGCATTTTCAGTTACCACAGCAGTCTCGAGGTGAGGCATCGTGTTAGATATATTATGACCAGATCAGTAGTACAAGGTGTGTGTGTGTGTGTGTGTGTGTGTGTGTGTGTGTGTGTGTGTGTGTGTGTGTGTGTGTGTGTGTGTGTGTGTGTGTGTGTGTGTGTGTGTGTGTGTGTGTGTGTGTGTGTGTGTGTGTGTGTGTGTGTGTGTGTGTGTGTGTGTGTGTGTGCACGCGCGCGCGTATCATCTATACCGTATTATGTCTGTAACAGCACTCCTTACCCTGGTAGGGACGGAACCACTGCCACGGCTGTATATGTCTGTTCCAGCACTGCACAGCCTCGTCCCAGCCACCCTTATTGACTCTATTCACTTTCTTTACGGCACATAAATCTGTTTCTGGTGCCTATTACTTGTATTTTAGTGGCAAGGTCTGAGAGCACCTTGATGGGGCCGAGCTGATTGTTGTCTGTTGAACTACTTTGCATGCCTCGGTCAGACCGTATCTTCTAAATACGGCAAAATGCAAATGCAGTGACACCCACGGCCAACTGTTGTCGCCTGTGATGGGCTTTTAAGTGGTTGCTACGGAAAGTTATGAGCTTGTGTAAGTGGCTTGAATTGTTACTGTACTGCACTTGTATGCTAACAATGAGTTCGACAGAGTAGTAGCGTGGCCGCATAAGTACTGCATCTTCATTTGTAGTCTGGTTCTGAGGAGGGTCTTGCGAAGAGGAGGTAGACATGTTGAGAGCAGAAAAACCAATATAAATTTCTTCAGCTGGAGGATATCTTATATATTTCATTCTTGCTCTCTTTGCGTGAGTTTATTTTGTTTAGATTTTATTACTGGAGGAGTTAGAGCATTCATGAACACCTACATTACTAAGATTGGGTACATTTCCTATGCTGAGCAAAATCGTCTAGCAGTAACAAGAGTAAACAGGTGGTGCCAGGCACAACAAACCTCGCCTGACAGCAGTTATTTCATTTTCAACCGTTTTCAGGATGTAGCCCTCTGAAAATCCGTTTTCTAGCATTTGGCCTTTCAAGGTCATTCAAGGTCAATGATCATGGTGCTAAATGAAACACATATGAGACTCCCTATATCTTGATAATAGTAAATATCCCTATCTTCAAACAGTTTCGAGTTATAGCCCCCTGAATAACCCTGACCTTGAGATTGATGTTTCAAGGTCATTTAAGGTCAAAGGTCATGGTACCAATTAAAAGTCCATATGGGACTTCGTATATGATGATAATAGTAAATATCTATGTGCATCCAGTTTCGAGTTATAGCCCCCTGAATACCCGTTACAGTGAGACCTTTTAAGGTCACTCAAAGTCAAAGGTCTTGGTGCCAAATGAAAGTCCATATGGGAGTTCTTGCATGTTGATAATAGTGAATATCTCTATCTTCAACCGGTTTCAAGTAATAGCCCTCTGAAAAGCTGTGACCTTGATTTTGACCCCTCAGGGACTCTCGATTACCTAAAAAATTGAATCTCGTTCTTTAGGGACCAGTGCCCACATGTCCGGAATGTTTCATGTAATTTTATTCAGCAGTTATTCCTTAATGTTGCTAACAAAGAAACAAAGAAACGACCAAAAACAATACCTCGCCGGACTCCGTCTGGGCGAGGTAAACATTTAAGACGTCTTCGTAGACATCTGGATATGCATCGAGGTAAATATTTAAGACGTCTTCGTAGACATCTGGATATGCATCGAGGTAAATATTTAAGACGTCTTCGTAGACATCTGGATATGCACCAAGGTAAATATTTAAGACGTCTTCGTAGACATCTGGATATGCATCGAGGTAAATATTTAAGACGTCTTCGTAGACATCTGGATATGCATCGAGGTAAACATTTAAGACGTCTTCGTAGACATCTGGATATGCATCGAGGTAAATATTTAAGACGTCTTCGTAGACATCTGGATATGCATCGAGGTAAATATTTAAGACGTCTTCGTAGACATCTGGATATGCATCGAGGTAAACATTTAAGACGTCTTCGTAGACATCTGGATATGCATCGAGGTAAATATTTAAGACGTCTTCGTAGACATCTGGGTATGCGCATACTGTTATTTCCTTACGTTGTCTGACATCAGTGTAAATTACAGTAACGGCAGCGTATGAGATGAGGTGCAGCATGGCCATCCTAAGGTGCCCTGAACCTGAGGCGAACACTTCTATTGGGAAATTTGAGTTGACACTGTACACTGGGTTTGGCGGGAGTAGGAGATAGAAACACAGGCACACAGACCGACAGACTCAGAGGCTGCCTCTGACTAATTTACCAACTCAACTCTAATACACTCTCGGACACATTGAATTACTCGATAGTGACTCTGGCTGACTGACTAAATCAGACTCAAACTTACAGACTGACTCTGACAGACTCTCTAATGTAACAGACTGATTTTGACAGACTCTGAGTGAGTGACTCAGGAACTGAGACAGTGGGGAATGGGTAGCGGCCACTGAAACTTAACCGTTTGTGGAAGTGGAAAGAGTAACAAAAGTTGCCAGACAGTGGGAGTGACAGGTTGTGCCTGAGTAGTATTCTTGATAAAAATATCTAAATTCCGCCCTATTAAGAGTACCTCAGTAACAGATGTGTATTGCCAGTGATACCAGCAGGCATGGTGAAGTAGCGGCTGGTGTAGTTAGATGACATTTGTTAATGAAATAAAGATGTCAAAACTCCACCTACTTACGAGCCCCAATAGCAGGTGTGTGTGGTCAGTTGTCAATAATACCAGTATTGGTGGTGAGGCAGCGGCAGGTGTAGTTACAGAGTGCAGGCCCTGATTGCTGGTGTTAAAACATTCTTATTGTATTTTATGACCACCGGAATGAAAACCTGCGTGTCTGCAATCACTCTAAAAAGTATTTTTACTTCTAACTAATTTAAATATTGAACCAATGGCTGATATGTTTGAAAATTCACCAGTAACTTCTGATTTGTGTGTATACCTGCTGTTGACATTAACACATAATGAAGAAAAAAACGTTATTTACCGCTATTTGCTGTATAGGCTACTCTTGAATATTATCATACTCTAATGTATGCGAGCAGCAACAGTGCACTTTGTGGAACCACTGACCATCTGGGTATAGATAATTTTGGGGCGACTGTCCAGCTGTAACCAAGAATTATGCTACATTATAACTGATATATATATATATATGGAGCCTCTGTGGTACAGTGGTAGATGGTACAGTGGTAGAGTGTGCGTTTCGTACACGGGTGGGCCAGGGTTCCAGGGTAATAAACTTTGGGAGTGTTCACCCAGACAAGTACTACTTTTGCGGACACAAGGGGTGCTGTTGTTGAACCAACCAGTGTCGCTTACTATCAAGTATGCTTGCATCCAGTCGGCTTCAGCGGGCCGACTGCACTTGGTTCACAGACTACACACACATCCAAAGCCGCTACAACACTACCTGTACACTTGCAAGCACTTCTCACCCTACATACACTCTCTAGCAGACAGCCTAAGCTACTTGGTAGAGACACATTGGCTGCATCGTCCCGACTTCGGTCGAGATAGACCGGTCCTACAGTGGATACTCAAACGGCTGATGATAATAAAAACACCCACTCTCCTGTCAGTGACGTTGAAATACAGGAAACACCACACAAACCATCAGTGGCTGATAAGATCTAGGAGTATACACATCTATATATATATATATATATATATATATATATATATATATATATATATATATATATATATTGTTACGGAACAGAGAAAGATAATGTACACATTAAGTGAAAATACTAAAAATCACTACTGTCCCGTAAAGTTCCAGGTTCAAAACAAAAGATTTAGGTAAAATTACAAGTTAAAGTTTAATGCTCAAACTAACAACAAAACATTCAGGACTCATAAGGATAATATAATGGCAAAAAACAGGTTAAATATATGGTTAACTGCAATAGCCTCTATTAACACGAAATTAGCAAGAGTAAATTTATCTAAGTCAGCCCTGATAAAATGAAAATACCAGATAATACTCAGTGAATGCAAGATATATTATTACAGATACGAAATATTATTAGATAATAAGTCACTTTCAATCGAACAGCTGAACTGAGAAAACACGAGAGGAGAAGTAGCAGTTGAGAAGGCAACACGTCTGCGGACTTTCTATCCAGCGTCACTTCATCTCGATTTTCAATCCGGCAGCTGAAGATCCACCATGGCAGCCAAGGTTGTGGGGCACGTGAAATGGTACAACGTTCGGAAGGGCTACGGCTTCCTGATTCGCCATGATTCAGGGGGGTAGTGTTCCTCCACCGCTCCTCCATCGTGGCCCCCAACCCTGCCCATCCTGTGCCTTCGGTTTCTGCTGGCGAGGTGGTGGAGTTTGTGGTGGAAGAGGATGCTAAGGGCCCTGCAGCTGCTTTCATCACCGGCCCTGCAGGCCAGGCAGTGCGGGGCTCTCTCCACGCCCTCCCCCATCGTAGACGTCGTCGTCAGCTTCCACCTGCTGCTCCTGCCTCCTTCCCTACCTCCTCTGCCTCTACCATCATAGCCATGTGTGTGGAGGTTGCCAAGGCTTTCTCGGGGGGAGATCTGGCAGTTTTTGCCCAGCGCCTGCCCGGCGTCTTCCCGGCCAACGGGCTCCCTGCCGTCTCTATCCCCGAGGCTGTTTCCTCCACACCCGTGGTGCAGAGGAGGCCTGGGAGGAGGGCTGCTCGACGTCATCCTGGGCCATCTGCAACCCCCACCTCCTTGGTCCCGAGGGTGCTGCAGCTGCAGCCCTCTACTCCACCGACGAGGATACAGCTGTCGGGCCGTGCAGTCTCCCGCCGGTCTGCTTCTCAGCCTCTCTCAGAGGTGCCCATGGAGGTGGGGGATGTCACACATTCTTCGCCATCTGAAGTTGCGGCTCCTGTTTCTTGTGCACCTCCACAACCAGAGGACCAGACACCAGCGAGCCTCAAGCCTCCACCACCACCACCACCACCACCAGAGGACCAGGAACCAGCGAGCCCTAAGCCTTCCCGTTCGTCACGACACATCTCTTGGGACGACTTTGCCTCCCTTCCACAGCTGGGCCTCGAGATCTTCGAGGACCAGCTGGTCCATTACAAGGACCTGGCATCGGAAGAGCCTGACGAGCAGGAATTTACTAAGGGGGACTTCCAGCGAGCTTTGCTCTCCTTCAACGAGCTGTGCCTGGGGTCCCTCCAGGCCGTTACCGACCCCGAGGAGTGTCGTATCATCTCCTACACCCTCGGGGTCGTGAAGTCCCACCTTTCCGCTGGTCCTGACTCGAACTCGGACTCTGGATCCCGTTCCTCGACGGTGTAGTACCCAGTCTTTCCGCTACTGCCTTTTTCTCACTACCTCCCTACAGCCTCAGCCATCTAGTTCCTGCAACAGCCTGCCTACCCTACTTCTGCTTCTTGTACCTATTGTGGACTGTGGGTGCATCTGTATGTGTATATATATATGTGTATGTATATTCAGTGTGTGTATATTGTAACTGTTTGGCTTAATGGCCATATTAAGGCCGATAGCCATTAAAAAAAAAAAAAAAAAAAAAAATATTATTAATGATGGCTGACAATAAGAATCTTGCATGAATTACAAAAACCTCACTAGGCCTACGAATTAACACCTTATGCTATACAGTACAAGAACAAAATGCAATAACACTTATACTCAAATTACACAGCTGCTAGATGGCTGGAGACTTCCTGAGCACTCACAATAATAACTGTACAGGGGAGGACAGAGATGTGAACAAAATGAGGAGTAGATCTAAGTGGCAATAATGCAGAGACTGAGCTCATTATATAGGGGCCGGCAGAGCTTGATACAACTTGTAAGAAGGACGCACAAATGAAGCCAGAGGGGACAAAGAGTTGACACTCCTGCTCTGAAGAACAGAAAGAACGACTTACTCTATTATAAGGGAGGAGGGGGGGAGTGAGGTAGAACACGCTCGTGATCAAACATGCAGCATACTGTACGTTAGAATTATACAAAGGATGATGAAATCATTGGCTATGTAACACCTCCCCACAAAGAAAAAGAAATTTACAAAGGAAATTTCTTATTACTCTAAAAGAATCTGTCTAAAGTCTAGATAAGCAATCTGCAATAACATTTTCTTTCCCCTTGACATGTTGTATGTCTAATGAATACTCCTGAAGAAGTAGACTCCATCTTGTCAATCTCTGATTTTTATCTTTAAACTTACTAAGGAATTTCAGTGGGTTATGATCGGTATAAATGACTATGGGGTCAAAACCAGAACACAAATAAAATGAAAAATGCTGTAAACCCAAAATCAAGGCCAAAAGCTCTTTCTCAATAGCTGAGTAGTTCTTTTGAGGTGGAGTGAACTTCTTACTGTAATAAGATACAGGGTGTTCAATACCCTGATCATCCTCTTGCAGCAAAACAGCCCCAGCTCCTGTATCACTTGCATCAACAGCCATCTTAAAAGGCTTAGCAAAATTTGGAGTAGCGAGCACTGGCTGACTTAATAGGATAGCTTTAAGTTTGTTGAAAGAGGATTCACAGTTATCGGTCCAGACAAATTTAACTCCCTTTTTCAGTAGGTCTGTAAGTGGTGATACAAGAATTGAAAAGTTAAGAACAAATCTCCTGTAATAACCTACCATTCCCAAAAATCTTTGTAGCTCTTTCCTACTTTTAGGTCTGGGAAGATCACTTATAACCTGAACCTTAGCTCCTGGTGGTGCAACATGTCCATCACCAATTACGTACCCAAGGTACTGAACTTTAGCTTGACCAAACTCACACTTTGATAAATTAGCTACAAGATTAGCCTGAACCAAACGCTCAAGAAATTTACTGACATGGCATAAGTGATCTTTCCAGTTGTCACTGAAGATTAATACATCATCAATATAAACAACACACCCTGCCAAACCCTCTGTCACAAATTTCATGAGCTTCTGAAATGTGGCTGGTGTATTCTTCATACCATATGGCATTACAGAACATACAAAAGTCTTTCCTAGTGTTACAAAACATGAGATCTCCCTAGCACGTTCAGTCATAGGTACTTGCCAGTATCCCTTTAACAAATCAAACTTATTTATGTACCTAGCCTTTCCGATCTTGTCTATGCAATCTTCCACGCGAGGTAGAGGGTGTCTGTTTTGGTTATCTGATTAACACGTCTGTAGTCAATGCAAAGCCACTGTGACCCACCTGGCTCAGGGACTAGAGTGACAGGAGAACACCACTCGCTCTGACAGGGCTCAATCATCTTGTGGTCCAACAGGTAGCCAAGCTCCTTCTGGATAAGAGGAACTTTCACTGGGTTCACACGGTAAGGAGGCAGTTTAATTGGCTTTGCGTCTCCAGCATCGACATCATGTATCAACACAGTGGTTCTTCCTGGAGTGGCACGGAACACTTGCGGGTACTCCTGCAGTAATGCCGAAAACTCCTGCCTTTCCTCGGGAGGTAGATGAGAAAGCTTAGTCTGGAGATCATTCATGATATCAGGATTCTTCCCCAAACTATCACTCAGGCTCATACTGCATGGGAGAGCTTCACTTGCAGACTCGGGTGGAACAGCTACAGTGTAGACTGGATTATTTTCGTCCCGCCTGTGATATAACTTTAGCATGTTGATGTGACAAAGTTGCTTGTTCTTTCTACGATCTGGTGTGGCGATGACATAGTTGACATCACTGAGTTTCTTCTCCACGAAATAAGGACCACTAAACTTGGCTTGAAGAGGTTGCCCGTGAACTGGTAGCAGAATCAAAACCTGATCTCCTGGCTGAAAGTGGCGTAACCTGGACTTCTTATCATACCAAGTCTTCATCTTCTCCTGAGCAGCTCCTAAATTCTCTCTCGCCAGCTGTAAAGCAGTGGACAGCCCTTCTTTGAACTTCATCACATACTCCAGCAGGTTGACGTCATCTTCCTCCGACAGCCAGCATTCCTTGAGTAGCTTAAGGGGTCCTCTTACTTCATGGCCAAACAGTAGTTCAAAAGGTGAGAAGCCCAGTGATTCATTTGGAGATTCTCTTGCGGCAAATACAACAAATGGAAGACCTTTATCCCAGTCTTTCTGATGTTCCAAACAGTATTTCTTGAGCATCGATTTGAGTGTTTGATGATATCTCTCCAATGCTCCTTGGGTCTGGAGATGGTAAGCTGAAGACGTGATCTGGGAGATGCCCAACTCTTTCAGAGACTGCTTGAAAACATTTGACATGAAATTACTTCCCCGGTCTGACTGTACCTCCTTGGGCAGACCAAACTTGGTGAAGAACCCTAGCATTTCCTTAACCACGTTCTTTGCTGAGATATTTCTAAGTGGAATGGCTTCAGGATAACGAGTAGCCATATCAATCAGGGTCAACAACTAAGAAAATCCTGAAGAAGTCTTAGGAAGAGGGCCCAAAATATCCACCAACACATGGGTGAATGGCGCCTCAAAAGGAGGAATGGGAACTAGAAGTGCAACCTTTTCGGTCTGATTACACTTCCCCACAACTTGACAGGTGTGACAAGACTTACAATACCAGGAAACATCCCTGAAGATACCTGGCCAGTAGAAGTGTTTCAAAATGCGTGCCACAGTCTTCCTCACTCCAAGGTGTCCTGCCAAACTGGAATCATGAGCGAATCTAATGATATCCTCCCTACAAACACGAGGGATGACAACCTGATGTACAACCTCCCACTCACAGTTGGCTGATGCTGTTGGGGGTCTCCACTTCCTCATAAGTACTCCTGACTTTATATAATAACAAGAAGAAGCACCAGCTGACTCTTCCTCACTGCAAGCAGAGTTAGCTAGACCTTTCAACTCAGGGTCAGCAACCTGCAACTCAACCAACTCTTGACGAGACGAATTATCAACACTACGGGGTACTGTCTCATCTGGTGAGTGGTCCAAATTAGCAAGAAAAGTGTCAGCTAGGATAACATCATCATCATCATTATCCTCTAAATCACCAGTAACTTTAGACTTAGCCCTAGTGACAGCACATGCAGGGAACACATCAGGGACATCACAATCCTGGGCCGCAGCCACTGGCTCACTAGACAACTGAGGAGCTGGACACACTTGACTTCCACCAATATCATTTCCAAGTAAGAAAGTTGCACCTGACATTGGGAGTGCCTCAACCAACCCAACCATAACAGAACCATTAACAAAACCAGACTCTAAATTCACTCTGCACAGAGGGACAGAGAAGTAATTATTCCCAACACCTTGTAAGATTACAGTTTCATCAGATGAATTAACATTAGAGCCTAGAACACTGGTCAGCATAAGGGATTGGCAAGCACCTGTATCACGATATATTTTAACTGATTTCCTGTCATTACTGTCCAGAGGACTGACAAAACCTTCAGACAGGAAATTAGCACATGAACTCTTGAGAGTGTCACCCACGTTACTGCTCAAAAGAGGAGCTTCATCATAAGTATTTAATTTACCCCTCAAAGCAGGTTCAATTAACTCAGTTAAAGAATTCTGGGAACTCTCAAGGGTGGACACTAAACCAATTGACTGAATATTTAAAGACTCCTTTTTGTTCACATCACACTGTCTCCTGAAACATTTCTCCGCAGTATGACCAAGCTTACTACAATAAGTACATTTAATTTTCTGAAATTTAGAGGTGAAGCTGGTATTTACTTCCTGAGAAACATCATCTTTATTCTCTTTCCTGTTAGCTGTACTCTGAGTAGAGGCAACGTACTTACTCTCAGCTTTCCTTTTTTCTCTAGAATATCTCTTGTGAGTGAGAACATATTCATCAGCTAAAACTGCAGCATCAGACAAATTATCTATTCTTCTCTCATCAAGATATAGGCTTACATCTTTATTAACACACCTTTTGAAATCTTCCAGCAAAATCATCTGCTTAAATTTGTCAAAATCAGAATCCACATTCTTAGAATTTAACCACTGCTCTAACAGATCTTCTTTGATTTTTGCATACTCAACATGGGATTGCTTATCTTGCTTATAAGTTGTCCTAAATTTTACTCTATAGGCTTCAGGAACAAGCTCATAGGCCTTAAGAATCAAGCTCTTAACTACATCATAATTATCAGATTGATCCTGAGGCAAAGATGCATAAGTTACTTGAGCTTTACCGGTGAGAACAGTTTGAAGGAGTACTGGCCAATACTTTTTGGGCCAATTAAAACCTGTAGCTACCCTCTCAAACAACTGAAAATACTTAGTTAAATCAGATTCATTAAAAGGAGGGACAAGTTTAACATTTTTAGCCACATCAAAATCATCAGAGCTAGATGATCCAGTTCCACATTGTTTCATGCGATACTCATGGTCTGCCTGAATCCTAGCAAGTTCAACTTGTGCCTCAGCCTCCTTAGCACGGGCCTCCTGCAGGGCTAGCTGTAACTTAGCTAATTCAATCTTCGTTTGCTCATTTGGAGGAGTTACATTAAACAAGCTTTCATTAATCATGTCAACAATTTGATCTTTAGAATGATGAGAGCGAACAACAATTCCCAATTGTTGAGCAACAAGCTTAAGTTCATTCTTTGTTCTGTTTTCTACATCACACACTGTTTGCACATTTGACAAAAAATCTTCGGCCTCATCAAGCGTAGTAATAGTAGACATCATGAATAAATCACAGTCACAAAATATCAAGCAATATCCTTATGATAATATCCTGAATATCCTGATAACAGGTCGCCAAATTTATGTTATGGAACAGAGAAAGATAATGTACACATTAAGTGAGAATACTAAAAATCACTACTATCCCGTAAAGTTCCAGGTTCAAAACAAAAGAGTTAGGTAAAATTACAAGTTAAAGTTTAATGCTCAAACTAACAACAAAACATTCAGGACTCATAAGGATAATGTAATGGCAAAAAACAGGTTAAATATATGGTTAACTGCAATAACCTCTATTAACACGAAATTAGCATGAGTAAATTTATCTAAGTCAGCCCCGATAAAATGAAAATACCAGATAATACTCAGTGAATGCAAGATATATTATTACAGATACGAAATATTATTAATGATGGCTGACAATTAGGACCTTACATGAATTACAAAAACCTCACTAGGCCCACGAATTAACACCTTATGCTATACAGTACAAGAACAAAATGCAATAACACTTATACTCAAATTATACAGCTGCTAGATGGCTGGAGACTTCCTGAGCACTCACAATAATAACTGTACAGGGGAGGACAGAGATGTGAACAAAATGAGGAGTAGATGTAAGTGGCAATAGTGCAGAGACTGAGCTCATTATATACGGGCCGGCAGAGCTTGATACAACTTGTAAGAAGGACGCGGAAATGAAGCCAGAGGGGACAAAGAGTTGACACTCCTGCTCTGAAGAACAGAAAGAACGACTTATCCTACTATAAGGTAGGAGGGGGGGAGTGAGGTAGAGCACGCCCGTGATCAAACATGCAGCATACTGTACGTTAGAATTACACAAAGGATGATGAAATCATAGGCTATGTAACAATATATATCTATCTATATATATATATATATATATATATATATATATATATATATATATATATATATATTTTGTTACGGAACAGAGAGAGATAATGAACACTTCAAGTGAGAATACTAAAATCACTCCTGTCCCGCAAAGTTCCAGGTTCAAAACAAAAGACTTAGGTAAAATTACAAGTTAAAGTTTAATGCTCAAACTAACAACTAAGCATTCAGGACTCACAAGGATAATGTAATGACAAAAACAGGTTAAATATATGGTTAACTGCAATAGCCTCTATTAACACGAATTTAGCAAGAACAAATTTATCTAAGTCAGCCCTGATAAAATGAGAGAACCGGATAATACTCAGTTAAAGCAAGATATAACATTATTACAGATACCAAAAATTATTAACACTGGCTGACAGTAAAAACTACACCAGGCCCACGAATTAACGTCCTATGCTATACAGTACAAGAAAAATGGTAATAACACTTATACTCAAATTATACAGCAGCTAGTTGGTTGGAGACTTCATGAGCACTCACAAAAATAATACACTATACAAGGGAGGACAGAGATGTGAACAAAATGAGGAGTAGATCTAAGTGGCAACTAATGCATAGACTGAGCTCATTACATAGGGGGCCGGCAGAGCTTGAATCAACTTGTAAGAAGGACGCACAAATGATGGCATAGGGGACAAAGAGTTGACAATCCTGCTCTGAACAACAGAAAGAACGACTTACTCTACTATAAGGGGAGAAGGGGGGAGTGAGGTAGAACGCGCAAGCCTGGTCACTATGGAAGCCACGTGGTGAATTGTGATAAAAAATGCAGCATACTGTACATTAGAATTATACAAAGGATGATGAAATCATAGGCTATGTAACACCTCCCCACAAAAAAAAAGAAATTTACAAAGGAAATTTCTTATTACTCTAAAACAATCTGTCTAAAGTCTAGATAAGCAATATGCAATAACATTTTCTTTCCCCTTGACATGTTGTATGTCTAATGAATACTCCTGAAGAAGTAGACTCCATCTTGTCAATCTCTGATTTTTACCTTTAAAATTACTAAGGAATTTCAGTGGGTTATGATCGGTATAAATGACTATGGGGTCAAAACCAGAACACAAATAAAATGAAAAATGCTGTAAACCCAAAATCAAGGCCAAAAGCTCTTTCTCAATAGTTGAGTAGTTCTTTTGAGGTGGAGTAAACTTCTTACTGTAACTAGATACAGGGTGTTCAATACCCTGATCATTCTCTTGCAGCAAAACAGCCCCAGCTCCTGTATCACTTGCATCAACAACCATCTTAAAGGGCTTAGCAAAATTTGGAGTAGCAAGCACTGGCTGACTTAATAGGATAGCTTTAAGTATACTGAAAGAGGATTCACAGTTATCAGTCCAGACAAATTTAACTCCCTTTTTCAGTAGGTCTGTAAGTGGTGATAAAAGAATTGAAAAGTTAAGAACACATCTCCTGTAATAACCTACCATTCCCAAAAATCTTTGTAGCTCTTTCCTACTTTTAGGTCTGGGAAGATCACTTATAACCTGAACCTTAGCTCCTGGTGGTGCAACATGTCCATCACCAATTACGTACCCAAGGTACTGAACTTTAGCTTGACCAAACTCACACTTTGATAAATTAGCTACAAGATTAGCCTGAACCAGACGCTCAAGAAATTTACTGACATGGCATAGGTGATCTTTCTAGTTGTCATTGAAGATTAATACATCATCAATATAAACAATACACCCTGCCAAACCCTCTGTTACAACATTCATGAGCTTCTGAAAAGTGGCTGGTGCATTCTTCATACCATATGGCATTACAGAACATGCAAAAGCCTTTCCTAGTGTTACAAAACATGAGATCTCCCTAGCACGTTCAGTCATAGGTACTTGCCAGTATCCCTTTAACAAATCAAACTTACTAATGTACCTAGCCTTTCCAATCTTGTCTATGCAATCTTCCACATGAGGGAGAGGGTGTCTGTTTTGGTTATCTGATTAACACGTCTGTAGTCAATGCAAAGCTGCTGTGACCCACCTGGCTTAGGGACTAGAGTGATAGGAGAACTCCACTCGCCCTGACAGGGCTCAATCATCTTGTGGTCCAACAGGTAGCCAAGCTCCTTCTGGATGAGAGGAACTTTCACTGGGTTCACACGGTAAGGAGGCAGTTTAATTGGCTTTGCGTCTCCAACATCGACATCATGCATCAACAAAGTGGTTCTTCCTGGGGTGGCACAGAATACTTGCGGGTACTCCTGCAGTAATGCCGAAAACTCCTGCCTTTCCTCGGGAGGTAGATGAAAAGCTTAGTCTGAAGATCATTCATGATATCAGGATTCTTCCCCAAACTATCACTCAGGCTCATACTGCATGGGAGAGCTTCACTTGCAGACTCGGGTGGAACAGCTACAGTGTAGACTGGGTTATTTTCGTCCCGTCTGTGATATAACTTTAGCATGTTGATGTGACAACGTTGCTTGTTCTTTCTACGATCTGGTGTGGATGACATAGTTGACATCACTGAGTTTCTTCTCCACGAAATAAGGACCACTAAACTTGGCTTGAAGAGGTTGCCCATGCACCAGTAGCAGAATCAAAACCTGATCTCCTGGCTGAAAGTGGCGTAACCTGGACTTCTTATCATACCAAGTCTTCATCTTCTCCTGAGCAGCTCCTAAATTCTCTCTCGCCAGCTGTAAAGCAGTGGACAGCCATTCTTTGAACTTCATCACATACTCCAGCAGGTTGACGTCATCTTCCTCTGACAGCCAGCATTCCTTGAGTAGCTTAAGGGGTCTTCTTACTTCATGGCCAAACAGTAGTTCAAAGGGTGAGAAGCCCAGTGATTCATTTGGAGATTCTCTTGCGGCAAACACAACGAATGGAAGACCTTTATCCCAGTCTTTCTGATGTTCCAAACAGTATTTCTTGAGCATCGATTTGAGTGTTTGATGATATCTCTCCAACGCTCCTTCGGTCTGGAGATGGTAAGCTGAAGACGTGATCTGGGTGATGCCCAACTCTTTCAGAGACTGCTTGAAAACATTTGACATGAAATTAGTTTCCCGGTCTGACTGTACCTCCTTGGGCAGACCAAACTTTGTGAAGAACCCTAGCATTTCCTTAACCACGTTCTTTCCTGAGATATTTCTAAGTGGAATGGCTTCAGGATAACGAGTAGCCATATCAATCAGGGTCAACAACTAAGAAAATCCTGAAGAAGTCTTAGGAAGAGGGCCCACAATATCCACCAACACACGGGTGAATGGCGCCTCAAAAGGAGGAATGGGAACTAGAGGTGCAACCTTTTCGGTCTGATTACACTTCCCCACAACTTGACAGGTGTGACAAGACTTACAATACCAGGAAACATCCCTGAAGATACCTGGCCAGTAGAAGTGTTTCAAAATGCGTGCCACAGTCTTCCTAACTCCAAGGTGTCCTGCCAAACTGGAATCATGAGCCACTCTAATGATATCCTGCCTACAAACACGAGGGATGACAACTTGATGTACAACCTCCCATTCACAGTCGGCTGATGCTGTTGGGGGTCTCCACTTCCTCATAAGTACTCCTGACTTTATATAATAACAAGTAGAAGCACCAGCTGACTCTTCTTCACTGCAAACAGAGTTAGCTAGACCTTTCAACTCAGGGTCAGCAACCTGCAACTCAACCAACTCTTGACGAGACAAATTATCAACACTACGTGGTACTGCCTCATCTGGTGAGTGGTCCAAATTAGTAAGAAAAGTGTCAGCTAGGATAACATCATCATCATCATTATCTTCTAAGTCACCAGTAACTTTAGACTTAGCCCTAGTGACAGCACATGCAGAGAACACATCAGGGACATCACAATCCTGGGTCGCAGTCACTGGTTCACTAGACAACTGAGGAGCTGGACACACTTGATTTCCACCAATATCATTTCCAAGTAAGAAAGTTACACCTGACATTGGGAGTGTCTCATCTAACCCAACCATAACGGAACCATTAACAAAACCAGACTCTAAATTCACTCTGCACAGAGGGACAGAGAAGTAATTATTCCCTACACCTTGTAAGATTACAGTTTCATCATAGGAATTAACATTAGAGCCTAGAACACTGGTCAGCATAAAGGATTGGCAAGCACCTGTATCACGATATATTTTAACTGATTTCCTGTCATTACTGTCCAGAGGACTGACAAAACCATCAGACAGGAAATTAGCACATGAACTCTTGAGAGTGTCACCCACGTTACTGCTCAAAAGAGAAGCTTCATCATGAGAATTTAATTTACCTCTCAAAGCAGGTTCAGTTAACTCGGTTAAAGAATTCTGGGAACTCTCAAGGGTGGACACTAGACCAATTGACTGAGTATTTAAAGACTCCTTTTTGTTCACATCACACTGTCTCCTGAAACATTTCTCCGCAGTATGACCAAGCTTACTACAATAAGTACATTTAATTTTCTGAAATCTAGAGGTGGAGCTGATATTTACTTCCTAAGAAACATCATCTTTATTCTCTTTCCCGTTACCTGTACTCTGAGTAGAGGCAACATACTTACTCTCAGCTTTCCTTTTTTCTTTAGAATATCTCTTGTGAGTGAGAACATATTCATCAGCTAAAACTGCAGCATCAGACAAATTATCTATTCTTCTCTCATCAAGATATAGGCTTACATCTTTATTAATACACCTTTTGAAGTCCTCCAGCAAAATCATCTGCTTAAATTTATCAAAATCAGAATCCACATTCTTAGAACTTAACACTGCTCTAACAGATCTTCTTTGATTTTTGGATACTCAACATGAGATTGCTTATCTTGCTTATAAGTTGTCCTGAATTTTACTCTATAGGCTTCAGGAACAATCTCATAGGCCTTAAGAATCAAGCTCTTAACTACATTATAATTATCAGATTGATCCTGAGGCAAAGATGCATAAGTTACTTGAGCTTTACCGGTGAGAACAGTCTGAAGGAGTACTGGCCAATACTTCTTGGGCCAATTAAAACCTGTAGCTACCCTCTCTAACAACTGAAAATACTTAGTTAAATCAGATTCATTAAAAGGAGGGACAAGTTTAACATTTTTAGCCACATCTAAATCATCAGAACTAGATGATCCAGTTCCACCTTGTTTCATGCGATACTCATGGTCTGCCTGAATCCTAGCAAGTTCAATTTGTGCCTGAGCCTGTGCCTCCTGAATACGAGCCTGAGTCTCAGTCTCCTTAGCACGTGCCTGAAACTCAGCCTCCTTAGCACGAGCCTCCTGCAGGGCTAGCTGTAACTTAGCTATTTCAATCTGCGTTTGCTCATCTGGAGGAGTTACATTAAACAAGCTTTTATTAATCATGCCAACAATTTTATCTTTAGAATGATGAGAGCGAACAGCAATTCCCAATTGTTGAGCAACAAGCTTAAGTTCATTCTTTGTTCTGTTTTCTGCATCACACACTGTTTGCACATATGACAAAAAATCTTTGACTTCATCAAGCGTAGTAATAGTAGACATCATGAATAAATCACAGTCACAAAATATCAAGCAATATCCTTATGATAATATCCTGAATATCCTGATAAGAGGTCGCCAAATTTATGTTACGGAACAGAGAGAGATAATGAACACTTCAAGTGAGAATACTAAAATCACTACTGTCCCGCAAAGTTCCAGGTTCAAAACAAAAGACTTAGGTAAAATTATAAGTTAAAGTTTAATGCTCAAACTAACAACTAAACATTCAGGACTCATAAGGATAATGTAATGGCAAAAACAGGTTAAATATATGGTTAACTGCAATAGCCTCTATTAACACGAATTTAGCAAGAACAAATTTATCTAAGTCAGCCCTGATAAAATGAGAAAACCGGATAATACTCAGTTAAAGCAAGATATAATATTATTACAGATACAAAAAATTATTAACACTGGCTGACAGTAAAAACTCCACCAGGCCCACGAATTAACGCCCTATGCTATACAGTACAAGAAAAATGGTAATAACACTTATACTCAAATTATACAGCAGCTAGATGGTTGGAGACTTCCTGAGCACTCACAAAAATAATACACTATACAGGGGAGGACAGAGATGTGAATAAAATGAGGAGTAGATCTAAGTGGCAACTAATGCAAAGACTGAGTTCATTATATATGAGGCCGGCAGAGCTTGAATCAACTTGTAAGAAGGACACGCAAATGAAGGCGTAGGGGACAAAGAGTTGACAATCCTGCTCTGAACAACAGAAAGAACGACTTACTCTACTATAAGGGGAGAAGGGGGGAGTGAGGTAGAACACGCAAGCCTGGTCACTATGGAAGCCACGTGGCGAATCGTGATCAAACATGCAGCATACTGTACATTAGAATTATACAAAGGATGATGAAATGATAGGCTATGTAACAATATATATATATATATATATATATATATATATATATATATATATATATATATATATATATTATATATATATACTGTATATATATATATATATATATATATATATATATATATATATATATATATATATATATATATATATATATAAAATCATTAATATATATATATTACAAGTGTTGCATGAGCAACACTGCTAGGACTTGCATTACATTTCGTATATATCACTGCCGTAGCAATGGAGTGTTCCCCTTGGTGCCTTGACTCCTCATGCTAGTAGTGTGTGGATGGTTCCTACTGAGGCTGCCATATTGTGTGCTGGTAATATTGTCTTGCTGGGTTTATAACTCTCATTACTTTTTAACATTACCTTGTACCATGACTGTCTGTATATATTCATTTACTTGTTGATAACGTTGTATGTTGTTGAAGCCACAGTTAAAATCTTTGGTGTCGACAGCATTGAAAAAAAATGTTTAGGCTAACAGACTTGTTGAACATACCGGACATTGTCAGCTGCTGGCCTCTGCCTAGTGCTGACTCTCTGTTACTGTAGATCCCATCTGTCAAACCCCTAACACAAACGTTACTTGTTGTGTGTTACCTGCTTGCTCGTGGAGATCACTGAAACTCCCTCAGTAGTGTTAATAGCCAGAAGTATAACCCTGGCCTGTGAATGTTTATGATGCTGTGGTATCCCAGTGGCTGTCGTAGTGGCAGGGTGCGGGCCGGGTACTTGTGCATGCAGCTGGCGTTCTCTTACCCCGGTCCACCTGATAACACACACACACACACACACTCACACACGCTGATAATAATAAGGAAAGAAAAAATAGGGGAAACAAAGGGGAATACAGAAGACCGTCAAGTTATTGATACAAGGAAGGAAGCGGGAACAAATGGGGATTCATTTAAGTACTGGCCAGATTAAAAAAAAAAAGGGGGGGAGGGGGTATTCTAAGCATAATTTAGATAATGATGTAGCCAGAAAAACAAAGCAGACAAAGGGTGATGCTTTAATCCTTAACACAATATCAAATAAAAACATGAAACAAGTTTTACTAGTCAGAGTAGTTGTATCATAAAATCACAAACAATTATGCAGCCAGAAGCACATGGGAAGCAAAAATGATTATTAAAAGCAATCCAGGTAATGAAGCAAGGGAAAATTATGGGAGTTAAAAGAATGGCCCACGTACATCCAGGATTATGTTGCAAGAAGATCCCAGAAAAGTAAGTATTTCAGCCAGTCCAGGTAATTATGCATTAAATAAATAAATAAATATGATAGTCCAGGAAGCACAGATAGTGGCGCAAGAAAAAAAAAAATTGAATCCGTTTTATGCTCGTAGCTAACCACAAAATAATTAGATAATTATGGATGGAGACAAACATGGAAATCAAAGAAAAATATCTCAAGGAATCTTGATAATAATGTAAGAAAAATATACAGAACACAAAATGGTTTAGTTCAAGCTCAACCAGATGCTGATATGAGTGGAAAAGAGTATACATAATTCCCAACAAAATCCAATATTTTAATGAGTAGCCTATATCACAGAAAAAAATTAATGTGCCACCAGAAAAGACACGGACAATAAAAGTGTAAACAATTCAATATTTATATGAGTAGCTTATATCACAAGAACCCATAAACATGCCATCAGGGGAAAAAAAGTCTTTCTGGTTCAATACAATTAAGGATTTAAGAAAAAAAGAAATGGAAATTAACAAATAATTTCAAATATGCTTCGAAATATGATGAATTAAAAAAAATGACTAAAGCATTATTCCTTATATATACACGAGTACTAGGATGAAACAACAGGGATTATTTTATTTTCTTAGGTAAATAATCCTTTTCTTTGTCAACTGATAAAAAGCTTATTCTACGAAAGTCCTGAAATAATGCAGAAAAAAATGTTAGGCAAAACAACCTTTATCTTACAAATATTAAAAGATAAAGTCAAGTTAATGAAGCAAGAAAAAGAGGAAACAAGGAAAATGCTTCAAGCACCTTTTACAGTTTTGTTCGAGATATTAATAAATCCTACAAAAAAATAATAAAAGAAAAACTAAATATGTGAAGAAAAACTAATAAAATACATCCAATGCCATTTTCGCTCGAGGCTTTAATAAATCAGACATAAAACAGTGAAGGAAAAAATAGATGTGAGCAACAAAAGGAAATACTTCAAACCCACTTCAAATATTTTAACACCGAAACTAATATTTTACTGTATTCCTCGTATAATACACAACGTGTTCTTCCTCACACGGCCTCTTATTTCTTTGGAGGAAAAGCTTCATAGATTTTTACATGTCGTGTTTCATGGGAACATGCTCCTAAGGCTTTAGTTTCAACACATTTAGTTTGTGGAGAGAGAGAGAGTTTATAGTGTGTGTGTGTGTGTGTGTGTGTGTGTGTATGTGCATGCCTGCTTCTTGTGTCTACTTAAGACACCCATTTTCCCTTGTAAGTTGGCCACTGTTTGCCAAGTGTGTGTTAAGTGATGTTCTTTGTTCTGTTTGGTGGATTTTGTATGGAGGCCTCTTACAGCAGTGAGAAGACTGTTGTTTGGGGAGCTTGTATTTCTGAGTGTTGTTTAACCCGCCCCGTCCCGACGACGTATGGGTACGTCACCACGATTTGCATTTGCCAGTCCCGGCGACGTACCAGTACGTCGTGCAATTGCAAGGTACCTAATTTGCACAATTTTCAATTTTCGCACGTGATTTTTCGTATGTATACACGGGACACCTTCCTCTATTCCTGTACAAGATACCAAGCAGGGACAATGCCTTACACTGCATAACCTCCCCCCTCCCCCCCTCACGCCATTGTCTTGGCAAAGGACCTGTTACCAGTGACCTGGCTAGTAAAGATATTCAGGGCCAGAGTGATTCCCCAATCGATGACAATGTGGAGGACAATGTTTACATAGCATTAGAAGAAGAAACAGCCAGAAATAATGATCAGGTAGTGTGGCAAAAATAGGTCAGGTATGGTGATTAGTTAGTGAGTGAAACAATTCTTATAATGCCTTTATTACTGCTTGAAAACCAATATACTGTCATACTACATATACATTCGTACCAAGTAAATAAATAAATACCGTTTATGAGTGGATAAAATAGTTACCCTCCCATAGAACTCATTTTCTTTGGTGCCAGCATGTTAGAAAACCCACTCAGGTAAGGAGGAACTCCTACCTGGATTGGGCACTTTAAACCTCAGGTGAGCGATTTCTCTATGAATTTTCGATGTTTCTCACCAAAAGCGAAGGTTTTAGCCAAAAAAAAAAATTTCGAAAATACCTCGGGACTGGGGGATGTCAGAGGTGCGGAAAACCTCGGGACGTGACGGGTTAAAGGCTATTGCTTCTGTGAGAACCTTTTGGATGAGGGGTTTTCTGTGGATGTTTGAGGTTCTCTTACTGCGTGGTGGCTTTCGCTTCAAGAACTTTTTCTGTCATTTGTTTTACATGATGTTTATTTCAGTGAGGTGACGGAGGATCTTTTTTTTTTTTTTTTTTCCACTTTTGTGTGATGTGTTTCCTACTGCTTTGTGTGTCTCGTTTAATAACCTTCTCTTCATGTGAGGCTTCTGTTGCCTAAGGAGCTTTAATTTGAATTGTCTCTTGTTTAAATATTTTGGGTGTCAGTTAAGGAGCTGTTATTTATATGATTTGCTTGCTGCTTGAGGGGATGTTATCTCTTTGAGGAGACTCTGTTAAATGACACTTGCTTCAGTGACACTTGCTTCAGTGATGTGTCTTGTTTGAAGGGTATTTTTACCTGTGAGGTGCCTACGTTTGAGAAGCATATAATTCTGTGAGGAGTCTGGGTGGCTGTTAGGTTCTGTGTCTTGTTGTATGGGTTATTACATCTGGGAGGTGGTAGGTGGTGGCAACCATCATCCACTCACTTGGTGTAGTGCTGCCTACTTATTCCTTAGCCTTTATCATTCTTTTTCTGTGCCTGCCCTCCTCTCTTCCTATTTATCCCATCTTTCCTGTCACTTCTTATTGCTTTTCTTTCCTTTACGGGTGGCTTTACATTGAGTAACAAGCCAAATGGTTTCCTGTAAGCCAAGAAACCATTTACAACGCTGGGTGATAACCATATAACCAAACCATACGTGCTCCCTACGTGTCAACAAGTGGGTTGGTGGAGGGTTAGTGCCCCTCCCCGTAAAACAAATAACTCAAAGTCAAATGGCCACCCCTTACCGGATTATGGCGTCTGGCAATAGATAGATAGATAGATATCTGGGAGGTACTTGGTTTGTGTGACTGATTTCAGATTTTTTTTTTTTTTTTTTTTTTAAGTGTTTTGTTTCTGTGAGAAATCCGAGTATTTGTTGTTTCAAAGTTATTATTTTTGGAAGGTGCCTTTTATATGAGGAATTTGTTTCTATGAGGTGCCCTTTCAGTCCTTGGTGTGTTGATTGAGAACCTTTTGTTTCTGGAGATGTCTGCTGTTTGAGGATCTTTATCTCTTGGAAGTCTGTCTTACAGTTGTGTGCGCTGTTTCAGGAGTGATAATTTCGCTTACGTTTCAGTAGTTAATTTCCGTGATGATGACGATGATGATGATGATGATGTAAGCAAGCTACTGACCACAACCGTACGTACCCCATACGGCACCCCTATTAACAGTACCCTCACGCACCGCACACACACCCATAAACACACCCACTCTCCTGTCAGTGACCTTGACGTACAGGAAACCCCACCCAAACCACCAGTGGCTGATACGATCTACGAGTACATTGACTTATTTATTCCGTGTTTCTCATTGCTAAACAAAATAATCAGCTATAAATCGTCTTATCATAATCGTGTCATTATCATTGTTAATACCATCACCATCATCCTAATTATCACCACCGTCTCCGTCACCGTCCACACCATACACTTCATTCACTAGGGTTCAGGGAAGCAGCCAGGATTTTGTTAAGGGGGAGGACGACTGTTGGTTGACACAGTTCTTGAGAAATAAGATGCTTGGAAAGTATTATGAAAGTAGCTTATCATGATAAAAAACGTAATTAGTGTTAAATGTTAAAGGAAGTAATGCAGGAAACTGTCATTGATATCTGAAGGGGTAAATAAAAATATAAATAAAAGACTGCCTTCCCGTTCAGCTTATTCTGTTAGATAGGGTGGGGGGAGGCTCGTCGCCCCCCACCCCATCTTTGGCTGCGTCCATGGATGTCGGCGAGCGGGGAGTGTGTGGGAGGGATTGTCGGGAGGGGTAGTGGGATGGTAGGTGATGGCACGCGGAAGGCACTGGCTCTACAATCTTTAACACTTTTCCAGGCAATGAATGTACTCTGCATCTTATTTTAACTACTGCTAGACGAATTCGCACAGCAAGGACGAAGCCCTGGCAAAGGGTTAAGATGAACATGGCCTAAGCGAATATCCATCATGACATAGCCTAATGGGATTTACAGTGAGATACCATGTTGGAAGTTGGAAGGTCATTTATGGACTGACTTAGTCATAGTACTAACATTTTATTACAATGACACCTTAGGTATTGTGTACATGATACAACCGAACGATGTTATTCGTCTTAAGAGGAGACGTATTAAAAATATACCGGTATGTATTCGTTGGTACCTTCCGTAAGATGATAGTTTTTTTATTCATGCATTAGCCTGACATTTGTATTCATATTAACACTGACCTGCCGTAATAAAATGAGTAAGAAACAATCCATGTTTGCGTATTTAACAGCATGACGCCTTATATATATAAATTCTGTAAAGGCTACTGTCAGACGCTTCGATTCAGCAGGGAGTGAGACTTTTTCAAGGGAAGAGATTAAGAGAAAAATGACAGAGCAGATAACACTCTTCAGAACCTGAAGTCTGTAAACATAAGGTGATGAAATAAAGTAAAAAATGTTAGTCATCCTCAGCACCTCAGAGCTGAGCAGATGCTGTTTTCGTGGAGGGCACAACGTTCGGGTAGTAAAGCAGCAGACTGGCGCTTGAAAGGTTAGCCCATAAAATATTCCACATCGACAAGGATCATCGTCATTTTCTTCCGCACTTTTTCACTCTTAATCACACGATAAATTTACGGGCTACGGGCGCGAGTCCAACCCTGGTAAAAGTTGGCGTCATGAACCCCGCGGCAACCACCCCATTATGTCGTGTTCTTAAACCCTTCAGTCCGGCCACGTATTTTATGTATTAGTCTTGCTCCAGCCACACGATTTCTTGAGCTTTGGAGAGCCGGCTGTTCACCTTTTACTCTAACTTGGCCTATTATTGCCACCTCTCCATCTTGAATATCAAGTTGTAACAATAGATTCACTGAAATATAATGCATGTCACGAAGAAGCTCTATGAGGAGGATGCAGAACCATAGCATTATCTTATTCTGTCACTGAGTTCCATGAAATAAGCAACAAAAAGGACGAAACTCCGTGCCAGGTTAAGCTGAAAAAAGCATAATAGGGCAGGGATATGACACGAATTCCTTTAACTCTTGTGAATGCGAGATATTTCCCGTAAGCTTAACAAAATCATAAGTGTGTAATTAGATGGGTGCTGCCTGTCTTCCTTATGATAATACATTTAGCCAGAGTTCAGAAGTGCAGTGTCCAGTGTGAGACAGTAAACAGGTACAGAAAACGAAGATGCGGGACCACATGGGCCTTCGCTGCAGTGAACCACCTTGCGTGTGCAGATCCTGATTGTCTGACTGACCGGGCAGCTCCTATGGATGCTCCTATGTCTAAAAAGAGAGAATGATGAAATAATTCAGTGAACGAAGACACTTAATGATTGATAACACAGGAAACAATGAAACAAAAATGCATTGATTCCATTGTTTTTAAAAGACCTGTGTGAACCCCCCCCCCCCACACACACACAAGAGGCAGCTGACGTTCACACAAGGGTAACGAGAACCCTTGTACAAAGTTAAGTTCGTTCAACATATTCTTACACACATTCTGGAAGCAAATTTTGCTTGAGATATGATGTGATCTTCCAATAAATCTTTACGAAAAAAAAAAAACAAGGTGAACTTAAACGGTAATGTCTTTTAGTTATTCTTGCTAATAAGAGACGATTATACAGTGTATTTATAGAAGGACCATTAGCAGTGTGTGTTTTTTTAAGCTATATCTAATCTCGCCAATCCGAAACATCCGTCTGTTGCTGAATAAACTTGTTTGGCCATAGCAAGAATATAAGTTACGAATGAACCACGTGTTATGTAAGGCAAGAGACAGTGTTGTGGTGGTGTGTGTTGAGTAGAAGAGATAAAAGATTAGGATTTCTGAGACAATAAATGACCGAATTTTTTTCTTAGCAATCACAACTCGCCAGCAAACCAGACTCCCACAATGCCAGAGGAAGTGGACACAACGCTTGAGGTTTGTAGTAGTTGGCTGTAGTCATAGGTACTCCAAGAAACAGTAAAAAAAAAGAAAATAGTCACTGACGTGTGAATACTATGGATCATACGTGTAGCACAGATTATTGATGAATGCAGGGAAGTGTTGGTAAAGAAGAGAGCCAGCAGTCATAAACAGTCTTGACCTTCAGGTGGGTAAAAGATTACTGGATTATATCTTTATTTACTTCATCTAAAATTGTCCGACACCAAGTGGTCCATTATTTGCACAAACTATTTTGAGCATATTTTATATAATGCAAGATTGCTTCTTTCATCTTTTTCTTCGCTCCTACCACTACCAAGACAGAAGAAAATAGCTTGTTTCTGCTCTTGATTTCACTTATACTACTACCAAGCACTTAACCAAATATTATATATAAAAGAATACTAAAGACAAACAATTTCCAGTGATACATTGATGCCATAAATACTAATTTATCATGGGAAGTGGTTATGATCCTATATAAGTACCGGTACTTCCCTTGGCAGCTTCAGTGCCCCATCAGCCACACGATCCAATGTTGATAGTGTGTAATTTCTCTGAATTGTTTAGGAGTTGACTTTGATGAATCGCGACGGCATTGTGGAAGCTGATTGACCAATTAGTTCCACTCGATTTAGGAATTAGGTCTTATTTATTCATCTTTAGCTGCGAAATTATATCGGTAAATAATGCCAATAGACTACTACTGAGGAATAATATGAAAAGTTACTGGCGGCACCTTTGTGGAAACTTAAATATCACAAGTGATTGATGGCTAGACCCAAGTAAAATAGAGCGATGACGTGTTCCAGTGTGTAACTAACGAGGTGGGACACTGCATCAGCATCCTATGTGTAGGTGAGATAGAGGATGACAAGTGTTGGTATTGCAGAGTAGGAGAGGTGTCAGAGGGGGAGGGGAGGTGTGGAGGAGGGTGGGGATGGAGAAGAACAAGGATGGAGAAAGACTGCAGTGGTCCATGGGCAAGAGAGAGAGACAGGGAGAGAGCTTATACGATATGGTGGAAGTAGCTGACAGTGGATGAAGGAAGGGTGGAGGAGAGGAGGGCATTTATGAAGGCGCAAGAGAGAATTCCAAGCTCTTGTATGGTGGATGAAAGCTGGAATAGAGGAAGGCAGGGGTAAAGTTGAGGGCAAGGCAGGGTTGGAGGGAAGGTAGGGTTGGGGGCAAGGCAGAGTTAAAGGGAAGGTAGGGTTGGAGGGCAGAGCAGGGGTTTATACGTACAGGGAAGGATGGAAGGGTGGTGGGGGCACGGCAGGGTTGGAGGGAAGGTAGGGTTGGAGGGCAGAGCAGGGGTTTAGACGTACAGGGAAGGATGGAGGGGTGGTGGGGGCAAGGCAGGGTTGGAGGGAAGGTAGGGTTGGAGGGCAGAGCAGGGGTTTAGACGTGCAGGGAAGGATGGAGGGGTGGTGGGTGCAGGGCATGGATGGTGGTAGAGGGTGAGACTGAGCACCATCCCTCCATAACTCCCTGGTGGAAACTCATTCCGAGGGTAAAGTTGCAGTTAACCTGGGTGTCAGTGGGAGCCAAAAGCTTACTTAGTGCATCTGTCACACCCTGACATTACTCCACCACACCTCTGTTGCATCCTTCTTACTGGGTGTATGAATCTCTCTCTCTCTCTCTCTCTCACACACACACACACACACACACACACACACAATTTTCCTAATGTTGTTACTTGTCTTCTTTTGCTTGTCTTTCACTGTCTCCTTTATTTTATCTCGCCCTGTGCTTTTCTATATTCAGTTCTTAAGCGCTTCCTGTTTTTCCTCACCTTTTGGTAATAGTGTCAACTTTTTCTAGCCGTTCATTTTCTCTTTTCGTAACCCTCTATATCATTTACACTTTTATCTCCATATTTTCTCATTTCAACCTTCTAATTTTTCTTGCCATCATTTGTGCTTTGTGTGATATATTTTTTTTTTTTTTACTGAGACTTATGTCAGTGAGTTATCTTCAGTCCATTGTTATTCATCATTTGTACTTGTTCTTTTCCTCAGCCTTTCATGTGTTCATCGTCCTTCCCTGACCCCATCTATCCTGCCTTCTCGTGTGTCCAGCCTGAGATACAGAGAATAATTACGTCTTTCTTGTGCTTTAATGAGCTAAATTGTCAACAGGTGAGATAGCCTTAAGAAACACCCGCCCCTTCTGGTAGATATGCTTGTTACCTTTGTTACTTGTCAACCTTTCCACCCAACACCATTCTTCTTATTCTCCTCCCTTCGTCATCCCTTCTTCTGTTGTAATGTTCTGGTTCTCATCTTAATTGTATTTTGTCTCCTTTGTGGCTTATGGTACTTATCCTTCCCTACATGTCTCATTTTAACTGATTTTTTTTTCATTCCCTCCTGTTCCACGTGTTTGTCCTCTAGTGCTTGTACCCTAGTGCTTGTCCTCTCCGTGTCTGTAATTTATGCTGTTCCTTCTCTTCCTGTGTCTTTTGCACCGCAGTTTTTACCGGTCGTGAGACAACAGGTGTACAAGAGCCGTTCATACTTACTGTCTTGTTGTTGTTGTTGTTGTTGTTGTTTTGTTGTTGTTGTTGATCCTGGTGGTGGTGGTGGTGGTGGTGGTGGTTGTTAACCTACAGACACTCTAATTAAATTCTTACCCATACTGGAGAGCCTACAGCATCCATTTCTGCAGGGTGAATTACTGCCACACTGTTCAGCCAACCACCACTATCTCATTCCTGTCTTTCTCACCCTTCTCCACCCACCTTACACTTTATTCTCTATCACCAGTGCCGCCTCTTATACTCTGTAACAGTATCCTCACCGGGGGCGGGGGGTGTTTGTTGAACCTCCCCACCAACCACCAGTATCTTAGTCCATTCCAACCATCGCACACATTTTTTGCTCACTTCAAAAAATGCACAGAGCCCACCTTCAGCATAAACTTGCCTCAGTCTGTCCCGTCACCAACCACCATCATTGCAGTTCATTTCATGCATTGCTCTTCACACAGCCCAGCCATTCACGTTGTAATATGGTTAACACCATAACACTGTGTGCAGTTGATGTGATAGGACGTGATTGTTTGTTAAGGCTTTGAAGGAACCAAGTTAGACTTAAATGGCCCTGAACGGAGACATGAACTTTACAGACGGACCCTGAACGGATTTTAAGTACTTGAGTAAACCTTAATGATCTGAGTGAGATTAACTGAATCTGAATGAATGCATTTGATTTAAAACTTCCCTAAGCTGACCTGAAGTTACATTACTAGACGGGAATGGATGTGTTGGGCCAGACTGATCTGATGAGCCTTAATGGAAATATCGCAGCCATCATAAAGGAACCTGAACTTTTCTGAGGGAGCCGTATTAAATGTAAAAGACCTTAAGTTGACCAAAGTTAAACTGAATGGCCCTAAATGGAACGGAATGGTACTAAATGGGTCTACATGAGCATGAACTGACCTAACTGGACCGAAATTGCCTTAAACTAACCTCATGACCTGACTAGGCCAATAGGAATGCTGTTGACCTGAGTGGACCTAAAGTCACCCAAGAAACATCCGTCCTGAGTTGACCTGAATTGGTCTGACGGAACTAGATCGGGTGTGAAGGACCTGAATAAATATTGGTTTGAATGGGTGTACCTGGATCTGAATGGCTGTGTATTGACCTTAATGGACCAAAATTGATGGATTGTTCTGAGTGAGTCTGAACACGACTGACACAGCATAAAAGACTAACTACTGCTACCTTAAGTGACATAATGCGACTACTTGACTAGTTAATCCGTAATTATTTATGCTGACTGACACAGCATACAAGAATAAAAACATCTATCTTAAGTGACATAATGCGACTACTTGACTAGTTAATCCGTAATTATGCTGACTGACTCTTTGCTGGTTAACGGTTATGCCGGCACGACGCAAGTACACAGCCAAGAAAATGCTATGGTTGTTTGTCTTTCCTCTGAACTAACATTCGGCTTCGTCGTCTTTTCTCAGTGTGACTTTTATGGAGTACGGCGCACTTCGCCACTCATTTTGGTTGCATGTTGCTGTTGTTTTTTTAAATTCTGAAGTCACTTCTCTCTCTCTCTCTCTCTCTCTCTCTCTCTCTCTCTCTCTCTCTCTCTCTCTCCTTACCCTGCTACCAAATATTTTAATGAATTTCTTCCTTTCATTTGTCTTTTTTCTTACTCCGTTTATACATAGTTTGTCCTTTTTCCTTCCATTTTCTTTCTTTTCACACTTCTTTCGATTTTCTGTTGATCTCACACATCCTCTCTCCTCCTTCATCTCTATAATCTCCCTACTCTGTTTATTCCTCACCTTTTTCTTTTGCCCTCCTCCTTCTCCTCCTCCTCCACACGATCTCCTCTTGCTCTTCCTCTTCCTCTCACTGTCTCCTCTCCTTCTCGTCTTACTCTCTTCTCTTCCCCCACCCCCTCCTTCCCTTAATTTGCACCTCCGCCCTATCTATCAGTTCCTCTCCATGCCCAAACCTTCGTTAAGAAAAACAAAAAAGCTTGGTGGGATCTAATGAAGTGAAAGAATTAGACCCACATGCTGAAACTGTTAATTGTAAAAATACATTAGTTTATGTTTGACGTGGACCATTGGTACTGTATAGACAGAGACGGAACAGGTAAATGTATGTACAGGTATAACGTGATGAAAAGGAGGGTTGGCTGGCAGTGAGATGTGGAGACTGTTAATTGTACTGCTGACACCAGTCATTTTACACCTGCCTTGTGAGTCACCAGGTATTATGGTGTTCTCCTTCCATGTCCTTAACCCCTTCATCACGATGACGTCCTTTTCGGTTTAATCGTACCAACGCCACATGTTTTATCAGCATGAAAAATATTTAGGCAAAAAAGATAAAAAAAAAAAAAAGCCTTTATGACCTATTTCACTACAGGATATCTACCATATAACGCCGTTGTACTTAAAGGATTAATTGTCTATAGCATAACTGCATTTACCAATTAAGACTCATTTCATTTTGGTGGCTGTAACGTTTATGTCTGTGGCCACACGGGAGCACGCACCTCCATTGTTATTATTTATCACTTTATTCTTAACTGATAAATAGATATTGTGGTTCGAGCAAGCGAAGCGAGCAAGAACACCAAATTTAGTCGCAGTTTGAACCTCTGACCTATGTACCCGAGCGAAAGATTTTTAACATCAGCAAGAAGTGGGGGCAGGGGTCGAGAGGAAAACTCTGTAGTAGCCTACAGTAGCGAACTTTTTTGGATATCTCAGCCAATTTTGAAGTTACAAGAAAGACGCCAATTTGGAAAATGCATAAAAATCCTCAATTATTTTCATTTCATAGACACCCCGTAATTCCCATTAGTTTTTCCGTAAATCAAGAATACTACTTTCTATAAGGCAGATTAGCGTAACGGCCGGCTGTGCAAGAAGCAACGGTCTAAGGTTGCGTGAGTAGCGCACCAGTATTTTCCGACGATTGCTGAGAGCAACAAGGTTTTGCCTTTTCAAAACAAATACCTTCTGTTTTGTCCTAGACCTAGAATTAATACAAGAGGAGTATTGGTTATAGGAAGTGTTAGGGAATATTTTAGATGCAATCTAATAAGTTCTTTTTAGTATTTTCAGGTCAGGAAATCAGAGGAAGATGATGAGCCACATGGGACAATATTCAACACTGCCTGACTTGCTCGCTCGAACTGGACACCTATTACATGTTTAAATTTTTATTGTTACGGTTGTGTTAGGTTATACAGTACCAAGGTTGTTCTTCATACTGTGTGTGTGTGTGTGTGTGTGTGTGTGTGTGTGTGTGTGTGTGTGTGTGTGTGTGTGTGTGTGTGTGTGTGTGTGTGTGTGTGTGTGTGTGTGTGTGTGTGTGTGTGTGTGTGTGTGTGTGTGTGTGTGTGTGTGTGTGTGTGTGTGTGTGTGTGTGTGTGTGTGTGTGTGTGTGTGTGTGTGTGTGTGTGTGTGTGTGTGTGTGTGTGTGTGTGTGTGTGTGTGTGTGTGCGCGCGCGCGCGCTGGGGCTGGGGCTGGGGCTGGGAAGATGTGTGTGTTGTGGGTGTGGGTATGGGTGTGGGGGTGTGCTGTGTGCTGCGTGCTGGCACGTGTGAGTGCGTGCGTGCCAAGTGCAGGTCAGTGGATGTGTGTTTGCCAGTGTGAAAGACTCACCTAAAAGAGAAACAACCTTATTATACTGACGAAACATGAAAACAAGAATACACAGTGTGAGAAGATGAGTGTAATGCCGAGAGAATCACCATTCAAGATTAGGACTGATTAATGGCTGGATTTTGTCGCAATTAGGGAGCGGCCTGATAAAAGAGAGAGGGAAAAAATTAGAAAAAGTTACTCAAGTGAGGAAGGGAGTTGAGAGGTATATTAATAAGATGTTATTGCCTCTTGTTTGCAGATACATGACACTGATCTGCAAGCATATTTTTTCTTCCTCTGGTTTCTTCTGTCACTTCAGTATTTATCTCATGTTTTGTTTTTCCGCATACGTTTTCCTCTCTTCTTTTTCCCCTTCATTTTGCCCACACTTTCTTTACTCCCTCTCCTGTCAGGTGATATTCTGTTTTATTTCACCTTTTTTCCCTCTTCCACTTTTACCTCTTCAATTTCCTCCCTGTGCTTAACCTTCCCCTCTCTCCTCGCCTCTTCACTCCCTTTTCTCTCGCTTTTCCCCTCCTATCAGCTATTTTTCTCCCTTCAGCTGAATAAATGTTAACCTCCTCTTCCGGTCGGTAACGTCTGTATCGTTGCATCAGACACTTTAGACACTTGGAGTGGGAAGGGTTAGGTACAGACCTCACTAACCCCTTCACTACTAGAGGGTTCTTCAGAGCTGAATAAAATCGTTCAGAAAGACCAAAAACAAACTGCAAAAAGACGCCATCGTAGTAGCAAGGCTAACATTATCGCTTTATGGGAGGCTGTATAGCAGATACCATTTCCATGAATCCGACTTTGGTTATAGACAAGACAAACCTTTGCCCAAGGCTCAGCAGTTCTATACGGCGTAGATGGCAACATCACATATCACCACTTGGGTGATAGTAACCTCCATCCACACTGAATACATGCTGGGGCTGTCTTGCTTACAGCTGGCGAAAAGGTATTTGATGCAGTAGGTGGCAACATTACATATCACCACTTGGGTGATAGTAAACTCACATTGAATACATGCTGGGGCTGTCTTGTTTACAACTGGCGTAATGGTATTTGATGCAGTAGATGGCAACTTCACATACCACCACTTGGGTAATAGTAACCTCCATCCACACTGAATACACGCTGGGGCTGTTTTGTTTACAACCGGCGTAATGGTATTTGGCAGGGTTTTATTATGACTTGTCGGTGGGGCCTGTGGAGTACTTGTTAAAATTGTTCTAACAAAATTTAAACCCCTAAGCTTTTCCCAACCACACTAAGAGATCGATCTCGCGTTCTTTCGACGTGCATTCCTGATACCGTCCCCAGACTGCCTACGATTTCACCCCGAGGACTGTGTGTGTGGGGGGGGGAGGGGGAGAACTAAATGTGCTTGTCTGTATTAGGTTACAGAACAAGATAGCAAAGACAGAAGGCAGTAGTGACAAAAAGAGAGAGAGACAAATGAGAGATGCAGACAGATATAGTAGTAAAGCGAGCGTCGGATAAAAATATGGTACATTTACGTCTTTGTATCTGGTTATAAGAGAGAGAGAGAGAGAGAGTCGGCAGCCTGAGCACATTGATTCGAGGACACTTTTTACTTACCTCATTCTTATCTCTAGATGATAATATTCAGGTAGGAAGGACCACAAGTATTGAAAAGATAATGACAGATAGACTAACTTCTCCAGTTCATAAAGTTTCTCCTAAGCTGGTAAAATTCGTCTGCATATAACAAGAATTTTCTTCGATACATCTTATTAGGCTGAAAGGGTTAAGGTAAATAAAGTTTGTGAATACGTGGCCTTCGTGTCCGTCACCCAGCATCACTCAGGGGTGCCCAAACCACCACCAATATCCCTGACACAGGTTTACCATTCACCACCAATATCCCTGACACAGGTTTACCATTCACCACCAATATCCCTGACACAGGTTTACCATTCACCACCAATATCCCTGACACAGGTTTACCATTCACCACCAATATCCCTGACACAGGTTTACCATTCACCACCAATATCCCTGACACAGGTTTACCATTCACCACCAATATCCCTGACACAGGTTTACCATTCACCACCAATATCCCTGACACAGGTTTACCATTCACCACCAATATCCCTGACACAGGTTTACCATTCACCACCAATATCCCTGACACAGGTTTACCATTCACCACCAATATCCCTGACACAGGTTTACCATTCACCACCAATATCCCTGACACAGGTTTACCATTCACCACCAATATCCCTGACACAGGTTTACCATTCACCACCAATATCCCTGACACAGGTTTACCATTCACCACCAATATCCCTGACACAGGTTTACCATTCACCACCAATATCCCTGACACAGGTTTACCATTCACCACCAATATCCCTGACACAGGTTTACCATTCACCACCAATATCCCTGACACAGGTTTATCATTCACCACCAATATCCCTGACACAGGTTTACCATTCACCACCAATATCCCTGACACAGGTTTACCATTCACCACCAATATCCCTGACACAGGTTTACCATTCACCACCAATATCCCTGACACAGGTTTACCATTCACCACCAATATCCCTGACACAGGTTTACCATTCACCACCAATATCCCTGACACAGGTTTACCATTCACCACCAATATCCCTGACACAGGTTTACCATTCACCACCAATATCCCTGACACAGGTTTACCATTCACCACCAATATCCCTGACACAGGTTTACCATTCACCACCAATATCCCTGACACAGGTTTACCATTCACCACCAATATCCCTGACACAGGTTTACCATTCACCACCAATATCCCTGACACAGGTTTACCATTCACCACCAATATCCCTGACACAGGTTTACCATTCACCACCAATATCCCTGACACAGGTTTACCATTCACCACCAATATCCCTGACACAGGTTTACCATTCACCACCAAAATCCCTGACACAGGTTTACCATTCACCACCAATATCCCTGACACAGGTTTACCATTCACCACCAATATCCCTGACACAGGTTTACCATTCACCACCAATATCCCTGACACAGGTTTACCATTCACCACCAATATCCCTGACACAGGTTTACCATTCACCACCAATATCCCTGACACAGGTTTACCATTCACCACCAATATCCCTGACACAGGTTTACCATTCACCACCAATATCCCTGACACAGGTTTACCATTCACCACCAATATCCCTGACACAGGTTTACCATTCACCACCAATATCCCTGACACAGGTTTACCATTCACCACCAATATCCCTGACACAGGTTTACCATTCACCACCAATATCCCTGACACAGGTTTACCATTCACCACCAATATCCCTGACACAGGTTTACCATTCACCACCAATATCCCTGACACAGGTTTACCATTCACCACCAATATCCCTGACACAGGTTTACCATTCACCACCAATATCCCTGACACAGGTTTACCATTCACCACCAATATCCCTGACACAGGTTTACCATTCACCACCAATATCCCTGACACAGGTTTACCATTCACCACCAATATCCCTGACACAGGTTTACCATTCACCACCAATATCCCTGACACAGGTTTACCATTCACCACCAATATCCCTGACACAGGTTTACCATTCACATCCAATATCCCTGACACAGGTTTACCATTCACCACCAATATCCCTGACACAGGTTTACCATTCACCACCAATATCCCTGACACAGGTTTACCATTCACCACCAATATCCCTGACACAGGTTTACCATTCACCACCAATATCCCTGACACAGGTTTACCATTCACCACCAATATCCCTGACACAGGTTTACCATTCACTGACCATAGGCTCGTAGGCAAAAACTAATTCATTACTTTAAGACTTTATCCCCACACCTGGCCAAGCCCCGGACAATATTAGCCGGATCCAAGCACAACAAATTAAGTATTGTAGCGGGAGATATATATATATATATATATATATATATATATATATATATATATATATATATATATATATATATATATATATATATATATATTTATATTTATATATATATATATATATATATATATATATATATATATATATATATATATATATATATATATATATATATATTGCCAGACGCCTCAATCCCGTTTGAGGTGGCCACAAACAAATCGCCCCCATGTCGCATTGTCCCACGCCATTTCAATGCCCTGCTCCCAGCTCACACCCCCCACTCTCACATACCTCTCCACCCCATCCCTCCATCTCATCCTCGGCCTCCCCCTCCCTCTTCGCCCCTCCACCTCACTCACATATACTCTCTTCGTCAGTCTTTCACCCTCCATCCTCTCCACATGGCCAAACCACCTCAGTGTGTTCCTCATAACGCTTCCTATCACTTCCACATCAACACCACAACGCTCCTTTATATCCTCATTCGTCAGCCTGTCTCTCCACGTGACTCCACAGGCTCCTCTTAAATAACTCATTTCCACTGCTCTCACTCTTGACTTGTGTCCTTCCAACAATGTCCAAGCTTCACTTCCGTACGTTAGAGTTGGTATCACAATACTGTCATGTAGTAACTTTTTCACTTCCATGCTCACTTCCCTGTTTCTTATCACTGCTTTCAAAGAACCAGCAACCTTTCTTCCCTGCTTTACCCTTTCAAGTACTTCACCCTCCAAACCTCCATCCTTACTCATCACACTACCCAAGTACTTAAACGTACTCACATTTTCCAATTCCTCACCATCCAACCTCGCTGTACATTCATTAACTTCACCTCTCTCAAAGACCATCACTTTACTCTTCCCTACATTCACCTTTAGGTTCCGTTTCTTACACACTCTCTCAAACTCATCCACCAAGCCTTGCAGCTCCCCTTCGTCTTCACTCAACAACACAGTATCATCTGCAAACAACAGTACAGGGAGTTTCCAAACACTATCCTCTCTCACCAGGGCCACTCCATCAACCACTAACCTACCTTGTACCTCTTTTATTACCCCATCCATGTACAGATTGAACAACCATGGAGACATGACACATCCCTGTTTCAAACCAACTTTCAAAGATAAAAATTCACTTAGTTCACCATCCACATGCACTGCAGCCTTTGCACCATCGTACATACTCTTCACAGCATTCAACAACTTCCCATCTACTCCATATATTCTTAACACTTTCCACAATCCTTGTCTATCCACCCTGTCATATGCTTTCTCCAAATCCATGAAAGCTGCATACAACTTCTTTCCCTTCTCTAGAAACTTTTCCACTAAAGATCTAAGAATGAATATCTGATCTACACAACCTCTTCCCTTCCTAAAGCCTCCCTGTTCTTCTCCAACTAATTTCTCTGTTCTTTCTCTAACTCTGTCTATAAGTATCCTACTATACACTTTTCCTATTATACTAAGAAGACAAATGCCCCTATGATTACCACACACTTCTTTTTCCCCTTTTCCTTTGTACAAGGGAATAATTATACCTGACTTCCAATCCTCCGGGACTCTACCTTCCTCCCAGGCCAATCTGCACATCTTCCACATCCATTCTACTACTATCTCTCCCCCATGCTTCATCATTTCACCACGCACTCCATCAATTCTTGAGGCTTTCCCCGATTTAACGTTCTTCATTGCTTCCACAACTTCTATCCTACTGATTTCTTCCTGTCTTCTCACGTCCCTCCTTCTCCCAGCCATTCCCCAGCCACTTATATATATATATATATATATATTTTTTTTTTTTTTTTTTTTTTTTTTTTTTACGGCGGGGAGGTTTTGACAAGAAGCAGAAGTTGAGTGGCTCTCGTGATGAACATTATAACCCCAAACAGGCAGTAAATACCAGCGGTGAAATTAACTAGATTGTATAGTATACTCTTCATATACATAATGAGTCACTGACTCGCTTTTCCAATATTCAAGCGCGTTAGCCTTGTGAACACCTAAGTTTTCTCTTTCCTTATTAACATCATCAGGAGACAGCCGGAATGAAATACCAAAGCCTTTAGGTTTTATACTATACCACTACAGAACCAGCATTATTAAATGAATCGCTTACATTAGCAGTTTCGATGTTTGTGCAGATTAATGTATGCTTTATGTGGAGGAAATGTGTTACTATACTTCTGAATGATGTACCCTGGCAAATGGTGAGAGTGTGGGAGTAGGGCACTGTGTGTGTGTGTGTGTGTGTGTGAGAGAGAGAGAGAGAGAGAGAGAGAGAGAGAGAGAGAGCGAGAGAGAGATTTTTTCACGACTGCCAGGAAAATCGGCGTATACCTTAAGGTACTTTTTTTTCGGGTCCCATGTCAGTCAACTTCGTCTGCCAGCCACAGTGACCAGACGGGAAAATTGTAGCTTTCCCAGTACTAACAGACGGTGGCGGCTGGTATGATATAAAGTTTAGTGGTCTGTGGTAATGGTGATGGAAATGGTAGCGGTGGTGAGTATGGTGGTGATAATGGGTGTGGTGATGTAAGTATTTACTGGTGGTGATAATGAGTGTGGTACAGGTAGCAGCGTGGCGAGAGTGATGGTTGCATTTTCTCTTTTTATTTTATTTTTTTTTTTTTATGGTGTTAGAGACGATTGTGGTATTTCTGTGATGATGGTGTTAGAGGTGGTGGTGGAGGTGGTGGTGATGGTGGTGTTTGTGCTGGTGATTTTCGCAGGAATTATGGGTGTGGCTCGGTTCACCCGTCATCGCTACAAATTTCAAAAGTAAAAGATTGTTGACTTTTTCGTTCCCATGATCGGAATATATTTTGTTAGGGGAACAAAAACACTAAGTATTATTAGCGTTAACAATGCCTATGTCTGAAATATTAATGAGGAACTTTCTTTACATGCCGAAATGAGATGAAAGGTGCAGCTTTTTCTCAGCTCCGAATTTACGAAGTTTTATATAAGACATTTTACCTACATAATAATCACCGCGCAAGTATTTGTTTGCCGTATCTAAAGAGAACAAAAAATAAATAAAAGTGTGCGGTCCAACGGACGGGGTTTGCTTGTGAAATAAACTCGATATCAAAGTGCCTGAATGGTGTAGGCTATGAATCATTGTGCTGTGCATTTACCAGGGCAGTCTGTTGACAGCCATACTACCTCAGTGCTTTACCTCTCTCTCTCTCTCTCTCTCTCTCTCTCTCTCTCTCTCTCTCTCTCTCTCTCTCTTTTCTGGATCTTAGTTACACATTTTTTTGTGTGTGTGCGTGTGGGTGGGGGCATAGCTGAGGACAGATATGGCTTCCACACTCATACCACAATTTCCAAACACTAAACAAATACATATAGATATCTGAAAGTCACTGGTTATCACACTCCTAAACTCCTGAAATAAACATTACATTACAGTACAAATATGTACCACAGCACATACAGCACATGACACTGTGAAACATGAACGAAACATTGCCATACCTGGGTCACCCAATGATGCCAGTGCAAATATTACCCTTGATGGATTTTAGTCCTCGAAACTGACCAAAGCGATGAGGTACAGAATGTTATATTTAGGTACCAGCTTAAGTGATTCATCTGTGTCTGAGAAGTTTGCTCATATTTAATGGTCATCCTACCCACTGAATAACAATTTCAACTCCAACTCCTGAGAGTACACAGTAAATGTGAGTGTTTCAACTCCATAAAGTATTCTACAAATCTTTGCATCCATCCACCCATACCTGCATTGTCCTGTCTACAATACAGGAAGCCTGGACTAGGTAAGGCCGGATATTATAGGTAAAGTATACCGGTCCAATTTTCTTGAGTGGTGTTAGAATATGTAAGTAACGAACCCCAAACATCCCAAGGATTTAGACCCACTGGACCACGTCCGGTTGAAGCTACATCTGTTGCTTGTATGGTTACCACCCAACATAGTAAATGGTTCGCACTGTGGTGCTTGAACCTCTCAAGTGCATACACTTCACTTTCATAGCATTGCAATACCGTCAGTCCAGAATTGTTGACCACAGAATTTATCGCCATCTCGTCATAACTATTGACCGTAACCGTACTTTCTCAACACAAATTTATCGACATCACAGAAGTATTGTAAACAAACATAATCTCCGAACCAGTAGCGTAGTCAGGCAAGGACACTTAGATAGCTTGTGGCCTTGAGTCAGGCCTCCACAATTGGGGGGACCCAAGGTGCGGCCAATCCCTTTTCTTGGGGAAAACCTGTGGGACAATGTGCACAAACTAATTCATTTGAAATTCCAAATGAGCTGACAGTGGTAGAGCCAAGCGTCTGACTAGAGGGGAAGGAGCCCCACACCATGGCTACGCCAGTGCTCCGAAATGCTGACCTCAGCTCAATTTTCTCAACATAACTTTTCCGTGATTTACCCTTCACCTGCTGGCCTCAACTCCCTCCTAAACTGCCCGTCTTATTACAGAAAAAAATATATATAATAATAAGTATAATTCAGGTGAATATATGAAGGTGATGTGGCAAAAACTGTGCCCGTGAGCGAGATTCCTGGTTAATGGACGCCCTGACTCACTCGACCCACCTTTTTGTGGCCTATGGGGCTGATGGCCTGAGTGAGGGAGGGCGGGTTGGTGTGGTGGTGGTGGTGGTGATGAGGAGGGGGGGATCTGTTTCTTTCTCTGATTCTTTCTAAGAGTAGTTTGCTGTCTCTTTCTTTCTTTGTCATGTGTCTGTCTCTCTGTGTGTGTTAGGGAGAGGGAGGTACAAAAGAACACCAGATAATGACCACACAGACCAGACAAAACTTAAAATCCAAGCGAGAATGTCCGTCTCTATTTTCTCTACAAAATAAGATTATAATTAATGGGGAGTAAATTGAGGCTCTTTCCCCATCCAACCCTCCCTCCGGCATAACAACTTGCAGGGAAAAACTGAGAAGAATTACCCCGAAGGAAAGTAAAATCCTGCTGAGACGTCTCATAGAGTCAATGGAAAATACTTTGATCACCCAATCTACTGCCTGTTATTCTGATCAAGTCAGCCGCATTCATCTCTACTAACACATTAAATTTTTGCTACCCCCACGCTGGCTGAGTCGAGAGCAGGTGTTATGTTTTGTTAGACTCGCACGTGGGCGTATGTGTGCGTGCGATTGCGTGTGAGTGCGCTTACTTGTGCGTGTGTGCATTTATAAACAGAATGCGATAACTAATGTTTTTATTCAGTTTTAACCAAATTTGTTGGAAGGGTTCACGGTTCGCCAAGGGGTTGATCTATTACCAAAAGGTCCAGATCGCAGTGCTAGGTCATAGTTTCAACTAGCAAAGTCATCTTTATTATCCAGATAAGATCAAACACAGTGGCATGGCTAAGCGTAAGGTAAAAACGAAGGGTGTCAGTACTAAAATACTCAACTAAAGGTCACGGACACAGGGCAAGATCAAAGGTCAACTTGTGTGTCTGTGTATGAACAAAATAACTAAAACACTTTTGATCTGGTTTGGATCAAACTTAGTGGAAGCGTTGAGGATCAGCCATGGGATGGACCTGTTATTTTTGAGGGGGGTTGTCTGGAGCTGATGGCGGCAAGTATGGGGGAGGGAATGACTTATCACTTCAGCAAGATACGTTTGTTTTTATCTTAAATTAGGTGCCATATCACGATTTTCTTTAGATTTTGGCAATTAATTCACAGTGGTAGATTATGAATGGAGATATCCCCTTCACTGCGAGAAACTTCCTCACTGTTAGTTTGTATTGAATGGAGATAACAAAAACATGAAATTAGAATGGCACTCAGTAGAGCGCATACCTCCGCCATCAACATCCATGCAATATTAACTGAAAACATTACGAAATTGTCGAAAAACTCCCTATCTCGCAATGTTAAAGAAAAGGGGAAAAAAATCCTGGATCCGCACCTTTATCCGGATCCGCACCAAAATTTAAAGGAGTCTGTTCTGGGTCAAGGCCCATTCTTCTACCAAGTTTCGTGGAAATCCGTCCGGTAGTTTTTCTGTAATCTTGCTCACAAACCAACTAACTAACCAACAAACAAACGGACAGGGGTGAAAACATAACCTTCTTTGCTGAGGTAACAAAACGTCATCATTTTGAAAGTAGTAAAGGATGGAAGGACAGGTGGAGTGAATTGTGGAGACCTGCACGTTAAGTGGATCCTGGGGTGAACAAAAGCTTACTGCTATATTGAACCGTAAAATGACTGTTTTTTACACTACTTAGTAATGGACGCCTTTAATGGAAACTGTTTTATTGTCTTTTTTATGTCTTAGACGACGAGAGGCCACTGCTGAACAGAATAAACTCGTTTGAAGATGACAAGAATTTCTGTCGTCATGATTAGATTACTGGAGACTATTTTAACCCGCAGGCAATGAGAGATTTTGAGGCAAGTTTGCGTCTGAATCTCTGTAATTCCTGCCAGGCAGTCTGTGATACTGTGATACAAGTGAAGGCTTCTGCAGCATTCAAGACGAGTTGCATGAGCATCTTAAGTGTCTTATTCCACCTAAACCATGTTTCTACACTATGAACGCCATTGATTATTACCTGTGTATCAAATAGACCCATGTGGCTAATGGATGATCCTTAATTTATTAATCTACGAAATTTGCCATGCAATAAATACTGGGAAAAATTAAGAAGTCTGTGCTCATATAAAAGTCTTTTAGTCATTGGCCCGCCTCATTGTTCTGACAATCCTGGCAATCTTTATCACCCGTTTAAGGAACATTCTAGGTGCCTTTTAAACACATTCTAATCATAGTTTTTTTTTTCTTAGCACCCTTCACGTGTACCAAGCCATGTGTATGTTATTAATTCATCACCCTACGTAAGAAAAGTGGGAGATATAAGTCAGAAACAGCATAAAAGTGGGGGAACTATCAACATCGTTCCCAGCGAAATGGACCACACAGTCATGCACACGCCACGCAAGCTCGCAAAATCCTGCCTCTATCTCACAGGCCTAACCACATCTTAGTTGAATGCTATTTACTTCACAGAAAAACTACACCAACTTGACAATGACACGGATATTACTGAAGAATGAGGTGTGGCTGCTGGTGAGGTGGTGGATTCGTCTTGAGTGTGGATGATGGGTGTTATGGCAATGTGAGTTGTGGATAATGAGTAGGCTTGTCCAAAAGTAAATACACGTTTTGGGTGGTAATACATAAATCTTGAAAACAAGGTGGGGGAAGTGAGGTTACTAAGTGAAAGACAGATGGCAGGGACAGCAGTTTAACTCATTGAATCCACTAATATGTTTTGCATTTTGTTCTTGCTGCCACCAGATGCCTTTGATTTTTTTTTTTTTTTTCACTAAAGTTGAGCATAGCTTTGACTTAGCTCTTCAGTACAACATAATTATGTCTTTTAAACTGGATAATATAGTTTGAGCGTAGCTTGAATAATATATGAAAGGCGTGTAGGAATGAGGGATTTAACTCATTGAAATCGCCGACTTTTTTATATGTTCATATATTTCAACTTATTTACTTATATTCTTACTAACTCAAGCAAGTTACGTTCAGTTTATGGAGGGCATCTAGCAATGAAGGATTTAATGAAGGCGACGCCACCAGACACCAAAGTTTCGCTACTATCATCTGTGATTTTTTTTTTTCCAACTTCCAGACGATATTATTCAGCTTAGGAGAGACTTTTCGAACTGAAGGGATTCGATGAAGTTTCGTTAACCCTTCAGTACTAGAGATTCCCCTTATGTGAAGTATAATCTCCGGGGTCCCAAGAACAAACTGATATGTGGAAGAGGTTAAAGATCTAATAAAGCCTGGCATGTAGATAGGAACACAGCCAGGGAGGTTTGGTGGATGGTTGACTGTTAGACCGTAGCTGTGAGGTGTGTGAGTGGATGGTGGGTAATATGGTAGATGATGATGGATGGAGATGGCCGGATAGTAAGAGGGAAGCAAAACGCGTAAAATAGAGAGGTGGGAAGGTGGGTGAGGGTGGTGTAGTGTAACCTGTGTGAGTGTCAGGTGCCAAGGGAGGATATAGGAGTTGGCGGGAAGCGAGGTAGGAGGCAGGAGCCATAGGCAATCACCATATTCATCAGCCATTCAGCAGAGGCCATGTTTTTGTGCTGGGCATTGGCATCCTTGGGGAGAAATTATGATGAAGTTGAGAGTCCATTTTTATTTATTTATTTTTTGTTCGCTTAAGGTCCCGTACTGGTTTGCTCTAGAGATTTCTTAACATTTCTCCTTCGACGTTTTATTTTGCCTGTTGTCCCTTCATTATTATTATTTATACAGTTTTTTAACAAAGATGTACCCATGTAAATTCTTCTACTTGTGCAGTAGTAATATTATCTCTGGTACAGAAAACTTCGTAATGAACCTCTCTTAGTTATTTCATTGGCATATTAATGGTGATTTCTTTTTTCCCAGTATGAGAGTGTTCTCTACTCTTTTTTTTTTTTTGGAGGGGGGGGGGGAAGGGAGAGTAGGGAGTCATATTCCTGTTGACTTTCAAGACATTATAAATCCTTTTCAGCTGGAGGGCACCATATTCATGTAATGGTTGCTACTACCATATGAATAACATTTATTCAGCTTGGAGGAGCACCGTCATAGTGATGGGATTGAGGAATGTTTTATGTAACCTCCAGTATGAAAAGTTTCTCACAGCGAATAAAATAATTTTCAGGTAGCAGAATTTTCTGGAACAAATTTAATTGCGTTGCAGGAGGCAAGGCGAGATAAATAGCTAAGGAAGAATCGTTGCGAAATCTGTTAAGCCAACGAGGATACGGTTGGTACGAGACGAATGTTAGTGCTGTGTGGTGGCTGCAGGACTGGCTACCTGAGAAAATGTCAAGCGTGATAACTGATGACTGTATATATGGGTTGTCTATCCAGAGAAAGAAACGAAAACTAACACTAAAATTAAGAGGCATGTACTCATGGTAAGATGAAATAATGCTTTATGCTTGAAGTGTACATGACAATACATTGTGTGTGTGTGTGTGTGTGTGTGTGTGTGTGTGTGTGTGTGTGTGTGTGTGTGTGTGTGTGTGTGTGTGTGTGTGTGTGTGTGTGTGTGTGTGTGTGTGTGTGTGTGTGTGCGTGCGTGTGCGCGCGCGCGCGCGCGCCATCGTCCAGTCTAGGATCAAAAGATGTTTTCGTTTTGACTAGTCTCTTGCATGTCTAACAACATTTGTTTTCTCGGTGTTGGTTTCATGCTAATATTCTTTTTTTATTAATTCTCTTCCAGTCTACTATATTTGGCTTCTCTAGCAGCCTATCCCTCATGTCACTGCCTATCTCTGTTTATCTCACAGGAATTGATTATTGTGATAACTGATCTTGCAGTATGTGACTCACTCCCGCTTCAGTTATGCCACATTTTATATGATATGGCGTTGCATTCCATTTTAATGATTTTGGTCGTTTGCCCTTTTACCCCTATTTACCAAACTGCCCACCCACACCCCTTCCTTGTCCACGTTCACCTCTGGCTGCATCCCACGCTAATACCCACACCCGTATCCTGTCTGTCTTCAATTCATCCACACGCACAAGTATATCCTGCACCCTTACCACACGGACATCCACTTTACCCACACTCCCACCCATATCCCAACCCACATCCCCACCCACACCCACATTCTTTCTACCCTCCCCACCATCCATACAGTTTTCCACTCCTCTTCATCCACCCACACCATTTATTATCTTTTTTACCTCTCACTTCCACTCCTCCATATTCCATCTCCCCCCTCCATCCCTTCCTTTCCTTGTCTTGCGTCCATCTGTGTTTGCCTTTCTGCTTTCCTTCCATTTCATTTTCGATCTCCCCCACACTTCAGTCCTTCCTTTGTCTACCTCCATCTCTCTCATCCTCAGCCACATCGTTTACACTCATAGTTTGATAACACGAACACACACCCTTCCTTCCGTCCTCCCTTATTTTTTCTTTACTCTCGATCCCTCACCCTGCCCACAAACACTGCGAGACCGTTGCTGGCGGGAGGTTGACAGGGCGCTCCTGCATAAAAAGGCATCGTCAGTCTGTCAAATCCTTTCTCCTTTTTGAATAATGATCTGGTATAAATTAACTGTTGAGCACATTAAGCTGTTTTGTTGTAGGCTACGCTGTTTTTTTTTTTTTTTTTATATAGTCCTCTACCGGTCAAACCGGTCGGAATCTATAGGTTTGCGCGGTTTCTTCAGTACGTCGGTACGTCCGTCAGTCCGTCTGCAATTTCGTGTCCGCTCTGTAACTTCCAGATGCATGGACAAATTTTGATATAACTTCACACAGTTTTTCCTATACCATGACGGTGTGTCGTGCTCAACAGCCAGCCATCTACTCCCAAGGTAAATTACATATAGCCTATATGGTTATCATCCGGTAGGGGACCTGAGTCACTTGTTTCCTTCTGTATTTCCGTGATATAATCTTACAGTGCTATCTTCCGTCGTTTGTGTCTGCACTACTGCGTACTGAAGTGTTAATATACCTGTACAACTGATTTTTTTTCTTTCTTTTATCCTTATATGTAATGGTTTCATAGTGGCTATTGAAGTCGCCAAACTTTAGCTAGTTTCTTAATCCTCTGACCGTTTAGAGTTTGGAATTATGCGAGTTCGATCCCAGGCTACGGAACAGTTTTTAACTTGGATTTATTAAAGCAGATTGCTTTGATCATTCAAAAGAGCCAGCGACATTTTAAAAAGACGCCTTCACTAATCTAATGCCAGTGACCCGGTTCTGTATGAGACAGTGCTAGCGTATATTCAATGCGGATGGTAGGTAGTAGTGTCGAAGTGGTGATGTATGCATATGTGAAGCACGTAGGAGGACTGTTGGGCCTAAGGGAATGGACTGTTAAACCCATGCCCAGAGAAGAAATAAAAGTCAGAGGAAGTTTCCAATTGATGAGCAAAATCGTCTGGCTTTGGCGAGAGTAAAATATATCAGTCATGGAGCAGGATTTGTGTTTACATTGAGAGGCCATTCATCATGGCAGCATGTGTACTTCTGTTCACCTGATGGCAGCTCTCACTGTGTCAGGATCTTGCACCATTTCCCGTCTCAGTTCCCCGTCCATTAGGTTTCCACTCATTACGTGGCTGCACAATCTTTGACAACCAGCAGTATGTTAGTATTCATTTCGTCTCGTCAGTCATGCTGGGACACCTACTGTAATATACCTAAGTGCTACCTGAAAGCCATGTCACCACTGGATAGCCTCTAGCCATATCTCAAGGTCTTATATAATAATGGACAACTTATTATACCCCTAAGCAGTTAGCCATAAACCACTGCATTGTGATGCACTAACTTTCCCGGACCCTTCCCCCCCCCCATTTTTACCCGTTCCCGCCTCGGAGGGGCTTGGGGACGGGTATTGTTTTCACTTGGTTTATCTGTTTGATTGTTTGTCTGTCTGTCTGTCTGTGAACAACTTTACGCGATAACTACTGGTGCGATTTAGACTAAAATCACAGAGATGATGGGCTATGACCTTCTGGTCACCTGCTTAAAGATTGCGCCAAACTGAGCCAAGACCCAGGCTGTAGGCCCCCCAGAAATGTAAGAAAAATTGCAAATTGAAATCGTTTTTTCGTCGTAACTCCTTTCAAATTCTTCATATCGACATGAAGTTAAAGCCTAAGGATACATCTTTCAAATCTGCATCCTATGATATGCCTCATTACATCTTGGGGGTCGCCTCTCAGCGGTAGGGGAGTCAATGTCAGGTGGGTCGGGCCAAAAATATCAAATGGACATAAAATCGTCAATTTTCACCCAATTTACTCGAAATTTGATATGTGACATCTTTGACTAGATATCGTGTTGTGTTTATACGTCAGCACTAAAATGACTGCTGGGGAAGGGTTGGCTGTGCGTTGGCACCGCTTCTTGTATTTATTAATTTATTTTTCTGTCAGACACTTTTACTTGGCAGATGAGAGAGAAAGTTTTCGAATTTTGCAAGTAAATATAATTTTCATTTGTCTCTTCATTATCAAATTTCCTTTGAGCTTATAAAAATAATATTTGGAAACAGAAATATTACTATGATCACGCCGTCCTCGGGCGGAAGGTGTGGTAGTCTCAAAATCTACTGCACCGGCTGTTAGATTCGTAGTAGACAGTCATAAACCATTACCTCACTGGCACGTACTTTACTGGACCCTACCTGACAGCTACAGCAGTCTTCCTAGCAGTTCTTTACCTGTTTAATGTGCTTATTATTCCCTAACACCTTGTATCGGATGACATTTTTCTTTTAGTTTACTTTTGCTGCCACCAGACGATAATACTCAGCTTGGAAGAGTCCCGTGGTAGTGAAGAGGTTAGTGAAGGTTATATTACGTTATCTGTTCAGGGTGAAAAAGTCACTACTAAGCTGTGTAAAATTGTGTAGAGAGAACAGGAGTAAAATAAAAGTCACTGTGCTGAAAGGGTTAATGTGCTTGAGTGTTACTGATCTCTTCAGTGTGAGGTAGTAATATGAATATCGGGTAAAAGACGTCCTTGTAGTACAGAGGTTAACCCTATAATATAGCCCCAGGACCCACCACTTATACCGTAGTCTTCCTAAATTATACAACCCTCTCACTGGCCCTTAAAACCCGTAAAGCCAGGGCTGACTTAGGCCAGTGAGTTGCTCTCTTGTTTGTATACCTCACACGCCGTGGGTTTTGTGGGATGGGGTAAAACTCAGCATTAATTTTCCACGTTTTCTTACACTGTAGCTCTTACATCAACTTTTTTGCCGTATCTCTCCCTTTCTCCTTCTGCAGATCGTATTCTCTGTTTATATTTAATTATGGAATGAAGTAACGACATCAGCATATACGGTGTCACCCTTAACATTTTTTATTTGTTTTTCTGTGTAGCTGTATTAATGGCGATTTCTCCAATGTTTATCCGATTTCTTAACAGCGTCGCAACATAACAAGTAAAAACGCAACGGGTGCTTATAATTTTGTTCTACTTGTTGTTCTTACTGTTATTAGTCTCAGACTAGGATGGAACCTGACCCTCTTTTCCCAACTGTTAAATTACCTCTTTTGGGGAAGTGTGGCCTCATCCTGCGGAAAGTTGTAAGTCCTTACCACACCCATACCATCCAATGTATAACACCCATCATCTAGTGTACAGGCTAATCCCACCCTGCCTCCACCCACCACTACTCCAACCCGCCCCACCCACTACAACATCCATCACCACTTCACTACTCCCGCACTGCCTCCACCCGCGACCACCCCAATGCCTCACACTCCTCTCTGCATACACATACACAGTCCATTTTCTGCACTCTAGCATTGGAATCTGAAGTGAAATCTGTTTCCCACCTACATCACCCGTCATAACGACATCTGTCGTCACAGGGTGAACTCCTCGCGCCGGCTCCACCACGATCCTAGCCCATCACCTTCACCCACTCCAGTCCTTCCACTTTATCCTGCCTCACTAGCTATTTTCTGGTGAAATATGCTTCACTCCTATAGACTTTACTGACTTAGGTGATGCCACATCTCACCACACAGCATATTGCCATACCATACCATGACATCATACTGTACCGTTCCGTACCACACCATACCGTACCGTTCCGTACCACACCATACCGTACCGTACCGTACTGTACCACCCTCTCTCTCCACACCACACAAAATCACTTTCCCACACCTCCTATACCCAGGGCATTAGCCGAAGGGCCCAGACACTCCCACGTTATGTATTTTGTACTTTTTTTCCTTCCTACCTCCAAGTTTGTGAGAGAAATCTGAATTGCACCTTACCGATCAATCAACATCACTCATCTTCACAATGTATAGCCAGTCATGGCTTACCACCCAACACTTCCCACCCATTCCCATCCCACCCATTTCCCTCTCATCCATTTTTGCTGTGATGTGATGCATATTTCAGTTAGTTATGGCAAACAAAGTAGATGCTGACAAAACATCTACAATGCATAGGTGGAATTTTGAACTTTGACCTTACCCTATGACTATGACCTTTGACTGGGTGTTGTCAGAATTTAACTTCTTCATCCTTGGCTTACCTTGAACCCTTCCACCAAATTTGGTCTAAATTGGACAAAACCTTCAAACTACCCTCTCTTTATGACCTTGAAAGGAACCTACTCTCCTTAAATCTAATTAAAGTCAGACTCAAATATGAAGTCCGTTTGGGTGAGGCCCGAGAGGGGATTTCCCTCTCTACAGCTTTGCCGCATTAGCCCCAGTACCTATCTCTCTCTGTGTCATATGTCAGCTATTTACTATTTGAAATTGTATATTAAATATTCTGTACTTATTAGATATATTAAATATGGTTATATAGTGCTATGAATGTGTCGCTTTTTAGGATAATAGCAATGATTTGTATAAATTCCACACCACGTGACAACGTCGCTTTCCGACGGTGCCAGAGGTCAAGGACACCCACCTCAGACTACAGGTGACCAGTCACTTTCTCCCTGATCCCCACCCACGATGGCAGCTACTCCGACTCGCTCTCGTGTGCTCCACAGTCGGGAGAAAGAACTTATTTACAATGTGAACGAGTATTTTTTAGAAGAAAAGGCTAGGAGACTTTATAATTCCACCCTCAAGAGCAGTTGCTCGCACTGCCAAAGCTACCAACGTTAGCGAAAAAACAGCCCAAAGAATCTGCTGTAAATTTAATAAAGCTTGTGTGACACAAATGCCACCAGAACAGCCAGTATTCTCGTCACCAACAAAGAAGCGCAGTGCAAATGTAACGAATCTCGACGATTTCGATAAGCGTGTGGTCAGAAGAACTGTCCTGGGATTTTATGAAAGGCATGAAATTCCTACATTGCACAAGATTTACGAAGAACTCAAGGAAAACATATCTTTCAAAGGAAGCAACGAGTCTCTTCGCAGGATTCTCTTGCAGATGGGCTTCAAATTTGCAAAAGTTGATGGCCGAAAGTTCCTTATGGAAAGGAGCGATGTAGCAGCAGCTCGGACCAGATTTTTGAGAGAAATACGGCAGGTCAAAGAGTCTTCCCAGAACATTGTTTATCTTGACGAAACTTGGGTGAATCAAAATTATACAGTTGGAAAATGCTGGACTGACACTGATCCCCACAAGCCACTGGAGAGAGAGAGAGAGAGAGAGAGAGAGAGAGAGAGGAGGTTTGGCAGAGCTGTAGAGAGAACATAAGAAGAGAGGATAACTGCAGTAGGCCGGTTGGCCCATGCTAGGCAGCTCCTAGAAGAGTAACTGAACTACTAGAATGAGATAAGGATAGCAAAGAAGAAGGCTCTCCCCCGCCCTCCAAACCCTCCAGCCGAAGCCGGCAGGAAAAAGTCAGAAAGAACACCACGCCGTATAGAAAAACTGGCGTGGACATTTTACAGGAAAGTGTGAAAGGAGAATAGAGACTATCACAGTGTAACCTGAAAAGGAAAAATTATGAATTAGTATTGGTTATAAGATTTCCTTTTTTCTATATCCACCCCATATTAGTCATATGCTTATCTAGCCTATGCTTGAAACTCTCAATGGAAGAGGCAGCAACTATTTTACTAGGTAGCTTATTCCATTCGTCTACTACACTATTACCAAACCAATTTCTACTTATTTCCTTACCGAAACGGAATTTTTCTAGTGTGAAACCATTATTTCTAGTTCTATCCTGTATGCTCACTTTAAGTACCTTGCTGATATCTCCCTTATTTATACCCTTCATCCACTTAAACACCTCAATTAAGTCTCCCCTTACTCTACGCCTCTCTAGCGAATGCAGACTTAGTCTTTTCAGTCTGTCTTCATATGACAGGTTCCGGACGTCATGTATCACTTTTGTCATTCTTCTCTGTACATTTTCTAAAGAATTAATATCCATTCTATAGTAAGGACACCAAAATTGTACTGCTTAGTCTAAATGTGGCCTTACTAATGCTAGATAAAGTTTCAGTATTACTTTTGATGATCTATTGCTCACGAAATAAATCCTAGGACCCTATTTGCTTTATTTCTCGCATTAATACACTGTTGCCTTGGTTTAAGGTCGTTACTAATCATAACTCCTAGATCTCTCTCGCATTCCAATTTGCTAATTTCTTTGTTATCTAAGCTGTATTTAGTATCTCCAATGGTCTTACCTACGTTAAGTACTTTACATTTTTCAACGTTAAATTCCATTTGCCAAGTTTTAGACCATTTGGACAATGTATCGAGGTCTTTTTATAAGTTATGGCAATCGTCAGTCGAGTTAATGATACGCCCTATTTTTGTATCGTCGGCAAATTTGCTGATGCTGCTATTGACTCCGAAGTCTAGATCATTTATATATATAAATAATAAGGGACCGAGTACTGAACCCTGTGGTACACCGCTAGTTACTAATCCCCAGTCCGACTTAGTTCCATTTATTAATACTCTCTGCTTTCATCCTTTCAGCCAGGATTCTATCCATTTTAAGATATCGCCGTCTATACCGTGTGCTCGAACCTTTCTAACTAACCTTTCGTATGGGACCCTATCAAAAGCTTTACTAAAGTCCAGATAAATAACATCGTAAGCTTTATCTTTATCTACTGCCTCATAGACCTCCGAGTAGAATGACAACAAGTTTGTGAGGCAGGATCGTCCTTGCCTGAATCCGTGCTGACTTTCGTTTATAAGATTAAATCTTTCTAAGTGTTCTCTAATCTTATTTGCCAAGATTGACTCTAACATTTTTCCTACTATTGACGTTAGACTTATCGGACGATAATTCGACGCAGCTGATTTATCACCCTTTTTAAAGATGGGCACTACGTTTGCGGTCTTCCATGCCTCGGGAACTTCTCCTGAACTTAAAGAGTCATTAAATAATGTTAGAAGTGGCTGACATAATTCTTCTTTGGTTTCTTTTATAATTTTTGCATATATATCGTCCGGACCTGGCGTTTTTTGAGGTTTTAACTTATTAATTTCTTTCAATACGTCCTCCTTACTAATGGCTATTTTACTAAGAATATTTTCCGTATTCTCGTCGTAAATATTTGCTGCTTGAGGGACCAGGTCTAGATTTTCCTTGGTGAATACTGATATGAAATAATTATTTAGGATGGAGCACATTTCTTTATCTTCACTGGTAATGTCACCTGACTCTGTTCTCAGTGGTCCTATCCTATCTTTATTTTTCGTTCGGTACATTTGATAAAAACCCTTTGGGTTTTCTTTTGATTCACTTGCAACCTTAATTTCATAACTTCTCTTTGCTTTTCTTATCTCCCTCTTTACTTCTCTATTTAAAATCGTGTATCGGTTACGTAAGTGTTCCTCTCCACGTTTTATTTTTCTATATATTCCTTTCCTTTGGCCTATGAAAGATTTTAATCTGTTGTTTAACCATCTTGGTTCTGAATTATTCGTTCTAAACGGTTTTGAAGGGATATATCTATCTTGGCCTCCGTGTATTATATTTATTAACTCGTTATACTTCTCACTGGTCGAACGTCTGCTTGGTACTGGAGCTGAGTTAATTCCCGTCACCTGGACTACATTCCTATCTACCACCTCCCCCCTCACAGACACCTGACCGACATTCCCACGTGTTTCCTGCCTCACACCTATGACCTGGGGTTCACCACTGACCTGGGATTCCCTCAAATAGCTAATCTCCCTGTGGAATACCGTTCGAAAATAAGCTCTTAAGCCATCGAAATCTCCTAGACGAAAATTAGGAACGGTGGAGGTATTTTCAGTGGAACAGACATCCCAAATAAATTTGAACTTAATTTCTTCATGATCGCTATTACCAAGTCGTCCACCAACCTCTATATTACTAATGATATTTTCTTTATTAGCTAAAACCAAATCTAGTATATTATTACCTCTGGTGGGCTCCCTGATATACTGATAAAGAAAATTATCTTGTACTACCTCTAGAAATTCCTCTGACTCTGCATCCCCTGTCTGATTTCTCCAATCTATCCTTGGTAGATTAAGGTCCCCTACAATTATTACTAAGCTGGACTCTGATGCTTTCCTAATTTCCTCCCAAAGGTATTTACTATCAGCTCTACTTAATTTAGGAGATCTGTAAATTGCTCCTAAGACTATTTTCTCCCTATTGTTACTAATTTCGACCCAGACACTTTCTGTGTCCCTATTTACTTTAATGTCTGTTTTATTGTAACAGTTTAATGAATCCTTTACATAAATAGCTACCCCTCCCCCCTTTCTTCCCTGACGGTTTGACACAAAAATATTATAGCCTTTTATCTGATATTCTGCTAAAAATTCTCGTGTGTCCGTATTCATCCAAGTTTCACTAATAACGGCAATGTTTATTTTCTCTGTACAAATTAAAGCCCTCAGTTCATCCATTTTATTACGTAAACTCCGGCTGTTTGTGTAGTACACTTTCAGATTATTACTAGTAGTTATGCCTTTACCTTGGCATTTACTGTTATTTATTTTGCTACTAACTGGGAAACTCTTTACTTTACTAATATAAATTTTTTTTTGTACTATCGCTTATCGCCCTTCTATCATCGCTTGTTCTATCATCTATCATCGCCTGCTCAATTTGAGGTGCCTGAGTGGATGTATCTACACTAATGGTTGAACTTTTGTTCTTAATTTTGCAAGTATTGATGCATCTATCCAAACATGGTAATAATGATTTCTGAGTGTAGTTGCTGCAACTTCCTGTACACCTACTTCTCAACCTCGAAAAAATCCCTCCAACTCCCTATCTATCATTCCAGCTAAAACAGTAACTCCCTGCCTGCTAAGACGAGTCCCATCCCAACTATACAAGGCACTCCGTCCATAAAACTGGTCCCAGCTGTCTATGAAAGGTATTGCATTATCTTTGCAATATCTTTCAAGGCGGCAATTAAACCCTAGTGCCCTGCTCAACCACTCTCTTCCAACCCGCCAGCTGGGTAAAATACCAAGCACTACAGGGGTTCCTCCCCTCTCCCTAACCTTTTCTAACATCACCTTGTACCTTTGCCACAGTACCTCACTCTTACGGCTACTAATATCATTGCCTCCTAAACTGAGGCACACAGTGGGTTTGTCACCACTATCTATCTATCTATTGCCAGACGCCTCAATCCCGTTTGGGGTGGCCACAAACAAATCGCCTCCAAGTCGCCCTGTCCCCCGCCATTTCACTGCCCTGCTCCCAACTCACACCCCCTTCTCTCATATACCTCTCCACCCCATCCCTCCATCTCATCCTCGGCCACCCCCTCCCTCTTCCCCCTTCCACCTCACTCACATACACTCTCTTCGTCAGTCTTTCACCCTCCATCCTCTCCACATGGCCAAACCATCTCAGTGTGTTCCTCATAACGCTTCCTATCACATCCACATCCACACCACAACGCTCCTTTACGATATTTGAAATTATTTCTATCACATTAGCCACCCTGGCCCCTGGAAGACACACATGTTTAGCGAGTGGAGTATACATGGCCCTGTTCAGATATCTCACCTGGGAGTCTCCAACAACAGCAACATTTTTCTTACTTTTCTTGTTCTGTTCATACTTACCTGTACTGGAAGTTCTCTCACCGTCCTTCTCCTCTACTTTCCTCTCTGCCTTCCCTTCACATTCGTCCCGTAGTGCGTCGAAGGCATTAGTGGTCTTAACTTCCGTTTGCTTCTTAAGAGTGCTTGTTAACTAGTGTCCAACCTTCAGCCTTTTTCTCTTTCTCCTCCAACATCTCCAACAACCTCTTTGTGCCTTCTCCTGCCTGAGAATTTGTACCTCCCGCTTCAGTTCGAGAAGTTCCTCCTTTAATTCAAGGTAGTCCTTTTCAACACCTGCAGTGGGGACACAGCTCTCTGCCGAGGAAGCCATTACGCAAAAATTCACACAAGGTAGCACAGCACTATCACGGGTCACTACGGGTCACCACAACACACTAGCACAGCACTTTCTCGGATTACTAGCACAACACTATCGCTGATCACTACAACACACTAACAAAGATCACTAAAACACACTAGCACAACACTACCACAGGTCTCTAGCACGTCTGAGCAGACTGACCTCATGAGAGCGACTGACCTCACGAGAGAAATGAGCGACTGACCTCACGAGAGAAATCACCGCTCGGGCCCCACCCAAACGGACTTCATATTTGAGTCTGACCATAGCCAAGCCCTTGGTTGGTCCTAAACCCTTCCACCAAGTTTGGTCCAGATCACATCAGAAATTTTTAATTGCTATGTTCACACAAAAACACATGGGTCAGACTTTGACTTTGCCCTGTGACCTTGACCTTATGAGTAATTGTTCTTAGAATCGACCCCCATCGTTCTTGCCTTCCTCAAGCCTTCCACATTTGGTCAAAATTGGATCAAAACTGTTGAAGTTGATTTTTTTTTTTTTTTTTTACTTGAGGGACGATTCATGTAACGAGGGGGCCATTGAAGGTTACGTTTCTTATCTCCAGGTTGATGAATGGCCACTAAATTTATAATAATCATCTGGGGGAGAATAGTGAAGATACATCACCACTAAATATGTCATGAGACGAAGATGCTAATAATTTTGAACTCACAAAATGCCAACAGTGGACATGTGGTGATACATCTGTTGTAAATGTGCTGGTGTCAGGAGCCACTAACAGCATATTGTGGCAGCGTGTTTTTTTCTCAGTGTTGGCTGTATTCTCGTTGGCCTTGGGAACTTCCTATCAGTTCTTCCTTTGCGATTTATTCTGCACATTTCGCCTCAATATTCTTATGTATTTATATTTGTGGTACCAACACTGTTTACGTAAGTAACATATACAGATGATACAAAGGTGATGGACGCACAGTTTATCGGTGAGGAAGAAAGGTAACGATATTATTTATATAATATGATCCTGCCAAGAGTCCTAAGCAGAGAAGTAATTTGTGCAATCAAGAAGCAGTTACTTTTCCTACGGGCAGGTGGTGTGTTTTGCTTGAGTGGTTTTAAGTACAGCACAAATACTAAAACATAAAGGGGAAAATATCGTACGACGAGGATGGGATTCGAACCCACGCAGGGAGACCCTATTGGATTAGCAGTCCAACGCCTTAACCTCTCGGCCACCTCGTCTGAGAAAAATGTTACATTCAGTTTTCCAGCCGATCAGACTCCTGGACAAAGTTTGTTTTTTCTATATTCTTGTTCACCCAGCAGTGCAACGGGAGATTTAAGTGTCAACTAATTCTTGCCGACCGTATTCTAGGAGACGACTGAGACTTATCGCAAACTGATACTCTAGTGCGGCAGGTGGGAGGTGGGCACCATCCACTCATTTGATACACTGCTACCTTCAGGTAACCACACTGAGTAACAAGCCAAATGTCATATATTTTCTTGTAATCCGAGAAACAGTTTACTACGTCAGATGGTGACCATGTAATCAAATGACGGCAGGTGGTCTAGTGTGTTAAGTTTCCTACGTCAGATGGTGACCATGTAATCAAATGACGGCAGGTGGTCTAGTGTGTTAAGTTTAATCGGATGAGAGTCGTTAGGGTTTACTCAGAGAAAGAAATAGGGTTTTTTGTTTACATAATGCCACTCAGGGGAGGGCGAGGCTAGTTGCCCTTGCCTTAAGTGTCAGGGCTGAATAGCCCAGCCCCGGGACCTTATGTTCCTGATGGGAAAAAAGACTGGATGATGGAAAAACCTAAATGATCTTCGTGCACTTGATACGGTGGATTATTTCTGATATATTTATAACTGTAATATGTATGTCTGCATGTGATCATTAAAGTACCCAGCAGGGCCGAACCTTCTCCTCAGAGAAAGAATGATAGTCGGAATCCTTTCTTCTAACAGTAGCATGTGTGAAAGTTTTTAAATGGATGTCTTTATGTGTGTCAGACTGTATGTGTCACTGGTATGAGCCAGCAGGATTTGAATATATAATAGTATATGAAAGGACATACTACCAGCGCCCTCTTCAATTGTCCATGTTGGCTGAATTAGAACCAGACTCAGAAACAGCAGATCGGGGAGTGAATGCGATTATCACTGAGCCACAAAGCAACATACTGATGTAAATAAAAGCCGTAAAGGTGGCCAGATAGACGTTGAAACATATGTATGGGCAGAGAGAGAATCAGATGCAGTTTGACAAACACAGATACACACGATCAGAGACAAAAGACAGGGAGGGACAAGAAATGGAGGCTGCAGAAGGAGACATATCGATGCAGCTGACTGATCTGAAAAGACTGTGTTATTTGAGAGTCAGATAGATGCCGCCTGATTGATTGCTTGAGCCAGTGACTGAAGAGACTCATTTAGGATTGGTGTGCCGGGGTGTGAGAGACTGGCAGAGGCACGAGGAAAGCCTAAGAGCTTATAACTGGGGTTGGCTGTATTTAATATCCATTTGTACGGGTGCCCAAAATGTACCTTTTCTAAAGCTAACCAAATACATAAAAACCCAAGTGAACAAGATAATTACAGAATCAGAAAGAAGAGGTATGTCGAAGGGGGTAGAAGAGGTGTTGGCAGTTTTCTCTATCAGTTTGTTTAAGGCCTACTGCAGGCAGACAGGTGTCTAAATTTACCATTCATTATGCCACTTAAGTACCAGTCAGACCATTGTAGAAATTAGGAAGTATGCTGGTACTGTTCTATGTTTTGAATCAGTCCGTGTTAGGTCCAGAAGTGGTGAGACTGATAGCCAAAATTTACACTTTTTCATGCTGTCCAAGCACGAATCAGGATGACAGGAGGGATGGTGGATACGGGAAAAATTCTCATGGCATTCTGTACTTGTCCGTATGATGTCCACTGCAGGGAGAGTGATAGTTGATTTTGCTCTTCCTCATGCTGGCCAAATACAAATTGGAAAGCTTTAAGCTTCGGAAGGATTCTGACTTTTGTGTATTCAGTAATACACTGAGGTCCACTGTACGGTCAGTGGACTTGTATAAACACCAGTGCATGTGGCAGACGAAGTGTTGTATCAGCTGCTTTTAATCAACAAAGAAGGGATCTGTACTCCCGCTGTGCAGTACATTTTCCAACACAGGACCAAGAGCTGTGAACCACTGTTCTGTGTGTCGTTTTTATCCTTTTGTCCTGACGCCTTCACTGTTGTTGTATTACATTTTTACTAATTACACAGCTCTAATCAACGCAGGAAAGACTTTACATATTGCAGGGGTTAATGAAGTCTGTAACTCCAGTATTTCTAATTCTCCTCAATCTGAAGGCGGTGGGGGGGGGGGAGCTTTCTGTGCTAGCAAAAATATAACAAAAATCGTCACAGGTTGAAAGGCAAAAAGTATTGTAAATATAATGTGGCATCATCCTGAATTTACTGCTGCTTAGAGTTACCAGTGACAGTGACCCATTCATCCATCCATCCAACCATCCACTTCTGCACTCCCCCTGAAAACATCTGGAGCGTTAGGACCCGCGACCAGGTTACCTAGTACAGAGGTTTAAGGCAGGGGTGACCAGTGACAGGTCCCTGGGTTGCATTATGTGAGCAATAAACTGCATCTACTCCTTAGGCTTTAGTCCTTATGGGCAACATCCATTGAGACAGGCTTAACCCACTAGATTACTAGGCATACATTTATTATTTATTTAGTCACCAGCCAAGCAGCCACACATGGTGAAATGTCGTCCAGGCCTGATTTAATTAAAGTTGGAGTCTCCATACTTTTGTTGACTGTACATGAGAAAAGGCTCACTCCACCTCTCTTATGTGGAAATTGTCGCTGGGGTGGTAGTGATGATGATGATGATAATGGTAGACCGTAGACTGTAGCACCAGTCGAGGTGGGCAGTACTCCCAAGGTGGATGGAATGCTGATGACAGAGAGAGCTGGAGCTCCCGTTTCATCAGCCCCCAGGACTAGCTCCTGACCATCCCCCTTTGCTGAACTTTTTCAGTGTCTCAGTAACACAGAGAATAGGCCAGCATGCTCTCCTATACAAGTTCCTCTTACAGTCAACACCAAACTACATGCACATTACACTCTACACTTCCTATTCAGAATTAGCAAAATGGCATGACAGGCCTCGGAGTTCCCGGGGCGGGGGGAGGGGGGAAGGGAGACGCCATAAATATCCCCACCATCTGTCCCTCTCATGGTGGCGACCCAGCGAGATGCCTGGCACCACTGTCTGACTCACGTCTTCTTCATGTCTTCAACATTCGGGCCTTTCCTCTAACTTTCTATCTGTTGAGCAGCACCTCTTCTCCTCTAAACCTCACTTATTCTTCCTAACTACTCAGCTATCTGAGTCAACTGATAGCAAACCCTTCTCTGTATCCTCCTACTTTCTCTATGTCAGGACTCTAAAATATCACAAATAATAGCTAATAGCATAGATGTAATCTAGAAGGTTAAGTCAGTCATGGCTAGGGCCGGCAGGAAATGTCTGCACATTACCCCTAAAGAATGTGCAGTCTGCACCACGTGATGCCTGATAGGAATACACATATACACACATACAGGCTTCTAGAACATTTGACAACAGTATAATCCACGTGACAGCGCGACAGAAGCTCTCATATACGAGAGAGACGCGAGAAGAAGACAGAAGGAATTAGGAGGCTGGAGAAGAGAGAGCGAGAAGGGGGGTCTAGCGAGAGAGGCTGCGAGAGAGTAGCAAGCATAAAACCACTCATCACCTCAATACGCTCTTGTGAGACAAACTTAGTATAAAATTTTGAGATATTCCCTCTGAAGAAATAAACTACAATCAAACCCCAGTATTCATCTTTATCTTCTCCTGTCACCGACTACAAGTGAAGTGAGGTTATTTCCGCACATATCTACTTACTATTACCTACAACTCGGCTACGACTACTATATAATCAATTACAAGACTGACATCTATACTCATTCCAAACCCAAAGGTGGCTGTTGTGCTTATGTACATAATGATATATCTTGCTCTCGTGTTCCTGAACTTGAATCTTCCGATTTCTCTACTCTCTGGCTTAGGCTTTTCTGTCATTCTCTGACTAAATACATCTGAGCTGTTTACTTATCCCCTAATTCTACTGACTATAAAAAAATCCTTCGACAATCTTACTTCTAAAATGGATCACATTCTGTTTCTCCTTTCTTTGAGGGCTCCTTTTTAGATTTCAGTGTTCACCACCACCTTTGGCTCTCCTCTCCTTTCACTGATCCACCTGGTGAACAAGTCTACATTTCTTCTATCTATAATGACCTGGAGCAACTTTTACAGCACCCTACCCGTATCCCTGACTGCCTTGGAGAGAGTTCCAACATATCTGACCTCTTCATTAAAAAAGAATAAAGCACCAGAACCGGACAAAATATCACCACGTGTATTGAAGGAACTACAGAGTGAAATATCAAAGCCTTTAGCTGAACTTTTTAACTTATCACTGAAGAGCAGTAAGGTGCCACATGAATGGAAGCTTGCTAACGTAACCCCAATATTCAAAAAGGGGAACAGAGCCCAACCAGAAAACTCCCGCCTAATTAGTTTAACATCGGTGGTTTGCAAATTGCTTGAAACTATTATCAGAGACAAGTTTGTAAAACACTTAGAAACAAACAAACTCATAAAAGATTCACAACATGGTTTTCGTAATAATCGATCTTGCCTCACGAATCTGCTGGACTTTTTCAATCATATACTGAACATGTATGACGAGACTAAATCTGTTGATGTGGTCTAACTCGATTTTCAAAAGGCTTTTGACAAAGTTCCACACAAAAGACTCCTTCAGAAGCTAAAGGCACATGGTTTCAGCGGCAGTGTTCTTGGGTGGGTAGAAGATTGGCTCACCGGACGAAAGCAAAGAGTTGTAATAAAATGGAAAAGAGTCAGACTGGATAAACGTTAAAAGTGGAGTGCCACAGGGTTCAGTGTTAGGTCCTATTCTTTTCTTAACATATGTAAATGATATTGATGAAGGATTGTGTTGTAAGATTTCAAAATTTGCTGATGATACTAAAATAGATAACAGAGCAGATACAGCACTGCAAAGATAGGCAATTCAGAGAGATCTTGATCAGCTGTTTAACTGGGCCCAAGTCTGGCAAATGGATTTCAATATTAATAAATGAAAAGTGTTAAACATTGGCAGTAAAAATGTAAGAGCAAGTTATAGCATGAATAATGTCCAACTTGATAGGGTAAACCATGAAAAAGACTTAGGAATTATAATTACAAATGATTCGAAACCAAACAAACAATGTACAGAAGCTGTGAAAAAAGCCAATAAATCGATTGGATTCATAGGCAGAGCATTTGAATATAAATCCGATAATATCACCCTCACTTTGTATAATTCCTTACTACGTCCGCACTTGGAGTATTGCGTTCTTGGTCACCATATTATAAAAAGGATATGGAATAGCTTGAAAGAGTGCAGCGAAGGATGACAAAGATGATACCTAGATTGAGAAATAAACCGTTCGAGGAACGTTTAGAAGCCCTGAATCTCTTTACCCTAACAAAACGGAGGATACGAGGAGATTTAATTCAAGTATTCAAGATATTCAAAGGACATGATAACATGGCTGTTGATAAATACTTCACATTTGATCACTCGAATTACACTAGAGACAATGGACATAAAATAATTGGCAAACGATTCCAGTCGCATGAAGCTAAGCATTTCTTCTTCAGTAGAGTTGTAAATATATGGAATAAATTGCCCTCCAACGTAATAAATTGTAATACAGTACAAACCTTTAAGGGTCGCCTGGATAAGTATTTGGCATCCAACCCCAACTTAATATGTTTACTCCTGAATAAAACACTTGCGTATGTATAATTTTCTATTTTATTTTATTTTAGTTTTTTAGAGCGACATGCATTAGTTATTTATTTATTCGATTATTCATTGTACTTCACTACATTCGCTTCCAGGTTATTCATACTGGTAGCGTATAGATAATGTATGATAGAATGTAACTTTTCCTTTTCAGTCGTTCCTATGAAATATCCATGACAGTTTTTCCATCCTGCATGGTGGTTTTTCTCACTTTTTCTTGCCAGTTTTAACTGGAGGGTTTGGAGGAAGGGGTAGAGTTCTTGCTTTACTATCCTTATCCTTCAGCATGTACAGATAGATCTTGTAGTCATAGTCTACTCTGTAACAAACAGCCTCGAAAGGACCATAAGGTCTGTTGCTGTTTGGTTTCCTTTATAGTTTGTACTCCTTAGTACACCCTCTACACCCACACTTCACCTCCAACACCCTCACTCGACCACCTCCACCCTCAGTACAGCCCCTCCACCCTCAGTACACCCCCTCCACCCTCACTTCACCCCCAACACCATCACTCGACCACAACCACCCTCAGTACACCCCCTCCACCCTCTCTTCACCCCCTCCACCCTCTCTTCATCCCCTCTACCCTCACTACACCCCCTCCACCCTCACTACACCCCCTCTACCCTCACTACACCTCCTCCACCCTCACTACACACCCTCCACCCTCACTACACACCCTCCACCCTCACTACACACCCTCCACCCTCACTACGTCCCCTCCACCCTCACTACATCCCCTCCACCCTCACTACACCCCCTCCACCCTCACTACACCTCCATCACCCTCAGTACACCTCCACCACCCTTAGTAACTACCCTCCACCGTCACCCCACTCCTCCACCCCACCTCCATCCATCCACCCTCACTAAACCCCCTCCACCCTCACTACACCCCCTCCACCCCAACACCACTCCCTAATCCCTCTCAATCCCCTCCACCCTCAGTAAACCCCCTCCACCATCAGTACAGCTTCTTCGCACTCATTTGACTGCCTCCACCCTCAGTACACCCTCTCCAACCTCACTCCAGTCTCACTTCACCTCCACCATCCTCACTCGACCCCCTCCACCCTCAGTACACCACCTCCACCCTCATTTCACCTCCACATCCCTCACTCGACCCCCTTCACCCTCAGAACACAACTTCCATCCTCATTTCACTCCACATCCCTCACTCGACCCCCTCCACCCTCAGAACACAACTTCCATCCTCATTTCACCTCCACATCCCTCACTCGACCTCCTCCACCCTCAGAACACCCCTTCCATCCTCATTTCACCTCCACATCCCTCACTCGACCCCCTCCACCCTCAGAACACCCCTTCCACCCTTACTTCACCTCCACCACCCTCACTCGACCCCCTCCACCCTCAGTACACCCCTTCGAACCTCAGATCACCTCCACCACCCTCACTCGACCTCCTCCACCCTCAGTACACCCTCTCCACCCTCACTTCACCTCCACCACCATCACTCGACCCCATCCACCCTCAGTACACCCCCTCCACCCTCACTTCAGCTGCACCACCATCACCCGACCCCCTCCACCTTCAGTACACCCCCTCCACCCTCACTACACCCCCTCCACCCTCACTACACCCCCTCCACCCTCACTACATCCCCTCCACATTCAGTACACCGCCTCCACCCTCACTTTACCTCTTCCACCCTCACTACGCCCCCTCAACCCTCACTACACCCCCTCCACCCTCAGTACACCCCCTCCACCCTCATTGCACCCCCTCCACCCTCACTGCACCCCCTCCACCCTCACTGCACGCTCTCCACCCTCACTGCACACCCTCCACCCTCACTGCACACCCTCCACCCTCACTACACCCCCTCCACCCTCACTACACCCCCTCCACCCTCACTAAACCCCTGCCACCCTCACAACATCCTGTCCACCCTCAATACACCCCCTCCACCCTCACTGTACCCCCTCCACCCTCAATACACCCCCTCCACCCTCACAACACCTTGTCCATCCTCAGTACATCCCCTCCACCCTCACTACACCTCCATCACCCTCAACACACCTCCATCACTCTCAACACACCTCCATCACCCTCAGTACATCCCACTCCTCCACCCTCACTCCATCCCTCCACCCTCACTCCATCCCTCCACCCTCACTCCATCCCACCACCCTCACTCCATCCCACCACCCTCACTCCATCCCACCACCCTCAATACACCCCCTCCACCCTCACTACACTCCCTCCACCCCAACACCACTCCCTCCACCCCAACACCACTCCCTAAACCCTCTCCACCCAATCCACCCTAAGTAAACCCCCTCCACCTTTAGTACATCTTAACACTCAATTCACTGCCTCCACCCTCAGTACACCCTCTCCAACCTCACTCTACCTCCTCCACCCTCACTTCACCTTCACCACCCTCACCCGACCCCCTCCACCCTCACCAGACCCCCTCCACCCTCACTTCACCTCCTCCACCCTTACTTCGCCCCTCCACCACCCTCACTCGACCCCGTCCACCCTCAGTACATCCCCTCCACCCTCACTTCACCTCTTCCACCGTCCTCGACCCCCTCCACCCTCAGCACACCCCCTCCACCCTCACTTCACCTCCACCACCCTCACTCGGCCCCCTCCACCCTCAGTACGCCCCTTCCACCCTCAGTACACTCCCTCCACCCTCAGTACACCCCCTCCACCCTCACTGCACACCCTCCACCCTCACTGCACACCCTAACCACCGTCAGTTCACCCTCTCCACCCTCACTACACCCTCTTCACCCTCACTACACCCTCTCCACCCTCACTACACCCACTCCAGCCTCACTACACCCCCTTCACCCTCAGTTCACCCTCTCCACCCTCACTACACCCCCTCCACCCTCACTTCACCCCCTGCACCCTCACTACACCCCCTCCACCCTCACTTCACCCCCTCCACCCTCACTTCACCCCTTCCACCCTCACTTCACCCCTTCCACCCTCACTTCACCCCTTCCACCCTCACTACACACTCTCCACCCTCACTACACCCCCTCAACCTTCACTGTACCCCCTCCACCCTCACTACACCCCCTGTACTCTCACTACACCCCCTCCGCCCTCACTACATCCCCTCCACCCTCATTACACCTCCACTTTCTGTTCACGCTCTCCACCCTCACTACACCCCCTCTCCTTTCACTGCGCCCCCTCCACCCTCACTACATCCCCTGCACCCTCACTACACCCTCTGCACCCTCAGTTCACCCTCTCCACCCTCACTACACCCCGTCCACCCTGTCCACCCTTATTCCACCTCCTCCACCCACAGTTCACCCTCTCCACCCTCACTACACCCCCTCCACCCTCACTACATCCCCTTCACCCTCACTGCACTACCTGCACCCTCAGTTCACCTTCTCCACCCTCACTACACCCTCTCCACCCTTACTACATCCCCCCACCCTCACTACACTACACCTCCCTCCACCCTCCCTTAACCCTCAGTAAATTCCTTACTCCCTAAGTGCAACGCCTCCATCCTCAATATACCCGCTCTACTCTCACTACACCCCTTCCACCTTCAGTACACCTCGTCCAGTTTCAGTTACACCTCCTCCACCCTTAATACTCATCGTCCACCCTCAGTTTTCCTCCTTCACCTTCAGTACCCTTTCTACCCCCTCAGTGCACCTCCTCCATCCTCAGTACACCCCCTCCTCCCTCAGTACACCTTCTCCATCCTCAGTACACCCTCTCCACCCTTAGTAGACCCTCTCCACCCTTAGTAGACCCTCTCCATCCTCACTCTAACCTGGTCACGCTGATCGTAGTTGTAATAGAGGTACTTATGATCGTGGTTATGATGATAATGGTCGTGGTCATATATATATATATATATATATATATATATATATATATATATATATATATATATATATATATATATATATATATATATATACAAATTTTTCCTGTTTTTGCTTCATATACCTAGCATCGTTCTGTGTGTGTGTGTGTGTGTGTGTGTGTGTGTGTGTGTGTGTGTGTGTGTGTGTGTGATTAATTGATTGGGTGGGTCATAGGTATGACTGACGGTCAGGTCGGGTGGGGTTGGCTGGTTGGCAAAAAATTAGAATACCGGTATGTACAGGGAATGGGTTGTGGCGCAAACGTTATAACCAGTAATAATCACCACGGTGGTCATTGATACCCTCAGCTCGATTTTTCTCTTTAGGTTTTGTCCTTACTATCTTCAGATAGTTTTATTCAGTTTAGGAAAGTATTTTAGCTAGTGAATGAGGATCGTGCGTGAAAGCTATATCTAGCCTGCCAGATCGAAAAGACAGAACTAAAGTGACTAAAACTGTCTGCAAATGAAAAACATAAAATGATATATACATTGTTGGATTGCAAATGTTAAAAGAATCATTATCAAATGCATGGAAACACAGAGCATGTATTATTTATGCAAAACAAGTTATTAACCTGTAGATAAGTAGGTCCCACTCCGGGCTGAATAAAACTCTCTCTCGATAACACGAATAAAATAACTAAAATTCCTTCTTCATGCGAGGGTAATCTTTAAAAGTATAATACAGAAAAGAAGTCGATGAGAAATGTGCCAGTCATCATTAAGATCCTGGCCTGAAGCAATGTTATATCCATGGGTAACACGTCATCATAATAGCAACAACACTGTCCTCATAATGTGAACAACACAACTATGATATACCACGGATAAACCTCACAATTCCTGATTTATTCACTCCGTAACATAAAAAAAAAATGCATAATTTATCTCCCTAATCCGGATCAGCGGCCATGACTGCAGGCGAGCCTGGTGAGATGGATGGCAGTATTTTTGTGTAGTGTGTGGCGAGGCGGGGGAGGAAGGAGAGTTCAGTAATACTTTTTTTTTTTTTAATGCGAGGAAGAAGGAACCAAAGGCCATGAGCCTGCAATAACAGTTCCATCCAAGAGAAAAACAAAATGCGACTGAGAGCCAAATTCAAGATCCGATCAGTTCGAGATGCCTGGACACACTGCGTTTGAAAGACCGGAGATCATAGGCAACAGGAAATACAGACAGATGGAGACAGTTCCAGAGTTGACCTGTTGCATAAATGAAGGACTGAGAGTAACGGTTAACTCTTGCATTAGAGAGTTGGACAGAAAAGAGATGAGAGTTTGTTGCTAGACGGGTGCTACGCGCCCGTCGTAGAGGTGGAAGAATGCATGCAGACAGTTCAGAGGAGCAGTGACCATTAAAGTAGCGATAGAAAAGAGATAAAGATGCAACAGTGCGACGAAGAGACAGAGGTTGAAGAGAGTCAGTAAGAGGAGGAGAGTTAATGAGACGAATAGCCTTTGACTCCCCCCTATTGAGAAGAGCTGTATGTGGGGAACCCCCCCACACATGAGAGTTGTACTCCACACAGGGATGAATAAAATCCCCTGTATAGAGTCAACAATTGTGCAGGGGTAAAGAAAGAACGGAGTCGGCTTAGCATACCCAGTCTCTTGGAAGCAGATTTTACAAGAGATGTAATATGATCTTTCCAAGATAAGTCCCGAGTAAATGAAACCCCAAGCATCTTCAAGGATGATGCAAGATTAAGCTGAATATTATTAAACATTAGTGGGTATACCTGTGGAAGAATTTGTCGGGTTGATAGGTGTAAGAACTGAGTCTTAGATGCATCAAAAACAACAAGATTATTTTTACCCCAGTCAGAGATACGAGCTAAGTCAGACATTAGGTGTGCCATAGCCTCATCCCTTGTTTGTTGAAGTAACTGCTGAGATGGGCGTTGCGGGAACCGAATGGAAAGGCGAAGGGTGGAGTCATCAGTGTATGAGTGGATAGGGTTAGATGTACAGCTTAGAAGTCATTGATGAATAAAAGGAAGAGAGTTGGTGATATGACAGAGCCCTGAGGAACACCACTGTTGATATATCTAGGAGAAGAACGATGGCCGCCTACAGCAGCAACTATAGAACGACCAGAAAGGAAGCTAGCGATGAAGGCACAGGTAGAAAGATAGAAACAGTAAGAGGGGAGTTTGGAAATTAAAGATTTATGCCAGACTCGATCGAAAGCCTTAGAGATGTCAAGTGCAATGGCAAAGCTTTCACCAGTGTCCCGAAAGGAGGATGACCAGGAGTCTGAAAGGTAGGTGAGAAGATCGCCAGTGGAGCGTCCCTGACGGAACCCGTACTGACGATCAGAAAGAAGGTTGTGATAGCAAGATGCCTTAAAAATTTTCTATTGAGAATTGACTCAAAAACTTTTGAAATACAGGACATTAAAGCAATTATACGATAGTTGGAGGGTTGAGAGTGGTCGCCCTTCTTTGGGACTGGCTGAATGAGAGCAAACTTCCAGCAAGAAGGAAAGGTACAAGTTGACAGACAAAGGCGAAAGAGTTTGCCTAGGCAGGGTGTAAGCACAGAAGGAGAGTTCTTGAGAACAACAGGAGGGACTTCATCAGGCCCATATGCCTTGTTAGTATTGAGGCCAGTGACGGCAGAAAATACATCAGCTGAAGAAATTTTAATGTCAGCCATGAGGAAGTCAGAGGGGGGAAGTGATGGAGGAACAGCACCGGAACCATCTAAGGTGGAATTGGAGGAGAAAGTCTGTGTGAAGAGATCTGCTTTATCAGGAGAAGAAATAGCTACAGAACCATCAGAGTAGAAAAGAGGAGGGAAGGATGATGAGGTAAAGTTGTTAGAAAGGTTTTTGGCAAGGTGCCAGAAGGAGCGGGAAGAATTCGAATAGGAGAGTTGAGAGCATTTTTTACGGATGAAATTATTTTTAGCAGAGCAAAGAACAGACTTAGCACGATTCTGGGCAAAATGTAAAGATGATGTGATTCAGGGGTGGGTTGGCTCCGGTACCTTTTGTAGGCCCTCTCCTTGTTGCGGACAACATTAGAACAAGCGTGATTCAACCAAGGCTTTCTTGCATTAGACAAAGTATAAATCTTTAATTTCCAAACGGCCCTCTTACTGTTTCTATCCTTCTATTTGCGCCTTCATCACTAGCTTCCTTTCTGGTCGTTCTATAGCTGCTGTTGTAGACGGCCATCATTCTTCTCCTAGATCTATCAACAGTGGTGTTCCTCATGGCTCTGTCCTATCACCAACTCTCTTCCTTTTATTCATCAATGACTTCTAAGCTGTACATCTAACCCTATCCACTCATACGCTGATGACTCCACCCTTCACCTTTCCATTCGGTTCCCGCAACGCCCATCTCAGCAGTTACTTCAACAAACAAGGGATGAGGCTATGGCACACCTAATGTCTGACTTGGCTCGTATCTCTGACTGGGGTAAAAATAATCTTGTTTTTGATGCATCTCAGACTCAGTTCTTACACCTATCAACCCGCCAAAATCTTCCACAGGTATACCCATTAAAGTTTAATAATATTCGGCTTAATCCTGCATCATCCTTGAACATGCTTGGGGTTTCATTTACTCGGGACTTATCTTGGAAAGATCATATTACATCTCTTGTAAAATCTGCTTCCAAGAGATTGGGTGTGCTAAGCTGACTCTGTTCTTTCTTTACCCCTGCACAGTTATTGACTCTATACAGGGGTTTTATCCGCCCCTGTGTGGAGTACAACTCTCATGTGTGGGGAGGCTCCCTTCATACAGCTCTTCTCAATAGGGTGGAGTCAAAGGCTTTTCGTCTCATTAACTCTCCTCCTCTTACTGACTCCCCTCAACCTCTGTCTCTTCGCTGCACTGTTGCATCTTTATCTCTTTTCTATCGCTGCTTTAATGGTCACTGCTCCTCTGAACTGTTTGCATGCATTCCTCCACCTCTACGACGGGCTCGTAGCACCCGTCTAGCAACAAACTCTCATCCCTTTTCTGTCCAACTCTCTAATGCAAGAGTTAACCGTTACTCCTAGTCCTTCATTTATGCAACAGGTCAACTCTGGAACTGTCTCCCTCTGTCTGTATTTCCTGCTGCCTATGATCTCCAGTCTTTCAAATGCAGTGTGTCCAGGCATCTCTTGGAGGGAACTGTTATGGTGGGCTCATGGCCTTTGGTTCCTTCTTCCTTGCATAAAAAAAAAACAGCACAGATATATTTAGTCAGAGAACGATAGGAAAGCAGAAGCCAGAATGCAGAGAGTTCAGAATAATCTAGTTCAGGAACACGAGAGCAAGAAATCGTTGCGTATATATACACAACAGCCACCTTTGGCTTTGAAATGAGTATAGAGAAAGTAGGAGGATAGAGAAAAGGGTTTGCTGTCAGTTGTCTCAGACAGCTGAGTGTCAGTTAGAAAGAGAAGGTGAGGTTTAGAGGAGGAGAGGTGCTGCTCAACGGAGCGAAAGTTAGAGGAAAGGCCGCGAATGTTGCAGAAATGAAAAAGTGAGTCAGACAGTGGTTCCAGGCAGCTGAAGTCGTCACCGGGAGAGAGAGGAGTGGCGACTCGATGGCTCGGTCAGCGTTGTACTGTACATTATTATGAAAATTTTTTTTAATTTTCCTAATTTTAAAATCCCTGCTATGTTAGATGGTGAGCTTTAATGTGTAAATCACAAATATGATGTTGGTTTTGCATTTGCTTTAAAAAAGTCACCCCATAGAAACAGTTTCCATTGGGCTAAATTTGCATATTGTTTACAACTTGTGCTGTTCAGTCAAGATCGACATATTTCTACTATTATTGTGTTCGCAGAGTACCTAGTGTTTATTGAGACAGCAATACCATGGCATACTTCAGATCTAATGATTCTGTCGTGAAGAACGTGCAGAAAGGGGGTGCAAACCCACCAAAGTCAAATTATACGAAGCGGCGTAATCTACTCAGGATAGGAAGTTTGACTATGTCAGAATGCCTTCAAAACGTGATATATTGGGAAGGTACTATGTGTTCTTAGAAGAGGATAAACTGAAGAAAAACAGGATTCGGCAAATATATGGCGAACTAATTCAGATATGGCCAAACTTCAGTTTTCCTGCACTGAGTCAACAAGCGATTAAAGCACGGCTGAACAAACTGATCAGTGAATATGATATCTACCAAAGAAGACCAAAAGAAATGTTTCAAAACGAGCTGAGAAATCTTTTTGACATAACCAAAGTTGATGGGGAGTGGCTTTGCCAGGAAGATAGGGAACTGTATGATAAACAAGTTACATCTGGTGGAAAACTCGGATACACTACACATAAACTTGCAGCATTATCTCCAATCCATCCATCAAAGAGACGAAAACACTGTGAAACAAGTGATACTCCAATAACACAGCAAGTTGGTACATCATATGAGACTGAAGCTGAAGATACTACCTCAAGTGTCTCCACAAGTGATACAGAGAACAGTATCAATAAAGAAGCTTCAAGTGCAAGGAAGACACCATCTTCAGCATACCGTGCAACGAAATTGGTAACAGGTCATTCGTTGTCAAGCAATAAAGCATCTAGTGTGTGCTCAACTCTCGGTTATGAAGGTATCCCTGTTTCCACACCTACACAATCTTGTGTATGGTGAGGCGTTGTCAGGGCTGGAGAAAAACAGGAGGAAAAAATCAAATCGCTGCTACAAGAAGAGAAAAAATTTTGTTTGCATTATGATGGAAAAAAAAAATATATATATCGAACAGAGTACCTGGTAGTCTGCCTTCAAAGCGAAACTAGGAGGATCAGATTGGGAATCATAGAATGTAGTAGTGGATCAGCTCAGGATATTTTTAATGGCCTTGAGAAAGTTCCAGATGAATATGATGCTTGGTCAAGTATTAAAATCATCATTTGTGATACAACGGCTGTAAATGCAAGACATATGAATGGTGTTGTGGTTAGGATACAGTAGAAAACGACTGAAAAGGGTTTGGACAAACCACAATATGTTGGATGTCAACATCATACACTGGACAGGATCATGAAGCATGTTTTGGACTTCTTTGCGACAAAGGTTTCCACTAAGCTTAATCTGAGTTACGAGTTTGTTGAGGAACTGACTGAAAACTATACGGAATTACAAAGTTCTTATGAAGCAGGTAAGAACATGGAAATGGGTGAAAATCCGGGATGGATAGATGACTTCAGGTTCCTGTATGAATTGTGCAAAGCATTGCAAATTTACAAGGAACAAAAGGCATTTCCAGAAATCAAACTGAGGAAACTATCATCATTACATAGCGCCCATTGGAATTCAAGGGCAATTTTCACCCTAATCGCGTATTTTCTGCTTCCAAACTGGAGAGGCACATTGGAGATACCAACACGCTTTATTGCCTATGGGTGGCAAAAGGCGTGGTTTTCTGATAAGAAATTCAAAGGGATGTCCTGTGAAAACCTACTGACCAGTGGTAAAGAACTCAAGTGCCCAAGCGCACTGAAGTGCCTTGAAACCCACTGGAGCAAGGAAAGATCTGCTCTGTACATACCACGGACCAACATCATTGCCGAAGAGGCAATAAAACTGATGGAGGAATTGAGTGGAAAGTGCAAGAAGGACGCATACTTAGATGTGAAGTTTGTGGCAACAGATACACTGTAATTGTGTAGTGTGCATCCTACGTTTAACGATTTTTGTGTTTTTTGCAAAACAATTTGACTTGGTATGGGGGATCTTCTGATGGATTTAAGTGAAATTACTAATACATTTGTATTATGTATCAAAATACTAATCGATTCCCACTGCAGGCTAATTATTATTTATCGTGTCATAACCGTACAGTCCGTATTAAGTCATGAATGTGTTCAAAACAGTAGAACGTGAGGCTACATCACTCAAACTTAAACCTGTACTGCTGGTATGGCCCTTTTAAATGACATTCCTGTGTCTTTCTATATATTATTATATCACACACACACACACACACACACACACACACACACACACACACACACACACACACACACACACACACACACACACACACACACACACACACACACACACACACACACACACACACACACACACACACACACACACACACACACACACACACACACACACACACACACACACACACACACACACACACACACACACACACACACACACACACACACACACACACACACATCAAACAATTAGGCTTCTCATTCATTCCACCTCATAACATCAGTAATTAACCACGTCAGATAAGTGCTACCCTGCCACACTCACTAAAGCTCCTCCTCCCATATTTCACACGGCCATCTACCCCACCACACCTGCCTGAGCGCTAACATGCTAATGTGCAAGAACAGTGGAGAGGTGGATGGGCTGTGTTGTGGA
>NC_137067.1:20422251-20465269 GCF_032717465.1 Coenobita brevimanus | reverse complement strand
GAGGGATTAGAGAGAGAGATAGAATAACTTGGGCCCATAAAGTAACGTGTCTTTAACTGAGAAGGGAGTCCACTTTAAGCTAGAAATAATTAAATTTTAATATAAACATAATTTTATTTTTCAGGTATATTTATTTTTCTCTTTATATTTTCTTTTTTTTTTTTTTTTTACTTCCCACCCCAGTCTTTCACAGTTTCTCTCTCTCTCTCTCTCTCTCTCTCTCTCTCTCTCTCTCTCTCTCTCTCTCTCTCTCTCAACCATCCCAGTCATACACGTTTTCTGTCCTTTCTTTCCACTCATGTTTTTTTTTCCATTTTCATTTTCCTTTCTCACAACCTTATTTCCTTCATACTTTTTCACTTTCCTTTCCTTCCACGTTCCGTCTCTCTAATCTCTCTCTCACTCTTCCCCTTACCCTTTTTCCCCTTTTCCCTCCCTTCCTCGCTTTCCCCCTCACGCTGGCCAGAAAGAGTGAGCTGGGTAGGCGTCGGGTCAGCCTGAATGAAGCAACCTAGACCGTGGAGTACAGCATGAACAAGGGTGAGAAAAAGTATGTATTAGGAGACAGCAGGTGGAGATGTAGCAGAATGTATTAGGTGAGAGATGTAGCAGTATGAATGGTATTAGTGTGAGAGATGTAGCAGTGAATGTATTAGGGTGTGAGGGATGTAGCAGTGAATGTATTAGTGGAGAGATGTAGCAGTGAATGTATTAGTGTGAGAGATGTGGCAGTGAATGTATTAGTGTGTGAAGGATGTAGCAGTGAATATATTAGTGTGAGAGATGTAGCAGTGAATGTATTAGTGTGAGAGATGTAGCGGTGAATGTATTAGTGTGAGAGATGTAGCAGTGAATGTATTAGTGTGAGATGTAGCAGTGAATGTATTAGTGTGAGAGAGGCAGGACACAGTGAATGTATTAATTTGTGTGAGCGGCAGGACAGGGTGAATGATGAAGCCAAACAGTGTGAGTGCGTAAGGTGTGAGTGGGTAAGGTGTGAGTGCGTAAGGTGTGAGTGCGTAAGGTGTGAGTGCGTAAGGTATGAGTGCATAAGGTGTGAGTGCATAAGGTGTGAGTGCGTAAGGTGAGAGTGCATAAGGTGTGAGTGGGTAAGGTGAGTGGGTAAGGTGTGAGTGCATATGTGTGAGTGGGTAAGGTGTGAGTGCATTAGTTGTGAGTGGGTAAGGTGTGAGTGCATAAGGTGTGAGTGGGTAAGGTGTGAGTGGGTAAGTTGTGAGTGCATAAGATGTGAGTGGGTAAGGTGTGAGTGCATTAGGTGTGAGTGCATAAGGTGTGAGTGGGTAAGGTGTGAGTGGGTAAGGTGCGAGTGCATAAGGTGTCACGCTGTCTTCACGAACTTCCTTGACGTTAAGTTGTGTACAAGACTGATTTCATTTTATTATCACTCATACGCTACCAGACATCAACAAACCAGTGAGCATAGCCATGTGAAAAATACTTTAACATAATATGACGCCTGATTTTTTTGTTTTTTTATGCAAGGAAGAAGGAACCAAAGGTCAGGAGCCCGCAAACTGTTCCCTCCAAGAATAAAACAAAAAACAAAAGAGAGCCAAATTCAAGATCCGTTCAGTAGCTAAAATCAAGGCCACGTTCTAGTTAAAATTTGCAATGGTCCTTGTGAATATCATCTCTTTTCACACCGAGTAAAATGGGACGTATTGTGACACAGAGGTGGTTTGGCCATGTGGAGAGGATGGAGAGCGAGAGACTAACAAGGGGAATGTATATAAGGTGGAGAGGGGAGTGGGAGGGGAGGCCGAGGATGAGATGGAGGGATGGAGTGGTGTTTGAGAGAGGGGTGTGGAGCTGGGGGAGTCAGTGAAATGGCGGGGGACAGGGCGACATGGAGGCGACTTGCCTGTGGTCACCCTTTACGGGTTTGAGGCGTCTGGCAATAGATAGATAGATACGGCAGACAGATTGTCCGATTCTCACTATGAACTACAGTATATGTGGCAGTGAGAAACAGTGCCCCCAAAACGTGACCTTACGAAATCGATTCTTCTTCCTACAATTTTTAATCTCAGCCTACACGATCAGCCAGTTGACGTCAGAATATCCGAATGTGACATCAGTATGGAGAGAGCGTAAAGGGTGGAGTCAGAGGCAGGGAAGAATGTACTGAGTTCGAACATTATGCGAGTTGTAGGAATGAACGAAAGACTAATCCCAGCAGTGCGATGATGGGTATGCTCTTGTTGTTGGCCAGCGGTGTTATGTAGATAGCCTCTCTCAGTAAGGGAGTTCTGTACGCTGATGCTTTACATATATTCTTATCGTTGCTTCTACTGGATGATTTTTAACTCGCTAGAGGACTCCTTATAGTTATGGGGTTATTGCCTAGACCCCTTCTAACATATGCTCTTCTCTTAAGTTTAAGGGACTGTAAAACTGGCGTCTACTTTCTCCTGTTTTCCTCCTCATTGTCGGAAGCACATCGTAATTTAGGCTGCAGTTCCATAGGTTGATAAAGACAGGTGGCTAATCAACTAAGTCACCTGACCGGAAGTGGTGGTTCTATCCCGGCAGATGGATGACGTAAACGAAGGATGGCAATTTATCCAGTAAACAACAACTACAGCAAATACACTTACCTGCACATCTATATAACTGTCTATCTATTGCCAGACGCCTTAATCCCGTGAGGGGTGGTCACAGACAAATCGCCTCCATGTCGCCCTGTCCACGCCATTTCACTGCCCTCCTCCCAGCTCACACACCTCTTTCTCATGCGTCTCCATCCCTCCAACTCATCCTCGGCCTCCCTCCCTCTCTTCCCCCCCCTCTTCCCCTCCACCTCCTCCCCGGCCGCCCACTCCCTCTCGTACCCTCCCCCTCATCCTCGGGCTCTCCTTCCCTCTTCCTTTCCACCTCATCCTTGGCCTCCTCTCCCTCTCTCTCGTCCCCTCCGCTTCACTATCATACACTCCTCGTTAGTCTGTCGCTGTCCATCCTCTCCCAGATCATACCGACAAACTCTGCAGTTATCGATTACATTACCTAGGATCATGACGCCTATTGACTCATACACAAACCCATATAACAGCAGTGGTCATAAGTAAGTTAACAGTATCAAAGACAGCATGTACAGGGTGTGAAGAGTATAAGACTAAGAAGGTGATTGAAAGTCGATTGGTTGGAAGAAGAAAAGGAAGACTTAAACTGAAAAAGAAGGAGGGTTGGCAGAAGGTCAGATGGAATTGTATTATGTGAGTCTTATTACTTGGGAAGAGTGGCAGTTACTGAGTAGGGACACTGCAATGCCCAGGAGACCTTTTTGTGGAAGCCACTCCCTCACAGGATTCGGTGTCAGGCAATACATAGATACGAAGGTAGCTAAGACACATACGGTAGTAGGCAAATAGAGGTGCATAGTTACACATATCATGATAGGCAGGTAAAGAGAATCAGGGAGAGAGAGAGAGAGAGAGAGAGAGAGCCAGGTAAGGAAAACTAGAGAGAGAGAGAGACAGAGAGAGGGAGCCAGGTAAAGAGAACTGGGTAGAAAGATAAAGCCAGGTAAAGAGATCTTGGTAGAGAGAGAGAGAGATCCAGGTAAAGAGATCTTGGTAGAGAGAACGAGAGATCCAGGTAAAGAGAACTAGGTAGGTAGGTAGAGAGAGAAAGAGAGAGAGAGAGAGAGAGAGAGAGAGAGAGAGACCGAGGTAAAGAGAACTAAGTAGAGAGAGATAGCCAGGTAAAAAGAACTAGGTAGGTAGAGAGAGAGAGAGAGAGAGAGAGAGAGAGAGAGACAGGTACAGAGAACTAGGTAGTAGGTAGAGAGAGAGAGAGAGAGAGAGAGGTAAAGGGACAGGCACAGGTAGTTACAGAAGTTTCTCTCAAGGTAATCTAGGCTAAAATCAAGACAGACAAGGCCAGAAATTCAGTCTTGCCTTCCTTGCCTGGGATGGAAAGGCAGACAAGTGGAGGAGGAGACTCGTGTGTGATAAAGTACCTGAGGAGGGGGACGAGGGGTGGGTGAGCGAGGATTCAGTAATGATGATGTTCCTGCCCAGTATGGCTGAATGAAGTGTGTGTTGTGTTGTGAGGGGAAGAAACTGGCAGTGGGTCATGAGAGAGAGAGAGAGAGAGAGAATCACCTTTCAAACTTAGAGAAATATATCCAGGAGTCGAAGAACAACGTAAAGGAACGAAGGAACTATAAGAATATATTGTATTTTTTGGTGCTGTTGAATTATCGTAAAATAAATGGTGATACGAGTGTATTAAAACTGATCTTGGTGAATATACAGGTGTGCAGGAGGCAGGTAGGCGTGCAGGAATGGCCAGACACAAGCATACACAAATGAATGAGACCTGGATAACAAAAATCAATATGTATGAGCAGTGAAGCGAAACCCGCGTATGACCCAGCCTGTGTGGAAATTTAGGTAGGTATTGTCCATGGAAGCAAAATAGAGGAAGACTGAGGTTTGGGTGCACGGGTCTTGTTTATCAATGATCTTCACCAATTTGACAGTAAAAATTAGTCTCCTTTAGGGTTTAATCAGAAGTAGTTTTGCTTCGTCTCTTTCACTTTATAATGTTTTGTTTGTACAGTGTATGATAGCTGTTTGAGTGAAGAGAAAATTATATACAGTACAAAACATAGTATTCATTTTAGTTTGCTTAAGTGCGTGGTTGCTGTATGAATTAAGGCAAAAAGTATAAAGAAGAATACAGTATACACTGATTTGTTTTGTGAAGCACCTGAATTGAAAAAGTGGAAGTACAAGTCTATAGAAAATTTACACCTGAAGAAATACAGTGAAAACCCCATCCCTACTAGTGCGTGTTTCAAATGGTTCGATTTTTCCCCTATATATTCGTCAAACTTAAGATACCTGTGTCTTAGATTGTACATGCATGCTTTGTTATGCTTCTCCCAGTCTCAGAAATGTATGTAAATATGGGTACAGATGCTGAGACCAGTTACAAGGGGGAAAGGGGAGGGTAAGAGGCGGGAAAAACCAGCACCCCTCTGGCCTGAGGTTACGGATGCTGTGACCTAATATAGCCTTAATACAAAACGTGATGTGGTGTGGGGGAAAAATGAGAGACTAGAATGAATGGCACAGGTGTGGGGAGGATAATTAGGATATGCAGTGTGGGAAAATGAGTGTGAGTAGCGTTAGGAGTGAAGATAAGCAGCGTGAGTAAGTAGTAATGTGTGGTGAGTCTGAAACGAGATTAATGAAGGGAAGAGTGAAAGAAAATAATATACCTTGAGGAGGGGAGAGAAGTAGCATAGGCAAGCAGCATGGAGCGGTGTTAAGGGTCTAAATGAATGGTGTGCAAACGCAAAGGCTAACTGAACGAAGGTGAATAAAAAATATAACAACAGAGAGGAAAGGTAAGGGATACTCAAGGGTACGAGAGAGGAAAGGTAGGGGATAAAGGTACGAGAGAGGAAGGTAGGGGATAAAGTTACGAGAGAGGAAAGGTAAGGGATACTCAAAGGTACGAGAGAGGAAAGGTAAGGGATAAGGAAAGTTACAAAGAAGGAAAGGTAAGGGATAATTAAAGGTTTGGACGTAGTGTTGCGGGTCAGAATGAAAGGCATGAACAAGAAGTGATGAAGGAGAACAGAGGGAGAATGTGAGAAATTGAAGAGGTAACCGGTTTTTCTCTAAGTGCTCAGACCTTACATGGTTTCCTGTGGTGAATAAGATTTGCCACTCTGGCAAAAATAGATAAGTCGTCTTGTAAGGTTTAAGCGGTAACCATTAGAAGAGGAGAAGCTGCTCCTATACTGAATAAAGTCACCTGGTGATAGTAAAGGAAAATAACTTAGAATTCTATCGTCTTTGGAGGAATACATTATATTTTTCTACAGACGAGAAAACAGGCGGAATATAATCGTGTCGTAGTGGCAAGAGTAAAATGCACAACTGTCGCTAGAGGGTTAACTCTTAAAGGAGGGGAAGCCACATAAACCGATTAAAATCATAGATGTTAACAAGTGTGAGATAGTTTGACGGAGGAATTTATTGCAGCTTACTCCAAATAGTAAGTGGGGGAGGGGGAGTGAGGATCTGGCGTGGAATGGTGTACGTGTGAGTGGGTGTGCGTGGAAAAAGTGAATGAGTGGCGTGGGGAGCATAGCCTACGAATGAGTGGTGGTGGTGGGGGTGGTGGGGGACTGAGGGAGTGTTGGCCACCGCTCCGAGTCCCTTGCCAGTTAAGAGGAGGAGGAGGTAGGAGGGACAAAACAGAGAGAGAGAGAGAGAGAGAGAGAGAATGAATGAATGAATGTGGAACCGTAGAACACAGAGAGAGAATGTGGAACCGTAGAACTGGAATAATAATAATAATAATAACAATAATAATAATAATGATAATAATGATAATAATAATAATTAATAATAATAATAATAATAATAATGATAATAATAATAAACGATGGCAATTAAATAAGCCATTGCATATCATCATAACGGAGAGACAGATTGCTGCACCAGGAACATTAAAATTTTGCGAAGCCATTGGGAAACGTGAAAGAATGCCAGCGATGGAAAAGTGAGCGAAAAATGACACGTTAAAGCAAGAGGAGAGGCAATCAAGGCTGCAGAGAGGAAAAAAAGAAATATAAACAAGAGACAAGATTTAGGAGTTAAGGCAGTGGACATGAGTGACGATAAGACTGATGGAGACAAGACTATGACAGGGTTAAGTTCCTTTATAAATGCCTTCTTTTATAAGGCCTTGGGTAAACTTCTGGCTGTGGCTGTTCTATATAATGTCTGTCTATCTATTGCCAGACGCCTGAATCCCGTAAGGGGTGGCCTTAAGCAAATCGCCTCCATGTCGCCCTGTCCCCCGCCATTTCACTACCCTGCTCCCAGCTCAAACACCCCTCTCCCATATACCTCTCCACTTCATCTTTCCATCTCATCCTTGGCCTCCCCCTCCCTCTCGTCCCCTCCACCTTACTCACATACACTCTCCTCGTCAGTCTCTCGCTTTCCGCGGTGGCGACTTCGCCGGGGGTCTACCCCCCAGAGGCTGTCTAAGAGAAGAGGAGGACAGCATGGGGGCCAAACCACCGCAAACCCCCCCCGGCCCCTCACGGGGCCCGAGTACCTGGGAGTGGCTTCGGTCGCCCAGGCAAGTACCACATCTCCCAACACAACACACACAACACCGTTTTTTCTACACCGAACGTCGATCCGACAGACAAAGGGTTCAGTTCAATGCAACTCCTGCAAGAACTGGACCCATTACACCTGCACAACACTTGCATCCAGGAAACATTACACAAACACCTGGACCTGCTCCTTATGCTCCTTCCCCCCACCCATCAACCCCCCTTCCAATCTTACTCCTATTTCCTTCACACCTCCACAGCCAAACCCATAGACCCTTCCCACACCATCCAGTCCCCCAACTCCTCCCATTCCAACCCCTCCTCAACCACCGCAACCCTTTACCTCCATCACAACCTCCTCCTACCCCTTCCCTTCCACCCACACCACCTCCCCCCCGTGCTGCAGCAGCCGACACACATCGCACACACAACATAAACATCCTTCAGTTAAACATAGATGGCATAAACACCAAAATACATGAACTCACACACTTCATCAAACAACAGAACATACACATTGCCATCTTACAAGAAACAAAACTACACAGAGCACAGAAAACACCGATATTTTCATAACTTCACCACCATTCGACAAGACCGGGCCGATGGCGGTGGCGGTGGACTCATCACCCTGGTACACAAATCCATCAACTTTGCCGATACCAGTGCACACACAAAGTCACTTCTCCCCCCACATGACACCACAACAGAAATACTGTCAATTAAAATACGCACTGGTAACGAATCACACACAACAATCGCTAACACATACATTCCCCCCCAATCGTCCCCCACAGTACCACACAATTACTCTCCACAGATACACCACATCACTAACATACCCATCATCATCCTGGGTGGTGATTTCAACGTAAAGTCGTCGGCCTGGCATGTCAACAATCCTGACACAGACAGAGGGCTGGTACTACAATCCCAGACAGATCATCATTTCATACTAAACAGTCTAGACCAACATACTCCATATCCCACACCAAACCCTCTTTCTTTCCCATCATCTCCAGACATCACCTTCTGCTCCCCAAACCTCGCTCCCACTACATCATGGAGAGTGGTCAAAACCCTAGGGTTCTGATCACCTCCCAATCATCATCACTACCAAAAACCAGAATCACCCCAGCTGGCCACAAACACACATACACTAATTATAAGAGAGCCAACTGGGAGGCCTTTGTAACTGAAACAGAACAACATTTCGAAACACTAAACAGTACACCCATCACAAACATCAACACCGCTGTTCACACATTCAATACAATCATACAAAACGCAGACAAAAGACATCCCTAAAGGCAACAAAAAGAGACACAACCCCAACTTCACACCAGAAATTCAAGGCCTCATCAGACAATGGGACACACTGCGACACTTCCCAACACCCCATACACAAGATACCATACAACAAATATAAGAATTCAACACTCAGATAAACAGTAAAATATCAGAACAGCAAACACTAAACTGGAAAAATTACCTCCAAACACTTGACCACAAAACAAACATCAGCAAACTTTTACAAATCACTAAACAACATCACACTTTCCAACAGCAACACCACACAATCACATGCTGCCATCACAACAACAGACACCATACACTCAAACAAACAACAAGCAAACACTCTCATCAATCACTCTTCACAAGTCAGCCATCTAACCCCCATCCGGAAGACCATAATAAGAGACAGTTCCCCACAGACCCAGACTATGCACCTTTCACTTACAACCAGACGAAGCACATCATTAACAATCTCAAGCACTCATCTGCCTGTGGACCAGACAACATAAGCAACATTCACCTTAAACACCTAGGACCACAAGGCATACAAGCACTCACCAACATATCAAACTACAGCTACTCACACAGCATAATACCCAACATCTGGAAGCATGGCAATTTCATCACTATCCCTAAACCCAACAAAGACCCCACGTTACCCTCCTCACATTGCCCAATCACACTCTTCTGCACCCTCTAAAGTCACCGAACGACTGATACTACAACTAGTCACACCTCGCATTCCCTAGTCCAGTCACAACATGGCTTTAGGCCACTACACTCCACAAACACCCTTCTTACAGACCTTACACAGAGTTTTCGATGGCATAAATTCAGCTAGGCCACCACACAGAACACTCCTAGTCACACCAGACATTAGCAAAGTTTTTGATGCCATCCCCCGCCACAACCTCACAAACAAAATACTCAACACAAACATGCACAATAACACAAAAAGATGGCTGGCAAACTACTTAGCAGGTAGATGTGCACACGTAACATTTGCCGGTCAGTCTTCTAACATCAGAAACTTCACAAACGGCGTCCCCCAAGGATCTGTTTTGTCCCCTACACTCTTTAATCTATACATGCACGACGTACCCACACCCCACACACCACAGATACACATAGCTTCGTATGCAGATGATATAACACTTACATGTACACACCAAAATGCAAACACAGCTGCACACATCATTCAACCTTACCTCAACACACTACACGAATGGTTCACCACAAACAGGCTCAAAATAGCCCCAGCCAAATCTACAGTGACTCTTCTCACAAACTGGACAGCAGAACACAGTCAAATCCCACACCTCACCATAAACAACACTCCCCTACCACACACATACACACACAAAATCCTTGGTGTAACATACAATACGTCAATGTCATTTAAACAACACATCACAAACATTAAAAATAAAATAACACCAAGACTCAATGCTTTGAGGTCACTTGCCCATACAACATTCGGACACAACAAAGAAACCACCACCACAGTATACAAACAATACATACGTTCAGTGATGAATTATGCAAGCCCTGCCTGGGCTTCTAACCTGACTAAAACACACTACAACACTCTACAGACCATACAGAACAAGGCCCTAAAAATAATCACAGGCTGCACAGCTACTTCACCCACAGACCACCTACATCAAGAAACCAAAGTCCTCAAAGTCAAGGATCACCTAGATATGAGAGGCACCCAGTTTCTTGCTGCAGCCTCCACAAACCCACAACATCCACTACAGTACATGGCAGCACATCCACCCACACCAAGGAACATCAAAACAACACCCAGCACACGATATCATACACAAATACTGTCATCTCTACCCCTTGCCCACCTCAGACCAGCTTCCAGAAGCATATCCACACTCAGATCACTCGCCGCTCCATTCAGTCACTTAAAGACAACACACAGCTGCATGCATGGCCTCCTGACATCCACCCTTCTGAATCCTATCTTCCTCGTGAGGACAGGGTCCACCTGGCCAGGCTGAGATGTGGGCACCATCCAGCCCTCTTAAGCTACCTGAAGAGGCTGGATGACTCCGTCGCTGATGCCTGTCCAGGATTCAACACAGAACCCCATACTATTAAGCACGTTATGGAAGACTGCATTGCACACAATCACCTACGCCAACAACACAACATACACTCTTTGAGAGCTCTGTGGGAAAACCCGGTCTCGGCCATGGCCTTCCTAAGGGACTCTGGGCTGTTCGGCCAGACTGCCTGGGGAACAGCTACTACTACTACCACCACGTCAATTGTTTCTCCTAACGCTTCCTATCACATCCACATCCACACCACAACGCTCCTTCACTGCTGTATCATGTGTATGTAGATAATTAAGGTGGACTACTGTGTCGGAGAGAGTGTGTGTCCTTGTAATATGCCCAGCGCGGTTCACTTCGTCTCCGTCTGCGTCTGTCCTGCCTCCCCCCTCATAGCAACCCGAGCCATGAATCTGTGTATATAACCCGCCCTTACACACCACCAGTCTCACCAGTCAACGCAGCACAGTGCACTATCCCTAGCACTGAGTGGGGGGCTACAAACAGACCAGGTTACAAAGATGCAGTAACCTCCTCTCCTCTTCCACGGCGAGGGAGAAAGTAGACCACTGCAGAAAACACGAGCACCATGGACAAGCGCACCATTAGCCAGTCACAGTCCCTTTCATATGTGGCCTAATCACATCGATCCTCAATTATTAACGATGATGCAGACCAACATGAGCGGTTATCCAGACATCCTCTTTTTAGTCTGCTAGCTATTTAATTTTTTTTGTCATGTTTCTGGCAACTGTTAAAGCCCAAGGTTGAAAGAGAGAAGATATTCGTACTTGTTGGAATTAATAGGAACAGTGATTTTGGTCCTGAGTAAAGATCATCCCTTAAGCAACAGCATAATTGACCTGAGCACCACAGCCAAACAAACCAAATCACGATCCTCTCAAAGAACACAGCACTGATTTCAAAACCACCACTGGTCAACCACACTACCACAGACCTGCCACCAATACACCACCAGTATCATCCACATGTCCATAGAGCAACCAACCGACCACACTAACACAAACCACGACCCTCCTCCGAAAACACCAGCATCACAAACCGACGCCATTACCACGACCAGCGACCAAAACACTAGCCAATATTACCTCGCCCACCCAGCCATATTTCAAAATGCTACAACCCGACCCTCCCCGAAATTACTAGTAGTAATGTCACAGATCAACCAGACTACCAAAACTAAGACGAAAACCTAATTACTGTCAAGAATTCACAAGCCAACCGGCACCACCACGGCCATGGCCCTGACCAAAACACTAACCATCTACAGACCCCTCAGTATAGGCACCTCAAGGCAGCGTCACAGCGTCATTTGTTCCAGCATCAGCATATCAGAGTAGCGTCACAACACCTTTAGTTCCAGCAGGAGCATTAAAGCGTCACTCATCATTACCGTAACCGCAGCACAGTATCATAAAAGCGCACCACCATGAGGAACCAAGCGCCGCGGGACTTCACTGAGCAGCTGCTGTACCACCAATCACTGAGCCATTACCAGTCATCAAAGGTACTTGCCTGTGATTCTGGGCCCACTACATGCCAAGGAAAAACTACTGCTTTCTCTCCCAACGCCTGAACATGCTCTATAAACGTCGCGGGAAATATATAAGAGCGTCATAACTGCGTCTTAGTACTGGTTATTGCTCAGCCATGACGAAATAGTCATTAGGCAACCCAGCTCGGGGGAAGGAATAATTCAGCAGTTAGGATAAGAACATTACCTAAGAAACTATCGACCGAGGCAGCAGAAACCCACCAGAGAATATCAAAAACACTATTAGCCACACTTGAGAATTTTTTTGTGTATAGGATGACATTATTGCGAAATCACAGTTGTAAATTGCACAAGACTACAGCTGTTTCTGTTTCATTATGGTCGTATTATTAAATCTGGAGGACGCAGGTGTAGGCATATTGGTTTTAGTGTGTCTTTTCCAACACTTTTGATGAGAGAGAAACATGTTTAATTTGTCAATGTATACCGTCAGAATTGTTGGCTTGCACACACCTTCATCCTGATATTAACGCTAAGGCTCCTACAAAACACACACACACACACACACACACACACACACACACACACACACACACACACACACACACACACACACACACACACACACACACACACACACACACACACACACACACACACACACACACACACACACACACACACACACACACACACACACACACACACACACACACACACACACACACACACACACACACACACACACACACACACACACACACACACACACACACACACACACACACACACACACACACACACACACACACACACACACACACACACACACACACACACACACACACACACACACACACACACACACACACACACACACACACACACACACACACACACACACACACACACACACACACACACACACACACACACACACACACACACACACACACACACACACACACACACACACACACACACACACACACACACACACACACACACACACACACACACACACACACACACACACACACACACACACACACACACACACACACACACACACACACACACACACACACACACACACACACACACACACACACACACACACACACACACACACACACACACACACACACACACACACACACACACACACACACACACACACACACACACACACACACACACACACACACACACACACACACACACACACACACACACACACACACACACACACACACACACACACACACACACAAAGTCCTGGCCAAATAAAATCGTCTGACAGTAACTGAAATAGAATCCTGACGAAGACCCAGGTATGATGGGATTAAATGTGATCACTCTTACTTCCATATTACAGGCTGTTGTCGGCATCAGTGTAAGATCAGATCTGTTCTGACATCTTCACATCCAAAAAACATCGTCAAAATTTGGGGTTTGGCTTCCTATTTGCGATTATAAGTTTTAAGTAGCCTGTACGAACTTTTGTTTCAAGATCGCTCTCACATCTCACATAACTCCTCACAGCTTACTCATAATCGTATACGAGACCTTTCACATAGCATCTCATAAGTTAAATCAAGTCTCACTCACATAACGCCTCACTTTACATCGAACTCATACTGCCTCATATATCTCGCTCACATAACTCATTCACATAACACCCCAATCACACAGTACCTCTCATGCATTAAATTCACAAAACAGCTCACATAACACCTAACACTGCATAGCCTCACATAACACCCACACAGCACTTCACACACTATCTCATATCTCACACAGCAACTCATTCACATGACACTTCATTCACGTAACACCTCACTCGCACACCCCATTCTCATTAAAGCTCACTAACATAACACCTCATAGCCTCACATAACACCATCACATAACATCCTCACATCCCCTCACTCACATTTCACGTAACATCCCCACACGTGCACAACACACCTCACACTTACGCGATAAAACATTTCCGGGTTTATCACACCTGTATATTGACGTGAAATATATGTGTGTAAATCTGTGTACTTGACTAGCCTCGGGTTCCTACGCCTTGAAGGAAATAGTGTAGGATTATCTGTTACTCTGACCATCCAATGACTCTTATGCTTTTTTATTCCTAACACCGCCAGGGAATTACATTGAGCATAGAGTGGGAATTACATTGAGCATAGAGTGGGAATTACATTGAGCATAGAGTGGGAATTACATTGAGCATGGAGTGGGAATTACATTAAGCCTAGAATGGGAATTACATTGAGCCTAGAGTGGGAATTACATTGAGCCTAGAGTGGGAATTACATTGAGCCTAGAGTGGGAATTACATTGAGCCTAGAGTGGGAATTACATTGAGCCTAGAGTGGGAATTACTTTGAGCATAGAGTGGGAAATACATTGAGCATTGAGTGGGAAATACATTGAGCCTAGAGTGGGAATTACATTGAGCCTAGAGTGGGAATTACATTGAGCCTAGAGTGGGAATTACATTGAGCCTAGAGTGGGAATTACGTTAAGCATAGAGCGGGAATTACATTGAGCGTGGAGTGGGAATTACATTGAGCGTGGAGTGGGAATTACATTGAGCGTGGAGTGGGAATTACATTGAGCGTGGAGTGGGAAATACATTGAGCATAGAGTAGGGATTACATCAAGCATCGAGTGGGAATAATAGATCTTTTCAAACTATTCAACTCAGTGTAGTTTCCCCGACATTTTCTGTATACCCTGGCTTCATTGTACTTTTCTCTCGTTCTTTCTATCACTGTTGTTGTGTATTGAGGTCTACGGCAGGAGATGGAGCCACAGTAAGAACCAGAATGAATTTTTCCTCAGTTTAACCAAGTACCAATCATGAAGGGGTCACTGGTGGGAGCGGTGCATGTGAAATTAGAGGTGTGTGTGTGTGTGTGTGTGTGTGTGTGTGTGTGTGTGTGTGTGTGTCACTTGCCCAAAACAACATGGTGTGATTATATAAAAGGGGAAAAAAAAAACAAGCACTCACCTTAAGTCTGCCACAGTTAGATTCGAACCAAGACCCAGGACACTGCAGAACGGGAAGCGGACACAGTAACACTAATCCACCGATCTCCATTATTATCATTATGTTTTTAGCTTAATTGTATGAATCTATATCTTTCTGCATGATCGCCTGACCCTCACACCCATAACTCCTTCTCCCCATCTAAACACCCCTTCCTATCACCGGTTGCACCCCGTCTCTCTCCCTCCCTTCCCTCGTCTACCCCCTCCACCTCCCCTCATCGTCCCCCTCCATTCCCTCCTTCCTTTCCCGAAGTCCTCCCCATTCCTTCATCCCCTTCCTTTCCTTCACCATTTCCATCGCCTTTCATCCTCCTCACCCCTTACAGTCTTCCCTTCTCTTCATCCTCCCCTCCTCTTCATCCTCCCCCTCTTCATCCTTTCCCTCCCCTTCATCCTCACCCTCTTCATCCTCCCCCTCCTCACACCTTACGGCTATCAACTCAAGAATCATTTGTCTCCCTCGTCTTCACCGTTTCTCTCATCTGTTTTAATGTCTTTCCTGGTCTCTGCCTTGCTTTTATTTTCCTGTCTCACATTCCTTCTATAATCTTTCCTTAATTCACTTTACTTCCCTCCTTCCTCTTCCTCCCTCTCCACTTCTTTACCTCCCCTCCTTCCCCCCACTGTATCTTTATCCCTTTCCTTTTTTCTCTCTCTCTCTCTCTCTCTCTCTCTCTCTCTCTCTCTCTCTCTCTCTCTCTCTCTCTCTCTCTCTCTCTCTCTCTCCAGGGAGGTAGGGAATGAATGTAGATCTAGAGATTTCCTTTTTTCAACGACGCCAGAGAGTAATTTCAGAAACAAACTACTTCTATGCTTTAAAAATTAATTGACGAACGGGAAGGCAAGCCCCCAATTTCTGGCAATAATTTCTGAAGCACGTGACGAGGCTGGAACGTGTCTGGCCTCCTATATCGTCGCTGATGTGCTGTGTAATGTGCTGTGTACGCTGAGCACCTCTAAGTAGTCACAGGCGCTACTCAAATGCCCGTCAGATATAGGGGCTTACCTTCGCCTGCACAAGTTATGTTTTCAGAATACGATCAAAATAATGTTAGTTTCATGTATATATTTTACTAGATATTTTCTCTTTTCTTTTTTAGTGCACGTCCACCAGATTTATTTTTCGGATCATTTCATACTTAATCACAACTGTACATGAAGTGAAGCTGTTAGTGAAGAGAGCGATGTAAAATTATTGTAAAATGCGATCTCATCTCGTCATTTTGAAGAAGTGTCCATAAAAGGGAATGGGTGCTTTGAAAATTGGGTGATAAGACATGCACGAAGCCATGGACCTGTTTTACCCATGGAAATATTATTTAGATACCTACTTTTCCCCATGGTTTCTATATAATTATTTTCTGTATGGATCTTTTACCCATGGATTTATATATATATTTTTTATTAATTTTTTCCCATGCCCCTGTATTTACACATGGGCCTATTTCCTCCCTATAGGAAAGCCTCAAACTCACACATGGACCTATTCCTCTCATTAACCTATTTCCCTCGTTGACCTGCTTTTACTCACTGGACCTATCTTCCTACTTGGCCCCTTTTCCCCGGACATTACCCATTGGTCTATTTTCCAACACGGTCCTGTTAATACCATGGACCTGTTCACCCCATGGACCTAATTCTCATGGACCTATTATCCCGCTAAACAGCCACACACACACTCACACACACACACACACACACACACACACACACACACACACACACACACACACACACACACACACACACACACACACACACACTCAAAGTACGTGATATTAAAGAATGCACATAGTCGATCTTAGTACACTTGACCTCCCTGAAGCTAATTATGGAAGAAAATTAATGTTCTTTCCACAGTTAATCGTTTTGTCATAAAGCTGCCCAGGTGTAGGTGTAGCACGGTTTCTCTACCCAGATGTACACTATCACCTTTTTCTGGGTTATATACAGTGAGGTTAAGCCTTGCAAAGTATCTACGGTGTTAATATAGACTGCTTCCATGCATTTATCTCTTTCCCTCAGCACCCGCCCAGTTAACATCACCACAAACAGCACTTCAGTGGGGAGATTCTGATTGAATGGTTGGTTTCTGATGACGTCACTGCCTCCCTCCACCACTAGCAAAGCACTCTATCTCCCTGACGGCATCCTAGCACATATACACATTTCATTCAACCGTCGGGAAAGAATTAGCACAGAGACGACTAAAGGAAATAAATAATACATAATTCCCGCAGCGAGACCATTGTTGACAGTCAATTGGTTTGGTCCAGTTGAATATTAATAGGTAGTTGTGTAGACAGGACTTGTGCCGCACCCTGGCCAGAATGAAGACCAACTCCAGCCCACCAGTAGACCAACACCACACGGTCTACTGTCCTTATACACAACAACATGGCCAACCTCACCATTACCCTACTCTAGCCCAACCAACCCCACCGTACTCTACACTACCTTGCCTGATAATGCCACCCCATACTACCCTAAACAACCCCACCGTTACTCCACTGTACCTCACCCAACCTCACCATACACTACTTACCTACTCATTTTCTTCCACAAAATATCCTGTCGAACCCCATCATTACCCCACTCCACACCATCCAACCCCACCATACTCTACCCTACCTCGCCTGACATTTCCACACCATAACACCCCTTCACACCCCACTATTACCCCACTCAACCCCGGCCAACCCCACCATAATATACCCTACCTCGCTGATAATGCCACCCCATACTACCACATCCATCTCCAACATAACCCCAATCCACCTCTACCAACCCCACCATACTCTACCCTATCTTACCTGATAATTTATTCCCATACTACCCAGTGCATCCCGACCATAACCCCATTCCATCCCAACCAACCCAACCATACTCTTCACTACCTCGCCTAATAATTCCACCCCATACTTCCCCATTCAACCTCACCATAAATCCATTCCACCCCAACACACCCCACCATACCCTACGCAACCTCGCCTGATAATTCCAACTAATACTACCCGAGCCAGCCACTCCATAACCTCATTCTACCTCAACCAACACCACTATACCCTACCTCTCCTGATTGTTCCACTCCATACTACCCCATCCAACCCCACCATAACCCCATTCCACCCCAACCAGCCCGACCATAGTCTACCCTGTCTCGCTGATAATTCAACCTCATACTACCCTAACCAACCTTGCCATAACCCCATTCCATCCCAAGCGACACCACCATACTCTACCCTACCTCACCTGATAATTCCACCCCATACTACCCCATCGAAACCCACCATACCCACATTCCACCCCAACCAACCTCACCATACTCTACCCTACCTATCCTAATAAATCCACTCCATACTACCCTATCCAACCCCACCATAACCCCATTTCACCCCAGCCAACCCAGCCATACTCTGCCCTACCCCGCCAAATAATTCAACCCCATACTACCCCATCCAACCCCATCATAACCCCATTGCATCCCAACTAACCCCACCATATTCTGCCCTACCTTGACTTGTATTTCAACCCCATAATATCCCATCCAACCCCACCATCAACCTATTTAAACCCAACCAACCCCACAATAGTCTACCCAACCTCGTCTGATAATTCCACCCCATATAACCCCATCCACCCTCCCCATAACCCAATTCCACCCCAACCAAGCACGCCGTAAGCTACCCCACTTCGCCTAAGAATTCCACCCAATACTATCCCATCCAACCCCACCATAACCCCGTTCCACCCAAACCTGTCCCACCATACACTTTACTACTCCGCCTGATAATTCAACCCCATTCTACCCCATCTAACCCCTCCAAAAGACCAATCCACACAAACCAACCCCACCATACTCCACCCTACCTTTCCTGAGGATTCTATCCTATGCTACCCCACTCAGTCCCACCATAACCCCATTCCTTCCCAACCAACCCACCATACTCTACCATACCTCGCCTGATAATTCCACCCCAAACTATCTCATCCAACCTCAGCAAAACCCCAATCCACATGAACCAACCCCGCCATACTCCGTCCTACTTCGTCTGATAATTCCACCCCATACCCTCCAACCAACCCCACCCTAACCCGATTCAAATACAACCAACCCCAACATACTCTACCCTACCTCCACTGACAATTACAACCCATACTACCCCATCGAACCCCACCATGTCCCCATTCTAACCCAACCAACCTCAACATACTCTACCCAACTTTGACTGAGAGTTCCACCCCATATAACCCCATCCAATCCCACCATTACACCACACCACCCCGACCAACCCCACCATACTGTACCAATCCTCGCATAATAATTCCACCCCATACTACCCCATCCAACCCCACCATAACCCCAGTCCTCTCCAACCAACATCACCATTCTCTACCCTATCTCGCCTGAAAATTCCACGCCATACTTACCCATCCAATCCAACCATAACCCTATTCCACCCAACCCAACCCTATTCCACCCAACCCAACCCGACAATACTCTAACCTTCCTAGCCTGATAATTCAATCCCATACTACCCCATCCAACCCCACCATAACCCCATTCTATCCAAACCAACGTCACCATAATCTACCCTACCTCGCCTGATAATTCCACCCCATACTACCCCATCAAACCCCACGATAACCCCATTCAACACAAACCAATCCCACCATACTCTACCTTTCCTCGCCAACAATTCCACCCCATACCACTCCATCTAACCTCACCAAAACCCCAATTCACACAAACCCAACCATATTCTACCCTTCATCACCTGAAAATTCCATCCTATAGCGTACTACCCCATCCAACCTCACCATAACCCCGTTCCACCCCAACCAACCCCACCATTCTCTATCCTACCTCGTATGATAATTCAATCCCATACTACCCCATCCAACCCCACCATAACCCCGTTCCACCTCAACCATCCCACCATACTCTACCTTACCTCTACTGATAATTCCACCCCATACTACCCCATCCAACCCCACCATAACCCCATTCCACCCCAGCCAACCCCTCCATACCCAACCCAACCTCGCCTCATAATTCCGATTCATACTACCCCATCCAAGCCCACCATACCCCCTTTCCACCTAAACTAACCCCACCATACTCAGCCCTCTCTCACATGATAATTCCACCCCATACTACTCCAACTAACCCAACATAACCCCATTCCACATCAACCAACCCCACCTAAACCCACTGAAACCGAACCAACCCCACCTTATTCTACCCTACCTCGCCTGATTCAACCCCATACAACCCCATCCAACTCCACCATAACGCCATTCCGGCCCAGCTAACCCCATTTACACTGTATCCCTGTTAATTCCACCCCAAACTACCCCATCGAACCCCACCATAACCCCAATCCATCCACCTCACCCCCACCATACTCTCCTTTACCTCGCCTGATAATTGCATCCCATACTACCCCATCCATCCCCAACATAATCTCATTCATCCCCATCCAACCCCACCAAACTCTACTCGACCTTGCCTGATAATTCCACCACATACTACATCATCCAACCCCACCATAACCCCATTCCTTCCCAAACAATCCTACTATACTCTACCCTACCTCGCCTGATAATTCCATCCCATACTACCCTAACTAATCACACCAAAACCCCATTCCACAAAAGCCAACCCCACCATTCTTTACCCCGCCTGTTAACTCCACCCCATACTACCCCATCTACACCCACAGTAACCCCTTTCATTCCCAACGAACCCCACCATACTATACCCTGCCTTGCTTAATAATTCCACCCCATACTACCTCAACCCACACCACCATGACCCCATTCCACTCCAAATAACCTCACCATACTCTGCCCTATCTCGCCTTAGAATCCACCCCACAGCACCCCATACAACTCCACCAGAACCCAATTTCAGTCCAATCAACCCCATCATAGTCTTTTTATTATGTGTCCGACGCTGGGCATAGACTTCACAGCCTGTTCCCAAAGCCCAGTGTCCTCCTACATACCATACACCACTGCATGTCACCACTTCGGCGCTATCACGGGCCGTCCATATTCAATACATGCTATATCTGTCTCATACAGGTCTGGTGTATTGGTATTAGCGGGGGTATTTTCACGACATGTTGGCTGGTCTTCTGGCAGATCAGTAAAGTCTGATTTTATTAAATTCAGATCCTTAAACTGTTCCCTGCCCCAGCGAGGATTTGAACCTGGGTCCGGTAGGACTGCAGGCCACCTCTCTACCGATTGAGCCACCGCCTCCCTAGCCTTGCCTGATAATTCCACCCCATACTTTCCCATCCAACCCCACCGTAACCCCATCCCATCTCAGCCAACCCCTACATACCCTATCCAACATGTCCTGATAATTCCACCCCATACTACCCCATCCAACCACACCATAAATCCATTCCATCCCAGCCAACCCCTACATACCCTACCCAACTCTGCCACATAATTCCACCCCATTCTACCCAGCTCAACCCCACCATAACCCCATTTTCATCTCAACCAACCCCACCAAACTCTACCCTACCTCGCCTGATAAATCCACCACATATTGTCCCATGCAACCCCAACATACCCTCATTCCACCCCAGCCAACCGCACCATATTCTACCCTACCTCGCCTGAGAATTTCACCCCATACTACCACATACATCCCCTCCATAACCCCATTCCACTCCAACCAGCTCCGCCAAACTCTACCCTGCCTATTCCACCCCATACTACCCCATTCCATCCCAGTCAACCCCTCCATAACCTACCCAACCTGGCCTAATACTTCCACCCCATACTTCCCCATCCAACCCCATCATAACCCCATTCCATTCCAACCAACCCCACCATACTCTAACGTACCTCGCCTGATAATTCAACCCCTCACTACCCCTTCCAACCCCACCATAACCCAATTCAGCCCGAACCAACCCAACCACACTCTTCCCTACCCAACCTCATAATTCCACCCCATACTACCCCATATAACCTCACCAAAACCCCAGTCCACACAAACCGTCCCAATCATACTCCACCCTACCTCGCCTGATAATCCCACCCCATACTACCCCATCCAACCCCACCAGAACCCCGTTCCACCCAAACCAACCCCACCACAACCCCATTCCGCCACAACCAACCCCACCATAACACCATTCCGCCATAACCAACCCCACCATACTCTACCCTTCCTCTCGTGTTAATTCCACCCAATCATACACTACACAACCCCACCATTACCCTGCTCCACCTCATACCAACCCCACCATACTCTACCCTATCTCACCTGATAATTCAACCCCATACTACCCCCTCCAACCCCTCCATAAACCTATTCAAACCCAGCCAACCCCACCTCTCTACGATCAGTGAATGGGAACAAAACAGCCTTGTCTCATTTAATGCTAGTAAAACTAAATATATACAATTTACTAACAGACAGATATTGCCAGGTTCTTATATTATCTTCAGTGCCACTAATATTCCCGTCTCCAAAAGTATTGAAATTCTCGGCGTCTCACTTAACAATGCCCTCAGCTGGACTTCTCATGTTAGATCACTTGCTAAAACCGCCTCAAAGAAACATGGATTATTATACAGAGTCCGTAACTTCTTCAGTGACAAGCAGTTGGCTATAATTTATAAGTCATGTGTGCTCTCAGCTTGAATATTGCTCACCCTTGTGGAAAGGATGTGGAGAGGTTGTATTAAAACAACTAGACAAAATTCAGAACAAAGCTGTTAGAATTATTAACAACCCTGCCATAACAAATAAACTACCCCCCCTACAAGTACCTCCCTTGCATTATTTTACAGATATTTTTATGGCAAATGCTCAGACGAAGTTGCGTCCATGGTGCCACCTCTCCATGCTTTCCCTCGTGCTACACGGGCATCTGGTAGCGCTCATGACTGGAATGTCACTCAGCCATATTGCAGAACTTCTGCCTATCAGAATTCTTTCATTCCCCGAACTGCATCTCTCTGGAACTCGCTTCCCCAGAGTTGTTTCCCTCCAAACTTCAATCTACAGTTTTTCAAGTCTACCTGTTACGGATATTTTATGAACAGAGGACACCAGTAATCTGGTGTATGGATTTTTTTTTATTCATTTGTTTTTCCTTCCTCTGTTCTGTTATTAAAAAAAAAAATACTCTTCCCTACCCCGCAGGATAATCCCACCCCATACTACCCCGTCCAACCCCACCAGAACCCCATTCCACCTAAACCATCCCCACCATACTCTACCCCACGTTGCATAATAAATCTACCCCATCCAACCCCACCATTACCCCTCTCCACCCCATACCAACCCCTCCATATTTTACCCTACCTCGCTTGGTAATACCACCCCGTACAACCCTAAATAATCACACCATTACCCCACGCCAGGGTTCGTCACCATCCTCACGGCTCAACATCTTTATAACTTATCAGAAAATACTGAAACGCAAAATACTTGATTTGATATCAGGCTTTAAAAATACTGCAGGTCAGGAGTGGACAGTTGGGTGAAGTGTGCGTCAGGAGACAAGTGCCGCTGACTCAAACCGAGATGACTGGTGTGCAGGTGACCATGATTAGCCCATATAAGGCTGGTCAGTGACGAGGGGGTCAGATGAAGGCGGCCTAATCAATGGTCTTTACCAACCAGTAAACTGTGCCTGAGTGTGTGACTCATTTCTCAGCTGAACGTAGAGTAAGAGTACCTGAGCGCACGAGTCATTTCTCAGCTGAACGTACAGCAAGCATCGCTGTGCTTTATTGCTCGTAACAACAGGAAGAGAGGCTGAGACAAGGTGAAGTGCAGGTGAGGAAGCACATACCATACCTGTGAAAAAATGCTCAAGGAAAAGTTTACACACAGAGGGCCATTTCAGCTTGCTGATAGAGGGAATTATTTTATTATTGTAAATAGCAATCCTGTGTTCAGAGTACCGGTCATATTTATTGATTTATTTATTGATTACAATTAATATATCAACGTATAATGTTTGTTATATTAGGATAGTCATATGAAGTATGGAACCGCGTGGAGAATGTAAGCTAATGTTTATGTTTATTTATGTAAATTAAATTGTCCAAATATAATTAAATAGAGCAGTATAGTATAGGCGAATCTGGTTTGTATTGTTTCAGGTAAGTAACTGTGCAGTACATGGTCTACATAATCTGTAAGTACCAATTTATTCAGCTCATAGTTTGTCTCTCACTCTGTTGTCTGAATATATTACACCCATTCTTAATTTCATGTCTCTGTTTAACACGCATGTCGAAGTGTATAGATAGGTTGAAAGTTACACATACATAGACAGGTATGGAAGAGGCGGCAGTAAGCATCTTTAACACAGAATAATACGGCCTATTGTATCCGTGTGACGTTGATATAACAGGCTCCAGTACGGGCTTGGTCCACGTTCTCACAAAATCCAGCATCCAAACACTATATTAATATCTTTATTGTCAGTGCGTGTTCCTCCCGCCCACAGTCCTATCTGCTGGACCTCCCGCCTCACCCTCCCACAAAATTCTTCTTTTTCTTTTCTTATTTTTTTTTTCCCCCGGGAAGGTCTAGGTTAGGGTGGTTTAGCTTGGGTTAGCTGCTTGGTTTTTGGTTGGGTTATAGTAGGTTAGATTACGTCTTTTGGCATTAGGTTAGGTGAAAACAGTGACAGGGACCGCACACACAAGCATCCACGCACACAAAGACACAAACTTTGTACTGTCAGCCTTTAACCCTCCAGCTGGAACGTTAGCATTTTGTATTTTACTCTGGTTACTGTTTTATTCAGTTATGAAAAGCACTGTGCAGGTAAAAAATGGAGCAGTGCCACTTTTTAAGGGTGTGGTGGTATGTCCTTTTATGTGTTCTTGTTCGAAGTCATTCCAGGTTTAATGTATGATTTATTGACTTTCATTTACAGACACAACTATTAAGCATAAATCAACCTCTGCACTTTCACCCAATACTGCTAAAGCCTTCCACACTTATACCCTTGTGTGAAGCATTGGGTGGGGATTGATTACTTCTTCACAGGAACAAAGTGATTTCCGACAGCCCTACGTATCAGTTACCCTTCAGGACTAGCAAAACGTGGTTTGGACGTGTAAAGTACAGTTTATATCCTAAGTTAGGTGTGTAGAAAAATCGGTCACTAGAGTAATATAGTAGACATACACACTGTGATGGCTATTAATTAGGTACTGTATTGTCGCTATTGTCAGACGATTTTCTTCAGCTAAGAAAACAGTGCAGCTAAAGCGTAAATATGCCTAATCTTTCGTCTGTAAATAATCTTGTGTCATCCACGAGAATAGCATGGCATCAGAGAGAACCCCAGTGCAGCTACAAGTGACAAAACTGACTAAATCTTTTTCTCCATATAATCATTCTGTCTCCATTTCTTCTCCAGCCATCCCTCATGAACCCTGCTGCTTCCCTCTTTATTATTTTTACTTGTATCATCATTTATTTAGTCTGGCATTATATTCCTGTTCACTTAATTGACGACCGACAGGCATGTTCTCAGGGGTAACATTAATTTGACCATAACTTTGCTTTCTTATACCTTCCTCAACATAAGTAATTAGTCACCAGCTTGGGAACGTGGTCTGTGGTTTAGTTGGAGGGAGTGGATAATGATGTGATGAAGAGGAAAGGCATTTGAATTTAATATGTTTTGCATTTAATATTATTGCCAAATCATTACAGTGGAAGAGAGATGTGTGTAATACTTATGTCTGTCTGCCCGTCAGTGTTGTAAATAGGTAGGAAGACAGATATACAGACACAGACAGATAGACTGATAGATGAATAATGTTTGTACCAGCATTCCTTACCATGGTAGGGGTAGCACCCATTCCCGTGGCTGTATATCTGTACCAACATTCTTTACCCTCGTCCCAGCCACCCTTAATGACTAATCACATTCTTTACAGCGCATAAATCGGTTTCTAGTTCCTATTACATGTATTTGAGTGGCAAGGTCTGAGAGCACCTTCACTGGGCAGAGCTGATTGCTGTCTCGTGAACTACTTTGCATGCCTCGGTCAGAACGTATCATCTAAATGTGGCAAAATCCAAATGCAGTGAAACACACTGCCAACTGTTCCCGCCTATGATGACCATTTAAGTGCCTGCTCCAGAATGTTTATATGTGTATAAGTGGCTGAACTCTCCCTCCGTCCCTCCAGAGAAGGCAGCCCCCAAAAGCTGTAAAACACCCAAATGCGGGGAGGTGTCTGGCCGGGGCCAAAAACCTCCCTTTCTCCCTCTTCCCTCCCTCCTTCCATAGACAGCGGACACCAAAGGCTGAAAAACACCCAAGGAAGGGGCGATGTCTGCCCGGAGCGAAAAAACTCTCTCTCTCCCTCCCGCCCTCCCTCAATAGAGAATGGCCCCCAAAAGCTGTAAAACACCCAAGGGTGGGAAAGTGTGTGCCTGGGGAGAAAAAACTCTCTCCCTTCCTCCCTCACTCACTACAGAGAGAGCGGCCCCCAAAACTAAAACACCCAAGGGCCTGGCAGTGTCTGCCCGGGGCCGAAAAACTATCTCCCTTCCTCCCTCCCTCCCTCCCTACCGAGAAAGCGGCCCTCAAAACCTTTAAAACATCCAGGGGCTGGGCGGTGCTTGCCCAGGGCCAAAAAAAAAAAACTCTCTCTTCCTCTCTCCCTCCCAACCTATAGAGCGGCCCCCAAAACCTTTAAAACACCCAAGGGCAGGGAGGTGTGTGCCCGGGTAGTAAAAAACTCTCTCTCTTCCTCCCTCCCTCCCTACCAAGAGAGCAGCCCCCCAAACCTTTAAAACACTCAAGGGCGGGGCGGTGTGTGCCCAAGGCCAAAAATACTCTCTTGTTTCCTCCCTCCCTCCCTACAGAGAGACCGGACCCAAAAACCTTTAGAACACCCAAGGGCGGGGCGGTGTGTGCCCGGGGCCAAAAAACTCTCTCCCTCCCTCCCTCCCTCCCTACCGAAAGAGCGGCCCCCAAAACCTTTAAAACACCCAAGGGCGGGGCGGTGTGACCCCAGGGCCAAAAAACTCTCTCTTTCTCCCTCCTATCCTCCCTCCCTACCGAGAAAGCGGCCCCTAAAACCTTTAAATAGCTATCAGAACCCATTCGGTGCATGAAATCTTTGGCAGAATAATTGTCTCTATATTAAGAAGTATATAAAAATTTGCGTCATCGGACAGCACTGAAGAAGAATTAGACTGTGCCAAAAACACTTGTTACGGGTAGGAAGTTGGCGTTCCTTTTCGTTATTATTCAGAATAGAAAGAGGTACAGCCATAAGCAAACGTTCATCGACAGTCCTCTTCCAGTATGTGTCTTGCCTTCAGTCTTTTTCATTCCTCATCAAATGACAATATTTTTCCATCACAAACTCTTGTGGTTTCCCTCACATTCCTGTCATATTAAAATAGTTCCTGTAACGCCTTCCATTGCCATGGCGAACAGAGAAGTGTCGGTGACTTTTGGTCGTGGGTGCACCTGTTCAGGTTCCACTGGGACCTTTGGAACATAATTATCAGCTTCCCCCTGTTAACAGTACCAGCTGCGTGGAAACAATCTGAATATTTTGGAATACACACATTACTTAGAATGAGAGCTTCCCGTAGACACGACAGAGAACATATGGTGCTGTAGGAATCCTGAGGTTTAATAAAACATTAATTTTGTTAATGATGCCTGAGATGATTATAGCATCATCTTGACGTTCATATGCTGTATTAACTATTTGTTATGAATTAGTTAGGAAATTGCACAAACAGGCAATGTATGACATCCTTATCGAAGCAAGACTGTCAAAATGGGGTTGGATCATCAGATATTTTGCATCAAGGTCTATTCATCGTCTTTGGTGTCGGATTATTTTGCGCAAAATGGTCATCCACACATTCTTATTCGAGTGTATTATAATACCCAAAATTTCGTTGACACTTTCCTGTTGTCTGTGGGGATGGACGGTGTTACATGAAATACTTTTCTATCGTAGCAGTGCGAGGCGCACAACAAAAGTAAGAAAAATAGTAAGAAAAATACTCACGTTCGGAGATAAAATATAAGGAATATGAACGTCAAGGCACAATGATGGTACAGGATTGCCGGCGAGGTTTTGCTCGTGAATGAACGTCGCAAAATTTTCTTCTACCTCAGGCTGGTCATCACAGCCTGCCAAACACCAGACCACCACCACCACCGCCACCACCACGAATGGCACCACAGACTCTCCATCCATTACCACAACTGCCACAATCACTCCCACAACCATTATCTGCTCCACCGCAACTGGCAAACAAACACATCAGACCGCCCTTCCATCATACTCCCTGCATTCTTATTGTGATGAAGCGGATGTCTGGGGAGAGATAATGCTTCAGGTTTTCTACACATACAGAAGAAAGGAGGAGGAACAAAAGCTTACGGGAAAAGAAAAAGAGAAGCAGTAGCGAGCAAAATTAACATGAATCGTAAATGTAATTATGTTCGCAACAGTTTGGTGAGACGATATTGTGTGTGATTAGTTTGTCCTATTTTTCTTTCTTCCAGACATGTGAGTGTAGACCTATTACTTCATTTCTTCACCACTTTATTTCAGCCGAGTTACAAATGGTCCACTGCCCCAAGACGCTGTCCAGTATTTTCAGTCTAGACCCATTGATTTTTCTCTCTCTCTCTTTTAGGGGGTCAAAAGTCAGACCATGCAAGCACATTTAGCTAAACAGAGAAGCATGAATCCGTAGTTAGCCAACTTTCGCGAGGAGAGGAAAAAGTAATCACCTGAGTGCTGCAGATGTGTGTGTGTGTGTGTGTGTGTGTGTGTGTGTGTGTGTGTGTGTGTGTGTGTGTGTGTGTGTGTGTGTGTGTGTGTGTGTGTGTGTGTGTGTGTGTGTGTGTGTGTGTGTGTGTGTGTGTGTGTGTGTGTGTGTGTGTGTGTGTGTGTGTGTGTGTGTGTGTGTGTGTGTGTGTGTGTGTGTGTGTGTGTGTGTGTGTGTGTGTGTGTGTGTGTGTGTGTGTGTGTGTGTGTGTGTGTGTGTGTGTGTGTGTGTGTGTGTGTGTGTGTGTGTGTGTGTGTGTGTGTGTGTGTGTGTGTGTGTGTGTGTGTGTGTGTGTGTGTGTGTGTGTGTGTGTGTGTGTGTGTGTGTGTGTGTGTGTGTGTGTGTGTGTGTGTGTGTGTGTGTGTGTGTGTGTGTGTGTGTGTGTGTGTGTGTGTGTGTGTGTGTGTGTGTGTGTGTGTGTGTGTGTGTGTGTGTGTGTGTGTGTGTGTGTGTGTGTGTGTGTGTGTGTGTGTGTGTGTGTGTGTGTGTGTGTGTGTGTGTGTGTGTGTGTGTGTGTGTGTGTGTGTGTGTGTGTGTGTGTGTGTGTGTGTGTGTGTGTGTGTGTGTGTGTGTGTGTGTGTGTGTGTGTGTGTGTGTGTGTGTGTGTGTGTGTGTGTGTGTGTGTGTGTGTGTGTGTGTGTGTGTGTGTGTGTGTGTGTGTGTGTGTGTGTGTGTGTGTGTGTGTGTGTGTGTGTGTGTGTGTGTGTGTGTGTGTGTGTGTGTGTGTGTGTGTGTGTGTGTGTGTGTGTGTGTGTGTGTGTGTGTGTGTGTGTGTGTGTGTGTGTGTGTGTGTGTGTGTGTGTGTGTGTGTGTGTGTGTGTGTGTGTGTGTGTGTGTGTGTGTGTGTGTGTGTGTGTGTGTGTGTGTGTGTGTGTGTGTGTGTGTGTGTGTGTGTGTGTGTGTGTGTGTGTGTCTCAACAGCAGTCACATACTCTGCCAGTCCTAACAACAGTCACATACTCTGCCAGTCTCACCCACAGTCACATACTCTGCCAGTCTCACCCACAGTCACATACTCTGCCAGTCTCACCCACAGTCACATACTCTGCCAGTCTCACCCACAGTCACATACTCTGCCAGTCTCACCCACAGTCACATACTCTGCCAGTCTCACCCACAGTCACATACTCTGCCAGTCTCACCCACAGTCACATACTCTGCCAGTCTTACCACCAGTCACACACTCTGCCAGTCTTACCACCAGTCACATACTCTGCCAGTTTCACCACCAGTCACATACTCTGCCAGTTTCACCACCAGTCACATACTCTGCCAGTCTCACCCACAGTCACATAGTCTGCCAGTCTCACCACCAGTCACATACTTTGCCACTCTCACTATGTCACATACCTGTACTCCGCCAGTGTCACCAACAGTCACGTACTTTGTCAGTGTCACCAGCAGTCACATACGCTGCCTGTCTCACCAACAGTCACAACCGCTGCCAGTCTCACCACCAGCATACTCTGCCAGTCTCACCACCAGTCACATATCAGTGCATTCCCTCTCATTACCTTCAAACTCCCTCTCATCTTGCCACCATCCTTTTGCCTCACCCACATTGTCGGTCTCCCTCTTCCCTCACTAACCTTACACCTGTTCGCCTCATTCAACGTTTAACACCGCACCTCCCAGCGAGATAATGACCCCCAATCATATACCTGAAATCACAAAAATTGTCCTAATTAGCCACTGTAATTAAGCACATTATCGTCTTATGATTGGCCTCATTATGCCTCGGTATTTGACTGTACCTTATACCGCCCCCATCTGGCACCACTAAATGTCTACTTATTATTTCAATTGTATTCTTCCATGTACGTATTGATTTCTAAATTCTGTAATTGAATAAATGGTAAGAAATCTCATGAAAACCGGTCTTAAGGCAAAATCTTTGAGGTGTGTTCTGACAACAAAGTGCGCGACAGAGAGAGAGAGAGAGAGAGAGAGAGAGAGAGAGAGAGAGAATGGGAGGGGGGGATGGAGGGAGAAAGGAAGGAGAGGGAGTGGGAGACGAGGGGAAAGAGGAGGAGGTGGAGAAAGGGAGATGGGGGGATATGGGATGAGGGAAGGAAGACGTTTGTTGGGAAGGGAAGAAGGTCAAAGAATCACGGTGCAATATTGGTGAGTGAAATTAGTGGTTTGTTAGGTGAGGAAAACTGCTGATTGAAAAGGTGTAGCAGGAAAGACAGAAACAATGCTGAGTTCAGATGCTTGTAACGTCTTTTATATAAGAAATTAACTCGTTTAATGTGTGTGTGTGTGTGTGTGTGTGTGTGTGTGTGTGTGTGTGTGTGTGTGTGTGTGTTTGAGAGGAAATGAAACAAGTGTAGGTAGCAGCTTGGGTGTAATAAATACTTGTTTATAGTAAAGGTAAATACTGAAGAGTTGGTGTAAGGTAAACAGTGACCCAGTGCAGATGATTGATGACACATTTATGGAAGTGAACAGAACGTTGTCTGCAATTTATATGAATCCGATGGACACATGTCAAAGCAAACAATGACGCTGTGACAAGGATACATGGAACAGCAGGTGGATTGTTTACTGTATGTAGCACTGAGCACTGGAAGCCGTGACAAGACACTGCATTACCCGCTTCACTGCGGTTACCTCTCTCTCTCTCTCTCTCTCTCTCTCTCTCTCTCTCTCTCTCTCTCTCTCTCTCTCACACACACACACACACACACACACACACACACACACACACACACACACATATATAAGAGGTTATACTACTTTGAAAGACAAGTGTACTAAGTAGAGTTAGCGTACGCCTCATAGTTTTACGTTAACAAAAATAATGACAATTAGAACAATGACAACGTAAAGTAATTTCTTAACAACAGCGTTGTATATACATTAAAGACAAACGTATGGCAAGTGTGCATTTCCCCCCCCCCCCATACCTGGGAAATCTATTGCAGCTGTATTTGCTTTATAATATGAGAGAGGTATCAGACATTGACTCATGTAAATGACGGCACAAAGAATTACATTCTCATTTCAGATGTTGTTACAGTATTACCATCAAGGCAACAAAGAAAAATGTAAATCGAGACGAAAAATATTAAATCCGTCCCAACTTGGATTCTCATCCACTAATGATCAGTTCCCAGTGTAACCAATATTTGTTTTCGTAAGAGAGACAAGAAAAGGAGAGCTTAGAAGCTTTCCATGTCTCGTACTATTTGCAGAAATAAATCACTGGTAGTCTCTTATCTATCTATAGACAGGCGCCATAGTCCCATAAGGGGTGGCCGTTTGTCTCGGAGTTGGTTGTTACGGGGAGAGGCACTAACCTTCCGCCAACACACTTCTTAACACGCAGGGAACACGTATGGGTTGGTTATACGGTTACCACCCAGCGTTGTAAATGGTTTCTGGCTTACAGGAAACCATTAGGCATGTCACCCAATGTAAAGCCATCAGAAAAGGAAAGAAGAGTAAAATGAAGTGACAGGAAAGATGGGAGAAACGGAAAAGAGGAGGGCAGACACAGAAAAAGAATGATACAGGTAGAGGAAGAAGTATATCAAGTGATAGACAGGGAAGTAAAGGGTAGTTTGTTTGTAAATCGGGTCCTTGAACCACTGCAACAAGACTGTGGTTGAGGGTGGCGGTAACAATTAATCTCTTTACACCAGTTTCGAGGCGTAGAAAAACCTAAGGCAAGTTAGGCTACTTTAGTCTTCTGTATATAAATGAAGTTGCTAGAAACCATGGCAACGCTTACATGATAGAAAACCCTCCGGTCTGATCAAACCTTGGGTCTGATCCATGACACTGTATCACTCGGCCGTCTCCGACCCATGTCTTCTGCACCATGCCAGCAGGGCAAGGAATGATCAAACTAGCCAAGAGAGTTGAAAAATCACCATCCTTAAACTGATCCTTAAATAATGACCACTAGACGTGTACGGTGTAAGGGCCTACGGGGAAGATGGATGTGGGGGAGGGGGGACAAGCTTCTGATATACCCCTACTAATAATGAGCCAGACTCTGATTCAATCACATTAAAAGTCTGAGGAGATTTTCTTCCTCTAGCATATTACTTTACATGGCTTAGTGGCAAAATCAGCAATACTAAGGCACTACATTCTAGCCACAGCACTTTATTAGTGATATCTTTTATTTCCACTCGGGATTCAAGATGGTAAATGGCAGTTTAACAGGCAAAGTTGAATTGGGTAAAGTATAGCTTAAGCGACCACATCATAGGCGATCCATATACCACTGTCAGACTTGTAAGGTGTATGGGTCTATGGGTAGGATGGACGAGGGGAGGGTGGAGATAGAAGGGGACATGCTTCTGCTCTGCCCCCGCCAAGCCCCACCATTGTCCACAGCCAGGGGGGTCAAGTAAGATCACCAGTACTGATAAACTGACGTCTTACCCAACACCACCAATGACCACTACCTCCCAGTCCCTTCACCCTTTTTACCTCACTTAAGGCTGGTACAACTCAGGACGATTTTTACTCATCTGAGAGTGAATAAGCTTTGTGAGGCTAGTACTGTTAATATAGGATACCATTAACCTTTACACGGTCTTTTTTTTATATTGTATTCCAGCTGACTTCAGACGATGTACTTCATCTAAAACGAATCACAGAAGTTTGAAGGCTTGTTATTAATTGACTCCCATATTCTCTTGTGTCCTGGCCACCTATTGCCACGAGTGTGTTAAGTGACGTTCTTTGTTCCGTTAGGTGTATGTTGTGTTAAGGCCTCTTATTTCAGTAAAAAGACTGTTGTTTGGGTGCTTTTAATTCTGTGGGCGTTGTTTAGGGGTTGCTGTTGCTATGAGGAGTCTCTTGTTTTGAAGGGCTTTTTCAGTGGATGTTTGAGGCTCTTATGTGTTGTGCCTTTTGCTTCAGGAACTTTTTTTTTTTTTTTTTTTTTAGGCGTCTTATATGGGGAACTTTTATTTCAGTGAGTCGTCTGATGAGATATTTTATTTATCTTTTGTTTTGTAATATGCAGTTTGTATGAGGTGTTTGCTAGAGCTTTGTGCGTCTCACTAGAAGTACTTTTGATTGTGTGAGACGTTTGTTGTTTAAGGAGCGTTATTTTGAGCTGTCTTTTGTTTGAGTGTTTTATATCTGAGTGTTAGTAAAGGAATTGTTATATATTTGAGGTGCTTGTTGTTCGTGGGGCTGTTATCTCTGAGCAGTCTGTCAGTTGACACTTTGAAGTGCCTTCTTTGAGGGGGCTGTTATTCTTATGAGAAACCTTTGCATTAGCCGTGTTAAGGTCTCTTGTTTGTGTATTTCTTTTAAGTGTATTGTTTGAAGGGTATTCGTGTCTGACAGGTGTCTAGCTTTTTATCATAGGATTCGATGAGGTGTCTGAGTGGCTTTTTCTTGTATTTGTTATTATATTGTTTATTTTTTTCTGTGAGGTATGTTGTTTATTCAGCGTTTATATATGACAGGAATGTTTCGCATGAAGGACTTAATTTCTTCGAGATGTCTGAGTTGAAGTGTTAGTTGTTTGAGTATGTACCGGTATATGTAGTTTCGCAATCAATATTTGTGAGGTGTGTTGTTCAAGAGATTTATTTCTACGAGATGTCTGTTTTGTGTCCTTGGTCTGTTGACTGAGAACCTTTTACTCGTATTTCTGTGGGTGTCTGCTGTTTGACGATCTTTATTTCTGTAGAAATTCATTCTTGTAGTTGTCTGGTTTTTCTGGAGGATAATTTGTTATGTTACTGTAGTTTACTTTCGTATTGATGATGATGGATATGTAAGCGAGTTGCTGACCACAACCATATATACCACACACGGCGCCTCTATCAACAGTACTCTCACGCACCGCACACACCCATAAACACACCCACTCTCCTGTCACTGACCTTGACGTACAGAAAAACCCATCCAAACCACCATGTTTTATTCTGTGAGTTTTCAAATCCGAATTAAGTAATCTTATGTGAATCATCTTATTATAATCGTTACATTATCACTGTTCATATCATTATCATCTTCCTAATTATCGGTACCATCTCATCATCACCCACACCGTATACTTCATTCACCAGGGTCAGCCGCAGCCAGGATATTGTCATGGGGAGGCCTGAATTTTTGTTGACACTTTCCTTGAGAAAGTATTGCTTGGAAAGAATTATGAAAGTAGCAGAAGTAGATTAACAAAATGTATCTGGTGCTAAACAGTAAAGGAAGCATCGCAGGAAAAAGTCACTGATGTCTGAATGAATTGTTTAATATACAGAATTGACCAAATGACTGTCTTCCTGTTCTTTTGCTGACAGAAAGGAAGGGTGGGGGCTGGACGCTCAACCCCATCCCGCCCTTAGCTGTCGGAAAGCCGGAAGTGGGTGTGGGATGGGGACGTCGGGAAGGGTTGTGGTGGGTGGTGGGTGGGGGATCAATATCAAGTGTGAAGTGGGGAAGGCGAGACATGCGGAAACCACTGGCTCTACGAGCTTTAACACTTCACCAGGCAGTGAAAGTACTCGGTGATTTACTATTCTGACACGCCCCTGAATAATGTCAATATATCAGTTATTAATGAACGAGTAGGGTTGGATGATGGATGGATGGATGGATGGATGGATGGATTTAAATGAAACTCTCTACTCAGTCTGTCATGCATTTAAGAAGTTCCCCTTTATCTGAAAGAAGTTATATGATGGAAATAAAGTGGCTTTCTTTCACCAACGCGGGGCTGAGTAAACATTAATATTATTGGTCGACTGCAGTGATTTACATGCCATCCTCGATAAATAACCGTGCATTTTTTGTTCTCCAGATCTAACCCTGTTTTTTTTTTTTTTTTCCTCGGCAGTGAAATCATCTTAAGGAGAATGTAAATAAAAAATAAAAAAAAACAAGCCTCACTCACTTGATCGGCCAAAACTAAAAATTTTAAGGAAGAATGCAGCCATCCCAGTGTACAAATTGGAACGGAAATTTGCTAGTTTGCAACACCGGGTTCAGATATATTTAATCACTACAGGAAGCCACTTTCGTAATTCGATATTACTGTGCATATGTTTTAATGAAAATGAAAAAAAAAAAAATAAGTATCAAGTTTCATTGAGCTCAGTTCATCAGAATTAAAAAAAAAAAAAAAAAAAAAATTCTCGTGGTGATAGCGAATCACCTTAATACTCAGCATCTTAGTTCTGGCTTCTGCTGGCAATTTCATTTAGCAAAGAGGAAACACTGCCAGATTAAGGGTTACGATAAAAATAGATAAGTTTATATTCAACTCAGCACAATGTGAATTACAGCGAGAAAGCATGCTGGAAGTTCTTTATGGACTGACTCAACCATAGTACTAATATTTTACTATAATGCCACCCTTGGTATTGTATGCTTTATACCTCCGAATGAAGTTATTCATCGTAAGACCTATTAAAAACGCTATAAATAAAATCTGTTAGTCCCTCCACAAAGATGACAGTCTATGCAATCTTTTATCCATCTAACATTTTTCTTCGTATTCACATAGACATCCGTAATGAAGGGGGTGGACACAATTCATGTTTAAATATTTAACAGAACGGCACCCTATTCTTATTGTACAACTGCCTGACGTTTCTGTTCAGCAAGGCGTGAGGCGTCCTAGGAAAGAGGTTAAGAGAAAAATTACAACTAATTACACTTGCCAAAACCTGAAATCTGCAGAAGTAAGATTTTGAGAGAAAAAAAAATCTTGTCAGTCATCCTCAGCACCTCACAGTAGTAGTAGTAGTTGTTGTTGTTCCCTAGGCAGTCTGGCCAAACAGCCCAGAGTCCCTAATGAAGGCCACGGCCGAGACCGGGCTTTCCCACAGAGGTCTTAAGGAGTGTATGTTGTGTTGTTGGCGTAGGTGATTGTGTGCAATGCAGTCTTCCATAATGTGCTTAATAGTATGGGATGCTGTGTTACATTTTGGACAGGCATCAGCGACGGAGTCATCCAGCCTCTTCTGGTAACTTAAGAGGACCGGATGATGCCCACTTCTCAGCCTGGCCAGGTGGACCATGTCCTCACTAAGGAGATAGGATTCAGAAGGGTGCATAACAGGAGGCCGTGCATGCACCTGTGTGTTGTCTTTAAGTGACTGAATGGAGCGGCAAGTGATTTGAGTATGGATATGCTTCAGGAAGCTGGTCTGAGGCGGGCGAGAGGGGAGAAATGGCAGTATTTGTGTATGATATCGTGTGCTGGGTGTTGTTTTGATGTTCCTTGGTGTGTGTGGATGTGCTGCCATGTAGTGTAGTGGATGTTGTGGGTTTGTGGGGGCTGCAGCGAGAATTTGGGTGCCTCTCATGTCTAGATGATCCTTGACTTTGAGGACTTTGGTTTCTTGATGTAGGTGGTCTGTGGGTGTAGTAGCTGCGCAGCCTGTGATTATTTTTAGGGCCTTGTTCTGTATGGTCTGTAGAGTGTTGTAGTGTGTTTTAATATGAGGTTAGGAGCCCAAGCAGGGCTTGCATAATTCATCACCGAATGTATACATTGTTTGAATATTGTGGTGGTGGTTTCTTTGTTGTGTCCAAAATGTTGTATGGGCAAGTGACCTCAAGGCACTGAGTTGGCGTTATTTTATTTTTAATGTTTGTGATGTGTTGTTTAAATGATATTGATGTATTGTATGTTACACCAAGGATTTTGGGTATGTGTTTGTGTGGTAGGGGAGTGTTGTTTATGGTGAAGTGTGGAATGTGACTGTGTTGTGCTGTCCACTTTGTGAGAAGGGTCACTGTAGATTTGGCTGGGGCTATTTTGAGTCTGTTTGTAGTGAACCATTCGTGTAGTGTGTTGAGGTAAGGTTGGAGGATGTGTGCAGCTATATTTGTGTTCTAGTGTGTACATGTAAGTGTTATGTCATCTGCATAGGAAGCTATGTGTATCTGTGGTGTGTGGGATGTGGGTATGTCATGCATGTATAGGTTAAAGATTGTAGGGGACAAAACAGATCCTTTGGGAACGCCAGTTATGAAGTTGCTGATGTTCAAAGACTTACCAGCAAATGTTATATGTGCACATCTGCCTGATAAGTAGTTTGCCAGCCATTTTTTTGTGTTATTGTGCATGTTTGTGTTGAATATTTTGTTTGTGAGGTTGTGGCAGGGGATGGCACCTCACAGTTCAGGCAGATGCTGTTTTCGTGGAAGGCACAACGTTCGGGTATGAAAGCAGACTGACGCTTGAAAGGTTAGCCCATAAAATATTCCACATCGAAAAGGATCATCAATTTCTTTCGCACTTTTTCACTCTTAATCACACGATAAGTTTACGGGCTACGGGCGGGAGTCCAACCCTGGTAAAAGTTGGCGTCATGAACCCCGCGGCAACCACCCCATTATGTCGTGTTCTTAAACCCTTCAGTCCGGCCACGTATTTTATGTATTAGTCTTGCTCCAGCCACACGAGTTCTTTAGCTTTGAAGAGCCGACTGTGCACTTTTTACTCTATCCTGACCTATAATTGCCACCCCTCCATCCTGAATGTCAAGTCGTAACAACTGATTTACTCAAATATAATGCTTGTCACGACGAAGTGCTACGGGGACGATGCAGATCTATAGTATCATCATATTCTGTCACTGAGTTCCATGAAACAAGCAGCACAATGGACGAAACTCTGTACCAGGTAAGGTGAAAAAACATCGGGAAGGGACTAGACACGATCTCCATTAACCTCAGTTTAACACGGGATGTCTCCCATAAGCTTAATATAATAGTCTGGATTTAGAAAGAATGAAATTAAGAATACGTCCCTGGGCTAGAAGCAATAAAACCGGGGCGTGATGTATACAGGCGGCCGACCACGCTGCAGGCACCGTAGCCCATCAGTCCACGTTCCAACCATGAGGAGCGGACGCGGTGAGGTGGTGGTGGTGGTGGTTGGCCTGGAGTGCTAGTGGTAGCCAGATAGTTGTGGTCGTGGTGGTACTTGTGGTCATCGTGGTAGCTGTGATGGTAATGCTGGCCTTTGTGGTAGCTATGTGGTCGTAGTAATGGTAGTGCTGGTCGTAGTGACAGCAGTGCTATCCATAGTGAAGGTATTGTTGACGATACTATTATAATTCCAGTGCTCATGGTAATGATGGCAGTGCAGGCCTTAGTGATGTCACTTCTAGTAGTACAGTAGTAGTGCCAGGGCTATTTTAGTGGTAGCTGTGGTGTGTTTTTTTATGAGAGGAAGAAGGAACCAAAGGCCATGAGCCCTCAATAACGGTTCCCTCCAACATAAAAACAAGATACAAGAGAGAGCCAAATTCAAGATCCATTCATTTCGAGATGCCTGGACACACTGCGTTTGAAAGACTGGAAATCATAGGCAGCAGGAAATACAGACAGAGGGAGACAGTTCCAGAGTTGACCTGTTGCATAAATGAAGGACTGGGAGTAACGGTTAACTCTTGCATTAGAGAGTTGGACAGAAAAGGAATGAGCGTTTGCTGCTAGATGGGTGCTACGCGCCCGTCGTAGAAGTGGAGGAATGCATGCAGACAGTTCAGAGGAGCAGTGACCATTAAATTAGCGATAGAAAAGAGATAAAGATGCACCAGTGCGGCGAAGAGACAGAGGTTGAAGGGAGTCAGTAAGAGGAGGAGAGTTAACAAGACAAAAAGCCTTTGACTCCACCCTATTGAGAAGAGCTGTATGTGGGGAGCCTCCCCACACATGAGAGTTGTACTCCACACAGGGGCGGATAAAACCCCTGCATAGAGTCAACAATTGTTCAGGGGTAAAGAAAGAACAGAGTCGGCTTAGCACACCCAATCTCTTGGAAGCAGATTTTACAAGAGATGTAATATGATCTTTCCAAGATAAGTCCCAAGTAAATGAAACCCCAAGCATGTTCAAGGATGATACAGGATTAAGCTGAATATTATTAAACATTAGTGGGTATACCTGTGGAAGATTTTGTCGGGTTGATAGGTGTAAGAACTGAGTCTTAGATGCACTAAAAACAACAAGATTATTTTTACCCCAGTCAGAGATACGAGCCAAGTCAGACATTAGGTGTGCCATAGCCTTATCCCTTGTTTGTTGAAGTAACTGCTGAGATGGGTGTTGCGGGAACCGAATGGAAAGGTGAAGGGTGGAGTCATCAGCGTATGAGTGGATAGGGTTAGATGTACAGCTTAGAAGGTCATTGATGAATAAAAGGAAGAGAGTTGGTAATAGGACAGAGCCCTGAGGAACACTACTGTTGATAGATCTAGGAGAAGAACGATGGCCGTCTACAACATAGGCTATAGAACGACCAGAAAGGAAGCTAGTGATGAAGGCACAGATAGAAGGATAGAAACTGTAAGAGGGCAGTTTGGAAATTAAAGATTTATGCCAGACTCGATCGAAAGCCTTTGAGATGTCAAGTGCAATGGCAAAGCTTTCTCCAAAGTCCCGAAAGGAGGATGACCAGGAGTCTGAAAGGTAGGTGAGAAGATCACCAATGGAGCATCCCTGACGGAACCCGTACTGACGATCAGAAAGAAGGTTGTGATAGGAAAGATGCCTTAAAATTTTGCTATTGAGAATTGACTCAAAAACTTTTGAAATACTGGACGTTAAAGCAATTGGACGATAGTTGGAAGGTTGGGAGAAGTCACCCTTCTTTGGGACTGGCTGAATGAGAGCAAACTTCCAGCAAGAAGGAAAGGTACAAGTTGACAGACAAAGGCGAAAGAGTTTGCCTAGGCAAGGAGTAAGCACAGAAGCACAGTTCTTGAGAACAACAGGAGGGACTCCATCAGGCCCATATGCCTTGTTAGTATTGAGGCCAGTGATGGCAGAAAATACATCAGCTGAAGAAATTTTAATGTCAGCCATGAGGAAGTCAGAGGCGGGAAGTGATGGAGGAACAGCACTGGAATCGTCTAAGGTGGAATTGGAGGAGAAAGTCTGTGCGAAGATATCTGCTTTATCAGTAGAAGAAATAGCTACAGAACCATCAGAATAGAAAAGTGGAGGGAAGGATGATGAGGTAAAGTTGTTAGAAAGGTTTTTGGCAAGGTACCAGAAGGAGCGGGAAGAATTCGAGTTGGAGAGTTGAGAGCATTTAGTATGGATGAAATTGTTTTTAGCAGAACAAAGAACAGACTTAGCACGATTCCCAGCAGAAACGTAAAGCTTATGTGATTCAGGGGTGGGTTGGCTCCGGTACCTATTATAGGCCCTCTCCTTGTTGCGGACAGCATTAGAACAAGCGTGATTAAACCAAGGTTTTCTTGCATTAGTTAAAGGATATGAGAAAGGAATGTATGCTTCCATGCCCTAGAGAATAACCTCTGTAATGCGCAAGGCACACTCAGATGGCTCCCGGACATGGAAGCAATAATCATTCCAGGGAAAATCAAAGAAGTACTGCCTGAGGGCCTCCCAATCCACGGCTCCAAAATGCCACAGACGATGTTTCCCTGGAGGGTCCACAGGCCGTACCGGAATGATAGGACAGGTTAAGGTGATAAGGTTGTGATCGGAGGAGCCCAACAGAGAGAAAAGATTAACAGTGTAAGCAGAAGGATTAGTTGTAAGGAAGAGGACAATTATGTTGCAGCTCTCTCCAAGGCGGTCTGGGATACGGGTAGGGTGCTGTACAAGCTGCTCTAGGTCATTAAGGATAGAAAAGATGTAGGCTTGTTCACCAGGTGGATCAGTGAAAGGAGAGGAGAGCCAAAAGGTGGTGGTGAACACTGAAATCTAGAATGGAGATTTCAGAGAAAGGGAAAATGGATAGAATGTGTTCCATCGTAGAAGTAAGATAGTCGAAGAATTTTTGATAGTAGAAGTAGGGGATAAGTAAACAGCACAGATATATTTAGTCAGAGAATGACAGGAAAGCCGAAGCCAGAGTGTAGAGAATTAAGAAGAATCGAGTTCAGGAACACGAGAGCAAGATAAGTCGTTCGTATATATACACAACAGCCACCTTTGGCTTTGAAATGAGTATAGAGAAAGTAGGAGGATACAGAAAAGGGTTTGCTGTCAATTGCCTTAGACAGCTGAGTCTCAGTTAGAAAAAGGTGAGGTTTAGAGGAGGAGAGGTGGTGATCAACAGAGCGAAAGTTAGAGGAAAGGCCACGAATGTTGCAGAAATGAAGAAGAAGAGAGTCAGACAGTGGTTCCACGCACCTCGAGTCGTCACCGGGAGAGGGGGGGAAGGGGGGGGCATTTATGCCCCCCCCCTGGGGACTCCAAGGCTGGGTGTTTAGACGCCATGATTTTTTTTTTTTTTTTTTGGAAAAGGAAGTGTAGTGTGTACTGTGCATGTAGTTTGATGTAGATAGAGAAATTTGTGTTGGAGAGCATGCTGGCTTACTCTCTGTGTAACTGAGACACTGAAAAAGTTCAGCAAAGGGGGATGTTCAGGAACTAGTCCTGAGGGCTGATGAAACGGGAGCTTCAGCACTCCTTGTCATCAGCTTTCCATCCACCTCGGGAGTACTGCCCTGCTCGACTGGTGCTAAAGTCTACTTCTGTTGATGGCAGTGGTGGTTGTGCTGGTCATGGTGGTATTAATAGCTACGCTGCTAGTCACAGTGGTTGTGCAACCAGTTATAGTAAATGTATTACTAACTTTAGTGCAGGTCATAGATGTCAGTCTTCCTTCATACCTGTGTTAATAAAGAAACAAAGGATGAAGAGTTGCAAATTTGTCCCTGCCTTACCAAGAAAGTCCATCTTCAGATAAACATAATCGGAGGCAAAATCCACTCATTGTGACTCACCTGGACCCACTGCGTTGGGAGGGCTGGAAGGCGTAGACAGGGGGAAATATAGACTAGGATTAGTTACAGAGTTGGCTAATTGGGTACGTATGGTAAGAATTCAGAATACCTCTTAGCCCCTGCATGAGTTTGACAGAAAATGTGAGTGTGTGTAGTTAGATGGGTGCTGTGTGACTACCTTACGAAAAATACATTTAGGCACAGTTCGGAAGTCCAGTGTCCAGTGAAAGTGAGGCAATAAACAGATGCAGAAATCCAAGGAGATGCGAGACCACATGAGCACTGGCTATAATGAAGTATTTTGCGTGTGTAAATCCTTAGGGGGCTAAAACGAAGCACCATTTGGCCATCACCTTGCGTGTGAAAATCCTGACTGTCTGACTGACCGGGCAGCTCCTGTGGATGCTCCTGTATCTAAAACGAGAGAATGATGGA
>NC_137067.1:20387251-20417251 GCF_032717465.1 Coenobita brevimanus | reverse complement strand
GGTAGGAGGCAGGGGTCATAGGCAATCACCATATTCATCATCCATTCAGCAGAGGCCATGTTTTTGTGCCAGACATTGACATCCTTGGGGAGAAATTATGATGAAGTTGCGAGTCCTGTTTTATTTTTTGTTCGCTTAGGGTCGCGTACTGGTTTGCTTTAGATATTTCTTAATATTTCTCCATCGACGATTTATTTTCACTGTTTTCCCTTCATTATTATTATTTATAGAGTTTTATAAAAAAAGATGTAAGACCCATGTAAATTCTACTTGTACAGTAGTAATATTATCTCTGGCACATGAAACTTCGTAGTGAGCCTTTCTTATTTATATTTCATTGGATCAATAACTGTGAATTCTCTCTTTCATTTTTTTTTTCAGCATGAGAGTATCCTCTACGTTTTTTATTGGGGGGAGGAGAGGGTGTAATCCTGTTGAGTTAAAACACATTAAAAATCCCTTTCAGCTGGAGGGCATGTAATGTTGCCACTACCACATGAAAAACATTTATTCAGCTAGGATGAGCACCGTCATAGTGATGGGATTGAGGAATGTTATACATAACCTCCAGTAGGAAAAGTTTCTCAGAGTGAATAAACTTACTGGAACAGATTTAACTGTGTTGCAGGAGGCAAGGCAAGAAAAATCGCTAAGGAAGAATCGGTGCGACTTCTGTTAAGCCAACGAGGATACAGTTGGTACGAGACTAATGATAGTGCTGTGTGGTGGCTGCATGACTGGCTACCTGAGAAAATGTCAAGCGTGATAACTGATGACTGTATATATGGGTAGTGTAACCAGAAAAAGCAACGAAAACTATCAGTAAATTAAGAGGCATGTACAGGTAGTAGGATAAAATTATGTTTTATGCTTGAAGTGTACATGACAATACATTGTGTGTGTGTGTGTGTGTGTGTGTGTGTGTGTGTGTGTGTGTGTGTGTGTGTGTGTGTGTGCGTGCGGTAGCGCGCGCCATCGTCCACTCTTAAGGATCAATCGATGTTTTCGTGTTGACCAGTCTCTTGCATGTCTGTTAACATTTGTTTTCTCAATGTTGGTCTCGTGCTAATATATCTTTTTATATTAATGCTCTTCCAGATTGGCCTCTCTAGCAGCTTATATCATGTCACTGCCTATCTCTGTTTATCTCACAGGAATTGATTATTGTGATAACAGGTCTTGCAGTATGTGACTCACTCCTTCTTCAGTTATGCCACATTTTATATAATATGGCGTTTCATTCCATGTTACTGGCTTTGGTCGTTTGCCGTTTTACTGCTATCTACCACTCTGCCCACCCACACCCCTTCCTTGTCCACGTTCATCTCTGACTGCATCCCACACTTACACCCACACCCGTATCCTGTCTGTCTTCAGTTCATCCACACGCACAAGTGTATCCAGTACCCGTACCCCACGGACACCCACTCCACCCACACTTCCACCCACACTCCCACCCACATCCCCACCCACACCCACATTCTTCCTACCCTCCCCACCACCCATACAGATTTCCACTCCTCTGCTTTATCCGCCTACACCATTTTTTCTTTATCTTTCTCACCTCTCACTTATACTCTTCCATATTCCATCTCCCCTCTCCATCCCTTCCTTTCTTCGTCTTGCTTCCATCTGTGTTTGCCCTTCTTCTCTCCTCCCATTTCATCTAGGATCTCTCTCGCGCTTTAATCTTTCCTTTATCCACCTCCGTGTCTCGCATCCTCAGCCACAGCGTTACACTCATAGTTTTATAACACGAACACACACCCTTCCTTACATAATTTTTCTTTACTCTTACATCTTCACGCTGCCCACAAACACTGCTAGCCCTTGCTGGCGGGAGGCTAAGACGATCCTGCATAAAAGGGCATCGTCAGTCTGTCATGTCCACTCTCAGTCTTCATTAATGATCCTATATAGAACAACTGTTGTACCGTACATAATATTATTTTGTTGTACGATGCGTGTATTTTTATTTCCTTCTGTCTTCCCGTGATATAATCTTACAATGTTATCTTCCTTCGCTTGTGTCTGCACTACTGTGTGGTGAAGTTTTAATATGTATAACTGATTTTTTATTCCTTTAACCCTTACGTCTAGGGGTTTCATAGTGGCTATTGAAGTCACCAAACTTTAGCTAGATGGTTTCTTAATCCTCTGACCGTCTAGTGTTTGAAATGACGTGAGTTGGATCCCAGGCTGCGGAAGGGAACGGTTTTTGAATTGATTTCATTATAACAAATTTGATCATTCACCAGACCCAGCAACATTTTTTAAAAACGCCTCCACTAATGTAATACCAGTGAACCGATCCTGAATGAGACAGTCCTTGGGTATATTCACTGGGATGACAGGTAGTAGTGTTGAAGTGGTGACCTGTCATGAATGTGTGAAGCACGTAGGAGGACTACAGGGTCTAAGGGAACGGACTGTTAAGCCCATGCCCAGAGGAGAAAAAAAAAAAAAAAGTCAAAGGAAGTTTTCAAGTGATGAGCAAAATCGGCTGTCTTTGGCGAAACTAAATATATTATAGTCGCGGCGCACGACTCTGAGGTTGTCATTATCGTACCCTGGCAACCTACCATTCAGAAGTGCGTCCCATTTAGTGTACAACATGAGACGCAAGTGATTCGTGTATAATTTGTTCGTGTATGATATTATTCGTGTATAATATATTCGTGCATAATAATATGATTCGTGTATGATACGAAATCGGACGCACTTTTGAATGGTAGGTTGCCAGGGTACGATACTGACAACCTCAGAGTCGTGCGCCGCGATTATAGTCGTGGAACAGGATTTGTGTTTACATTGGGAGGTCATACTTCATGGCAGCAGGTGAAAGTCTGTTCACTTGATGGCAGCTCTCACTGTGTCAGGATCTTGCACCATTTCCCATCTCTGTTCCCTGTCCCTTAGGTTTCCCCTCATTACGTAGCTACACAGCCTTTGACTACCAGCAATATGTTAGCATTCATTTCGTCCCGTCAGTCATGCTCGGACACTTAATATAGCATGTATTCAATATGGACGGTGGGTGTTAGCGCCGAAGTGGTGACATGTGAAGGTGTAGGAGGATTACTGGGCCTTGGGATAAGCTACTGCCCCCTCGATATAGGCCCTGAAACCTTTGCCCAGAGTCGGACACATTAAAAAATAATACATATACCACCTGAAAGCCATGCCACCACTGGATAGCCTTTAGCCCTATCTCAAGGTTTTAAACAATAGTAGACAGATTATATATTATATCCTAAGCAGTTAGCCAAAAACCATTACATTATCAAGCACTTACTTTGTGGCCCCCCTCCTCCCCCCTTTTTTTTTTTGAGGGGGGGGGGTTTATTAGACACTTTTGTTTAGCAGAAGAGAAAGAAAATTTTCAAATTTTAGAGGCTAAAAATAATATTCATTTTCCTCTTCCCCATCAAATATCCTCTGAGCTCATAAAATGATATTTGGAAACAGTACACCATTATGATCACTACGTCCTCGAGCGGAAGGGGTGGTAGTGTCAATATCTACTGCACCGTCTGTTATATTGGTAGCAGATAGTCATAAACCATTACCTCATTAAGCACGTACTTTACTGGACCCTACCTGACAGCGAGAGCAGTCTTCCTAGCAGTTCTTCTGTACTAGTTAATTGGGCTTATTATTCCCTAACACCTTGTATCGGATGACATTCTTCTTTTAGTTCACTCTTGCTACTACCAGACGATATTACTCAGCTTGGAAGAGTCCCCTGGTAGTGAAGAGGTTAGTGAAGGTTATATTATGCAATCTGTTCAGGGTGAAAAAGTCACTGCCAAGCTGTGTATAATTGTGTAGAGAGAACAGGAATAAAATGAAAATGTCACTGTGCTGAAAAGGTAAATGTGCGTGAGTGTTACTGATCTCTTCAGTATGAGGTAGTAGTAAGAATATCAGGTAAAAGACGTCCTTGTAGTACAAAAGTTAACCCTGTAATAAACCCCCAGGACCACCACTTATATCGTAGTCTTCCTAAATTATACATCCCTCTCACAGGCTCTTAAAACCCATAGAGCCGGGGCTGACTTGGCCAGTGAGTTGAGTTCTTGTTTGTATATCACACACACCGTGGGTTTTGTGGGATGAGGTAAAACTCCGCATTAATTTTCCACGTTTTCTTACACTGTAGCTCTATCATCAACGTTTTCTCCGTAACACTCCTTCACTCCTGCAGATCGTATTCTCGGCTTAGACTTAATTATGGAATGAAGAAACGACATCAGCATATACGGTGTCACCCTTGACAATTTTTTGTTTTTCTGTGTAGCTGTATTAATGGCAATTTCTCCAATGTTCATTCGATTTCTTAACAGCGTTGCAACATGTCAACTAAAAAGGAAAAAGCAACGGGTGCTGATAATTTTGTTCTGCCTGTTGTTCTTACTGTTACTAGTCTCAGACTAGGATGGAACCTGAGCCTCTTGTCCCCACTATTAAATTACCTGTTTGAGGGAAGTGTGGTCTCATCCTGGAGAGAGTTTAAAGTCTTTACCACACCCATCCCATCCAGTGTATAACACCCATCATCTAGTGTAAAGGCTAATCCCGCTCTGCCTCCACCCCACCACTACGCATTCCCGTCCCACCCACTACAACACCCATCATCATTTAGCATGCTGCCCCCGCCCTGCCTCCGCCCACCACTACTCCAACCCGCCCCACCCACTACAACAGCCTTCACTACTTCACTACTCCCACACTGCCTCCACCCGCGACCACCCCAATGCCTCACACTCCTCTCTGCATACACATACGCAATCCATTTCCTGCACTCTAGCTTTGGAATCTGAAGTGAAATCTCTTTCCCACCTGCATCACCCGTCATAACGATATTCGTCGACACAGGGTGTACTCCCACCATGATCATAACCCATACCACCCACTTCCGTCATTCCACTTCATCTTACCTCACTAGCAATTTTCTGCTGAAGTACGCTTCACTCCTGTAGACTATACTGACTTAGGTGATGCCGTACCTCACCACAAAGTATGTTGCCATACCATACCATGACATAATTATCATACCGTACCGTACCATACCATACCATACCGTACCGTACCGTACCGTACCGTACCGTACCACCCTCTCTCCACACCACACTGTCACCTTCCCACACCTCCTATACCCAGGGCATTAACCAAAGGGCCCAGATGCCCCCACGTTTTGTACTTTTGTACCTTTTTCCTTCCTCCACGTTTGTGCGAGAAATGTGTCTTACGCCTTACCGATCATTGTGCATTCCTCATCTTCACAAAAGATGCATAGCCAGTCATAGCTTACCACCAAACACATCCCACCCACTCCCCTCCCACCAATTTCCCTCTCACCCATTTTTGCTGTGATGTGATGCATATTTCAGCCAGTGTAGACAAGCAAAGTAGATGCTGACACAACATCAAGTAAATGCTGGTACACTACAATGCATAGGTGGAATTTTGAACTTTGACCTTACCCTATGACTATGATCTTTGACTGGGTGTTCTCAGAATTGAACTTCTTCAATTGAACCCTTCCACCAAATTTGGTCTAAATTGGACAAAACCTTCAAACTGGCCTCTCTTTGTGACACTGAAAGGGACTTACTCTCCTCAGATGTAGTCAAGCCCTTGGTTGGCCCTAAACCCTTCCACCAGGTTTGGTCCAGATCACATCAGAACTGTTTTAATTGCCATGTTCACACAAAAACACATGGGTCAGACTTTGACTTTGCCCTGTGACCTTGACCTTTTGAGTAATTGTACTTAGAATCGACCCCCGTCGTTCTTGCCTTTGTCAAGCCTTCCACACTTGGTCTAAATTGGATCAAAACTGTTCAAGTTGATTTTTTTTTTTTTTTTTTTCAAACTTGAGGGACGAGGTTTGTAACAACGGGACCAATGATTTTCTTTTTTTTTTAAATCTCCAGTTCAATAAATGGCCACTAAGTTAATAATAATCTGGGGGATGGTGAGACTACAGTGAAAATACATCACCACTACATGTCATGAGACGAGGATGCTAATAATTTTGGACTCACAAAATGCCAACAGTGGACATGTGGTGATACATCTATTGTAAATGTGCTGGTGTCAGGAGCCACTAACAGCATATTGTGGCAGCTTGTTCTCTTCTCAGTGTTGGCTGTATTCTCGTTGGCCTTGGAAACTTCATATCAGTTCTTCCTTTGCGATTTATTCTGCATATTTCGCCTCAATATTCTTATGTATTTATATTTCTGTTTGTGGTACCAACACTGTTTACATAACATATACAGATGATACAAAGGTGATGGACGCACAGTTTATCGGTGAGGAAGAAAGGTAACGATATTATTTATATAATAAACTAGAATCCGGCCAAGAGTCCTAAGCAAAGGAACAATTTATGCACTCAAGAGGCAGTTGCCTTTCCCTGGGGCAGGTGTTGTATTTTGTTTGTGTTATTTAAAGTACAGTACAAATACTAAAACATAAAGGGGAAAATATTGTACGACGAGGATGGGATTCGAACCCACGCAGGGAGACCCTATTGGATTAGCAGTCCAACGCCTTAACCACTCGGCCACCTCGTCTGAGAAAAATGTTGCATTCAGTAATCCAGCCGATCAGGCTCCTGGACCAGGTTTGTTTTTCCCATATCCTTGTTCATCCAGCAGTGCAACGGGAGATTTAAGTGTCAACTAATTCTTGCCGACCGCATTCTAGGAGAGGACTAAGACTTACCGCAAACTGATATTTTGCGGTAAGCGGGAGGCGGGCACCCTCCAGTCATTTGACGCACTGCTGTCTTCAGGTAACCACACTGAGTAACAAGCTCAATGTCATATGTTTTCTTGCAATCCGAGAAAGAAGTTACTATGTCGGACGGTAACCATGTAATCAAATGACGGCAGGTGGTCAGGTAGGTTAAGACTAATGGGATGAGGGTCGTAAGGGCTTAGAGAGATTTAGGGTTTATTGTTTCCATAATGCCACTCAGGGGTCAGCGAGGCTACTTACCTTCGCCATAAATGTTGGGGCTGAGTAGCCCAGCCCCGGGACCTTATGCTCCTGATGGGACAAAAGACTGGATGATAGAATAATCTAAACGACACTCGTGCCCTTGATACAGAGGATTATTTTTGATATATTTGTAGCCCATATATATATTACTCTGTATCTGAACATTAAAGTGCCCAGCAGGGCCGAACCTTCTCCTCGGAAGAAGAGTGATATGCAGAATCCTTTCTTCCTCATGCTGGCTATGTACGAGTCAGAAGAAGTTTCTTGTAACTAGCGTATATGAAAGTTTTTTTTAGTTTGTTTTTGATGGATGTCTTTCTGTGTGTCAGACTGTATAGTATAAGTCACTGGTATGAACCAGTAGGGTTTCAATATATGGTAGTATATTAAAGGACATACTACCAACACCCACTTCAAATGTCCATGTACGTTGGATTCAAACCAGACTCAGAAACAGCAGATCGGGGAGTGAATACGATAATCACTGAGCCACAGGGTAACATACTGATGTAAATAAAAGCCGTAAAGGTGGCCAGATAGACGATGAGACAAATGAACTGAAAGAGAGAGAATCAGATGCAGCTAGACAAACACAGATACACACGATCAGAGACAAAAGAGAGAGGAAGGAGAAAAGAGACATATCGATGCAGCTGATTGATCTGGATGTATGACTGAAAAGACAGTGTTATTTGTGAGTCAGATAGATGCTGCATGATTGATTGCTTGAGCCAGTGATTGAAGAGACTCATTTCGGATTGGTGTGTCGAGGTGTGAGGGGCAGACAGAGGGACAAGGAAAGCTTAAGAGTTTATGAAAGCGGTTGGCTGTATTTTATATCCATTTGCATGAGACATACTGCGAAGATGTAGGTACCCAAAATGTACCCTTTCTAAAGCTAACCATATATGGAAGAACCAAAGTGAATAAGATAATTACAGAATCAGGAAGAGGAGATATGTCTAAGGGGAGTTAGAGGAGGTGTTGGTAGTTTTTTCCATCAGTTTGTTTAAGGCCTACTGCAGGGAGACGGGTGCCCAAATTTACCATTCATTATCCTGGCTAAGTACGAGTCAGACCGTTGAAGGAATTAGGTAGTATGCTGTTACTGTTCTGTATTGTTTATCAATCCGTGTTTGGTCCAGAGGAGGTTAGATTGACAGCCAAAATTTACAATTCTACATGCTGTCCAAGCACGAATCAGAACGACAGGACGAGGAATGATGGATACAGGAAAAATTCTCATGGCATTCTGTATTTGTCCTTATGATGTCCACTGCAGGGAGAGTGATAGTTGATATTTGCTCTTCCTCATGCTGGCCAAAAATGATCTGGAAAGTCCTGAGCTTAGGAAGGATTCTGACTAAACTGTATTCAGTATCAGTCCTTTATGAGGTCCACTGTATGGTCAGTGATTGCTAGAATTAATATTTTCTCATGCCGGCCAAGTACGTTTGTATAAAGACCAGTGCATGTGACAGTCGAAGTGTTGTATCAGCTGCTTTTAATCAACAAAGTAGGGATCTGTAATTCGGCTGTGCAGTACATTATCCAACACAGGATTAAGAGATGCCAACGACTAATCTGCGTGTCGTTTTTCAATATCCATATACCCTATTGTCTTGATGCCTTCACTATTGTTGTATTTCATTTTTACCAACTCTAGACAGCTCTAACCAACGTAGGAAAGACTTTTCATATTACAGGGTTAATGAAATCTGTAACTCCAGTATTTCTAATTCTCCTCCATCTGAAGGAGAAACAAATCTTTCTGTGCTAACAAAAATATAACAAAAATCGTCACAGGTTGAAAGACAAAAAGTATTGTACAAATAATGTGGCATCATCCTGAATTTACTGTTGCATAGAGTTACCAGAGACAGTGACCCATCCATCCATCCATCCAACCATCCATCCGTCATTCACTTCTGCACTCCCCCTGAAAACATCTGAAGCATTAGGACCCACGACCAGGTTACTTAGTACAGAGATTTAAGGCAAGGATGACCAGTGAATATCTCCTGGGTAGCATTATGTGAGCAATAAATGGCATCTAACCCTTAGGCTTTGATCCTAATGGGCAACATCCATTGAGAGAGGCCTAACCCACTAGATTACCAGGCGTTCATTTTATTATTTATTTAGGTACCACCCGAGCAGCCACACATGGAGAAATATCGTCCAGGTCAGATTTAATTGAAGTTGGAGTCTCCATACTTTTGTTGAATGTACATAAGCAAAGGCTCACTGCCTCTCTCGTAGGTGGAAATAATCGCTGGGATGATAGTGGTGATGATGATGATGGTAGATTAAGTACGTAATAAACATGGGTCGTATTCTCCAGTACCTACTGTAGGAGAATCTTTAGCACCTCGTCTTTCTCAACACATTTTGCATATTGCGTGTTATTATTCATTTGCATGGTATTTATATCTTATATGCTCGATATTGTTTACACATATATCATGAAAATTAACAATTACACACAAAATGATGGGAGTTAGGCAACCTTCCTTCTACGGTGACGTCTTACTGATCATGCTGCCATCAGATGATTATAATCAGCTATTCTATTCAGTTCTCAAAGTGAAACAAGTTATTTACTGCTGTATCTACCATACAATTTGAAATGCGCCCTTGGTTTAAATAATGGTCTGGGGATAGTACCAGGTATGAACAGCATACAGAAAGACGTTATCGTTGTTAAGAAATGAAACACGAGAACACGACCATAAATCAGTTGAAAATATAGCAGATTAAGATATGTAAAGAAAAGAAAACGACGAAGAAAGGACACGCATAACCGGAAATAAAAATAGAAAGGAAGAAAACAAAGGAAGGACAACATACCAGTACTCAGTTGGGTGTTAAAAGTGAAGAAAACAACGAAGGACATGTGGGGGACTTAAAGAGGAAAGAATGGACAAGAAATCTGGCACAGTGAGGAGTCTGCCATTGTAATAATATGTAAAACCAAGAAAAAGGCAAACTGTGCTAGACCCCTCGGTACACAACGCGAGACGTGTCCACGATAATCCTGAATGATAATAGCAAACACAGCTTAACCTTTAATCAGCTTACATACCGGTACCTTGCTTACTGGCTCTAGTCGGAGCTTCCAGTTTATCCCTTTGACTGCAAAGTAAGAAGGTTGCAAATTGTTCTTGACTAACTTGAAAGTTTTGATTTTCCATGCTAAACTGACAGCAGCCAGAATATAACATTTTAATTTTCGTTGTAGCTATAAAATAATAACTTTGTATTTTACTCCAAGTTCAACAAGATGGTTTTATTCATCTGAAGAGAAACCAACTGCAGCTAAAAGGCTAAAGATGTGTAGTCGAACGGTTAACCTAATGGTAATCGGATAGTCCTTGTATATCATCGACCTAAGAAGATTACAATTCAGTATCGTGTCACTTATACCTGTCCTCTCATATTTCTTGACCTCCTGGTTCTCTGTGACTCCACCATACAATTAGGGTCATGTTACCTCACACCCTCAGGCGTGGTGAGGCTGGCAGGGCGGCACGGTGGTGGTTTGTGCAGCAGAATGAAGGTCCAAGTACCCTTTCCGAGGTCCAGTAGTCCTACAGCACACCAACAGGGCTGATCCATTCACCTCTCACCACAACAACTGACGAAGGATAGACGTAACTGGAGGAGTAGGTTTGGTAATGCATAATCCGCAGAATATTAATCGAGAGCATCTACCATACGTGAAACTGACCTTGAGCAAAACTTTGTGTGCGGGATAATATCCAGGAGTGGCTTCATTTCTTTGTCTCCTGCGATTTTCGAAAACGAGGTGCTCCACTGCCGTGAACCTTAATGACTATAGCGAAGCCCCGCATTAGGACTCAAACTCACGTTTTACGCCTATACACTTCAGCATATTTAGCAAAGCGCCTAATTAGGACCCTGAAGCTCCTACGTCTATCTGGTGCTTTTGAACAAGGCCAAAGGTAGAACCGTGGTCTGTGTGTAGATAAAATAGTAGCCAGTTTTGATTAATTTGGATGAAAGTTAGTGGAACAGTTGCAGATCAGCCAAGGAGTTGACATACCGTTTTTGAGAACAACGGGGCTTATTCAGGGTCACATGGCAGTTAATTATCCGATTTACAGTCAACTTTGGGGAAAGGTTCAGGGTAAGGCAAGGATAAAGAAAACTTATCTTGAGAACAATCACTCAAAGGTCAGTGTCACAGAAACGTTAAAAGTCATGGTCACAGGACAAGGTCAACTCAGACAATGTTGACCTGATGTGAACCAAACTTGGTGGAAGTGTTAAGTGTCAGGCAAGAATATAGTCATTCACTTTTGAGAATCGAAATGCCTCTTCTTGTATATACATCTCTTAACATTAATGTTATTGCTTGGCGGAATCGAAAGATTCGGCAAACATGTTGGTCAGTTCTGCATGTCTGTCTGTCTGCTGTCTGTTTTGTTGCCTGCTGTCTACAGGTCACAATTTTGCACCAATCGTTCTAAAAAAAAAAAAAAATCGGAAGGGAAATATCCATAAACACTGGAAGCCTATTGTTTTTAACCCATTCAATCCGATGACGTGTATTTTTTATTTCATTCTTGATTTCGATTTTATTTAAATTGTGAGACTTTGGAACTCGAAGAATTAGTCTTCATTAATCCCTTCAGTACTACTACAGGTCTTTCTTTAGCTGAGTAAAATCGTCTGAAGGTAGCAAGTATGGCACACAAAACTACGACATCGGACTGAAGGGGTCTAATCAAAATTGGTCAAGAGCCCTGGCCTGAGTGGGGGGTTGAAACTTGAATCCCATCAGTGGTGGAATTTCTGCCAAGACATGTAGAGTGATTTCAACAGGACAGTAAGTAAAAATTCTTTAGAGAGAGAGAGAGAGAGAGAGAGAGAGAGAGAGAGAGAGAGAGCATCGGATCTTTATGAAATTTTTTACAAGGGAAGGGGCAAGCGGGGAGGGGGGAGAGGGGAAGAAGGGGGAAGAGAGGGGAGGGGGGAAGAGGGTAGAGGGTAGAGGGTAGAGGGGGTAAAGGGGGTGAAGAGGGAAGGGTCCATCCGGCAAGCGCTCTGCCTATGGCGGTTTCTTTTGCATATAAACACGTAAGACAAAAGAAAATCTTTATGCCACGTGAAGCTTCCCACAGTAGAAATAACTCATCCGACATTGTCCAGAATATATACACAGATGAACCACACGTGGTGGATGAGTTTACCTACCGCGGAATAACCTGGAAAGAAAGAGGTACGAAATTTTCCCAGGCGGCACCTCCTTACCACTGGTTTTCTCCCCAGCGTCCATTAACCCTTCAGTAAGTTTACGTCCTTTCTTACTTTATTGCCTTACTGCCTGATGATTTTATATACCTTAGGAAAGCCCTCTGGTTGTGAATGCGTTATTGTTGGCTAGATCTACAGGTAAACCCGTCATTAAAAGTCCCTCCTACGCTGAACACAGTCTGCTGGTGATGGCAAAACGAAATGTAAATTACCGTCAGTGAAGTAGGTAGTAATAATATCTTCTTTGTTACCTATGAAAAATGTCGATGTTGAAAGGATATAATTAATATAAAAACCATAATAAGAGGTAATTATACAAAAAAGAAAATATTTACTTGAAAGGTACTACAAAGCCACATAACCAATAAAAATACAGTTCAATGACCAAGGAGCTGCATAAAGTATTACGGTATTTTCTTGTCACCTTAGAGGACTTCGTAACTCTCTCTCTCCGAGCACTTTCCTCTTGCATTGCACCTCAGTTTCCTTGTATGGTACGGATATTATTCACCTGCCTTATTAAGGCGTCAGGTCTACGATAGTAATACATAGTTTTTCTCATCTAAATGTTGTTGTTATTGGAGAAAACTTAGATTTTACCATCACCACGTCCATACCGACGCACACCTTCACTGGGTGTATTGCCCTGGCATCACTCACCACCTTCCACGCTCTTTTCTGTCCACTTCTGTCTGTACATGTGACCCTTTCATACCATGATGTCCTTAATATTAGCTGCCGCCAGCTGATTTTATTCCACTGAAGGGAGAAAACGTGTAATGAAGAAGTCAGTGTGTCATATAAAAAAGTAGACTGGCCAGGAGGAGGTACGAGGGGCCTCCCAAGCTCAAGAGAGATGGACAAAAGGCCATGAATTCAAAGACAGATCAAATGACATCTCGTATTTGAGATGTGTGCTCTGCACTTTTCTTTCCATGTCCTGCCAGGAAGAACAATGCTTAAGTACGATAGGGAGTTCATTGCAAGTGGAACTGTGAACTAAAGTAGCCAGTCTGATGCCTGCACACCTTCCTCCCTCCCTCCCTCCCTCTCTATCATACCCTCACCACCATAGTCAACCACTTCACTCCCTCCCTCTCTCCCTGTTAGGCCCAACTCATAACATCCCTCCCTCCCCTCATTCCCTCCTTCATCCCACTACCTCCCTTCCTCCCTCATTCTCTCCCTCTTTCATCTAACCACCTCCCTCCCTATTTCCCCCCTCCCTCCCTATTTCCTCTCCCTCCCTACATCCCCCTCTCTCATCACCAATCCCCATCACTTTCATTTCGTCCCCCCTCATTCTCTTCCATCTTCCTTCAGATCTCAGACTTGCTTATCTCACGGACGAGGCAGTGATATAGGCGCAGGGAGAGACAGGAAGCCCTAATGATAAGGTAAAAGGACTCCTGGGTGTATGTGCTGGACCTTACAGTAATTATAATCTTCACCTCACTGACGTCATCCGTCATGAGAGAGAGAGAGAGAGAGAGAGAGAGGTTTTCATTACGAGCGAGGATGAAGCCCTCGCCAGCCTCTCAAGTGGTGGTATTTTCTCACATACTCGTATGAGCGGCCCGGCCCGGCCCGACCATAACTCATTTGAGAAGCTTATATCTCTACCACAGGACCGATCACTGCGTGATTTGCACCATACGATAGCCCAAATCTTGAAGATTTGTTTTTGACAGGCTTCATCACACCCAGGCGGTGCACGTGACACGCGCCAAGTGCAGCATGTCGAGAATCTTCAAAAGAGGGCCACAGGCCAGACAGTTTGTCGTAAAGGCATGAAACTTGGTAGGTAGATAGCCATCAGTATACTCTAGGCATCCTCGGGGTGTAAGGCCACATTTCAGTGCTGTCGAATTTAAATGGCCTCGTTCGTACCTCGCCGACAAAGGCATTTTACTGGTATAGTACCACTGTTAAATACATTTTCTGAACCATTTTATTAGCAGCTTTTTGTAAACATTATTATTTCAACTTATACAGAACTTACTGAATACGCTGTCACTTTCCTTGTATATCAGATAATAACAAATACTCCCTCATTACTTAGATACGCCAGCACTGTAATTCATCCTTCAGAGCAGTTCGCGGTCTTGTGAAACATGAAACTCTAACATAGTTTACTGATTTATATATATATATATATATATATATATATATATATATATATATATATATATATATATATATATATATATATATATATTCTACGCACTAGGGAAATCTGGTATGTTTAGTTCCGAACTTAAGTGCCAGTTAACTTCACTGCAATAAATAACGAGGCAGTGAGCAATAACTCAGCAAACCTAATACTTCTATGTTTTATTGGCAGTCGAATGAATAGTTTCTCTCACATGCATAATGAGGCGCAGTTTCTGGTATTCATTTAATCTGCGTAATGGCGTGAAGGGAGTGTGGTGTATTATACTGGGCATTCTGTTATATATATATATATATATATATATATATATATATATATATATATATATATATATATACAAACTTTCTATTTTCCTGCTTCTGTTTCTAGATCCCCCCCTCCCCCAGCTCTACTGGGGAAGAGTGTTATGATAATAGTAGTACCTTATCTATGCATTAATGTACTTTGGTTACTACTATATCATTTATTTATCATGCCAGCGTGCTATTATCTGCGTGTAAGTAACGAGAATTCACTATTTCGTAAGCATCAGCTAATCTGCCTGCATATAAATGTCTGCTCTGTATTGCCAGTCTGATTATCTGCCACGTCCTCTGGCGGGCGGGAAGGCAGGCTTGTTTGGGTTTGCAAATTTCCATTATCTGGGATGCGTTTGTATGTATGCCGCTGCCACCATAACAAAGGAGATGCAACACGCCAACAGTCTGGTAAAATGCAAACCACATAACCTGCCCCACAACAATCTTCCACCATAATAAGAGGTGGAAGGTCAAGGACGGTGTGGTCGTTGTTGGGTACGAACCTTGGGTGGGATGCTCCAACGTATTTACCATCGACTCCTTGTAGGAACTCAGATTTCTGTTTTTGTAAGGAGTGACAACGAGTAGAATTTTTCCATGCCTTGTTCTTGAAAGAAAAAAAGCCGGAAGAGGAATATTATCGTAAATTGTAGGCTACCGGTACTTGTTTGAGCAGGAAGGACAAGGAAGGGAGAGTGAAGCACCTTCGTATGTCTGCAGCGTTCCCTGCAAAAACAAAAATAGTTAAGACAGAGAATCAATCTTAATTATATTTCAATATCCCTCCCCTGCTGGACTATATTTACGCATAACAAATCAGCAGGCGATACATTGTCATTGTAGGTATAAAGTTTACCAGATATCGCTACAAAAATTCTATATCACTAAAGTATTGATATATCGTAATTTCTAAAAGGTCAACCAATTTAATAACTAAAATTTCACTTGATACACAACAATTCACTTTTACGAATATCGATACAGTCTTCAGAATGTTGCTAAATTAATGACAAACTCTTTACAATAGAATATTGATAAATGTAATACTACTTACTTTAAGAATTGGGCTACATTGATGGATGTCTCTAGTTCTGTTGTCACACAGCACAACCAGATTATATCTTCCGTCTTTGAATTCATTAACTGCTCGTAGAATTGTATGGTGTTAGTTCCTGCCTCATCGCACACCCTGCAGCCACACCAGCTTGTACAGGTTACAAGTGTCCAGGCAAGCATAGGATCCAGTTCGTCTTTAGAAAGATAATCTTAGGGCAGTGGAATCTCTGATTTGTACTGATTGAGTTATGCTAATTTTAGTCTTATTTTACGACACCTACATTTTATGCATAAATGAAAGATAGATTGTACCTCATTCTGTCACATCCATTATGGGTATGCTATAAACATCCTACGACACAGGAGGGTAGGAGGGCAGGGGAGAGCAGACTGGACTAGAAGGCCCAGGTTTCCTGCTTGTATTTACCTGCACCTGCCCTGACGAGCTGACTGGCTCTCTTGCCCAAAAATAATGCTCAGAATCGGTAAGTCATTGCGGTCGCCTAGCCATTAGATACATGAGTTGTATGAACCCGTTAAAGGAACTATGCTTGCTGATTGGTAGTTGTGAGCTGTCGCTCTTGGGGGCTGACTTGTATCATAGAGTCCTTTAGGTGCGTGGATGCAGGCTCTTAAAGCTCCCTGTCGGCAAGGTTTAAAAAAAGAAAAAAAGTTGGTTGGACCTGTTTGCTCACAGTACTACTCACTCAAGTAGCACCTCACAGTGGTATGGAATACAGATAATTGCCACTTACCGACGAGGAGTCTGTACTTTAAGAATAGCGTCATAAAGAAAGCAGCTCGAGAATGGAGGGAGGGGTAAAATCCAAGACAAAAGTAACTTCCGATGGCTGCGTGAAAACATGGCAAAAGTCGAACCATACTAGACACTTATTAGTAGAGCAAAGATTGTTGTCATGTTTTGAAAGTTGTCAATAATCTCCAGACAAAACTTGGAAGATAATTGTCTTACTTGGTCGATTAATCTGTCCATCATCATACTCTGTGTTGCTGTTATCAGAAGCTTAACGATTCTGGATAGACTAGTTAGTCCACATATATAAGACGAAGGAACCAGTCACTCGCCTTTTTTGGTGGCAGTTTGTGAATTCAAACATGCCAACATTCTCAAAGGAATTCAGGATGGTGCCCACGCAGCTGTAGTATTTGTACACTGACGTACTTCTGTGCACATTGTCATAATGTTAACTGAACATGCAGGAATATAGGATGCCCATATTTGTGTGTTTGTATGGTTTGATATTTGACCCCATAAAACCCTCTACAAATACTTAATCCCCTCCTCCCTTCCCAAAGAAAAACGTGCCTGGGGGTATTTGCCCAAGGAACAGATGAAGAAACGAACAGATGAAGAATAAGGAATGACACCAAAATAAAAAAATGTTTGGAAGAAAAAGAAGAAAAATGAGGAAATACAGTAGGTCTCCACCACAGTGTTAAGTCTTAATAATACTCTCCAACTGTGTCTGGAATGTGAACGTTTTGACCAAATCCAGTTGGGGCTCTTTAACCCACTAGACGACCAAAGGAAAGATTAAAACTCGAATTTTAGACGAATCTGGACCTGAGCGGTAATGTATGTTTGCACATCAAGGTGTCCGGTAATTCTAAGTAAGTATAACTCAAGCCGATGCCAAATTATATGTGAAAGTGACGTGTAATGATATGGATAAAGTAAGAATACTGAAGCAGACAAAGAATATAGTTTACAGAACTGTTCGGTATGTGTTTGAAAATGCATAGAACGTCAGGAATTTTTGTTATTTCGTCCTCCATTTTCAAGCAGAGGAAGGTTTGGAAATATTCTCTAGCAACTACTTATTTATATATTGACCTGCTGTTACTTTTATACATCTTGAAGAATGAACTTTGTAACATTTGAAGTACACTGTACAGTCGGCAACAAAAGTCCAGTCGGTTCTCCAGCTTTCCTGTCCATGGTCGTTGATAATCAGTCGGGTGAATCCACAGACACCAACACTGTTTGACTTGTTTGGCTACATATCAGTGTCATCTGTGTCATTTGCTGCGGGTTCACCAGACTGACCTCGAAAATGCATTGAGAGAAGCATGTTTGCCATCTATGTATGTGCACCATACTGTACTCCTTCTAGGTGACAGCTAGGGCGGGGATGACAGTCATGAGAGTGATGATGAAAACTTAACAGCGGCCACTTTTATTTCCCCATTCGGGCACGAAATTTAAGAGGGGTATTTCTTGTGTGTGTGTGTGTGTGTGTGTGTGTGTGTGTGTGTGTGTGTAACAATAACTCATACGGCTTTGATCTGATTTTAGCTAAATTTGTTGGAAGAATTGGGGGTCAGCCAAGAAATAAATCTTTTATTTTATTTTATTTATTTTTAGAACACTAGATCAGACGTAAAGGTAACAGGGCTAGGTTAAAGTCTGGCCTAGCAAGATGAACTTAGTTTTTATCTGGCTTAAACCTACTGTACCTTGGTGGAAGGTTTAACGGTAAGAATTCTATTAGTAGGGAAGTCGGTCGAAAGTCAGGCTCACTGGACAAAGTCAACTGTTCGGTCCTTTAATCAGTTTGTGATTACAGGCCTCTCTCTCTCTCTCTCTCTCTCTCTCTCTCTCTCTCTCTCTCTCTCTCTCTCTCTCTCTCTCTCTCTCTCTCTCTCTCAGACGTATATATTCAGTTTGAGGTAGGCCTATAGTAGGGAAGATGGCACTGGAGATTATTTCTGATCCTTCACTACAGGACTCTCTCTCTTGAGCTGAATAAAGTTGTCTGGGAACAGCACAGGTACAACACAAAGGCGTCAACGTACACAAAGGCATCAATTAATATCATCTTCAGTGTCTCCAAGCCAGTACAAATAACTGACCTTAAGCCCGTATTCTGAGTATGAAGTATACGTAACACCTTTTTATTAGTGATTTATTTTTGTCACGTATGTTATTAATGCAAAATTGTGCCGCAGGTAAAGGACATATAAGAACTAACAAGACAATAATATTGTGTAACATGCAAAGTAAATCGCCAACGAAGAGGTGCTGCGAAGTCTTCACAGTTAACGTAAACCTCATACGCCAGATAGTGCTTGACCAGAATATTATCAGAAAAACAACATCTAGTCCACATCATACATTTTCCATAAACTCTTATTACTGTGATCAAGGTGATGGAGAGGGATGATGACTTCACACGGTGGCACATGTATGACCGAGCGGTGGAGCTGCCTGGTTGTACAGACATCACTAATTTATTCCCCTCCCTGTCCCCGGACACCATGATGATGGACTGCGGCATAAGGCTCTGCTGGTCTGTAGTTCACTGAGTTCCCGTTCAGCTGAGCCTGGGGTTGCCACTGCTATAATTACGATCAAGGCGAGTATATGACACACCTCAGGTAAACCCAGTTTGCTGTTACCAGCACATGAGGAATGATGTCACCCAATTATACGAGTTGTTAGATCGTTCCTGTTATAGGTGCGTCTGCCACATGAGGATCTATAAATAAAAGAGTGATGGAGGGTAAGCAAGAGAGAAGGATGGATGCAAGACAGTTGTAGGGAGTGGTATGGTGTAGGTTTTGGTTATGGAAGTAAATGGGTAAGATTATTGAAGGATTAGGGGGGGATTGGATAAATATAATACAAGACAGTGATATGGTAGGACACATGCAGTGTCAGATGGTGAAACAAAAGATATAGGCAGTAGACATTAGTATTGTGTTTGTTTATGTCAGGTTGCGTCGTATTAAGTAACTGAATAATTTCACGGGGTGTTTGAAGGAGAGTAAAATATATACAAGGTAGAGCCGGTTAAGCAAAGACGGCGACAATGGAGAGTAGTAAGGTGTAGATTTGGTTACTTCACTGGTAGAAATATGTTAGCTTGTAGGGGCACCGCGTAAGGACGAGCTCGGACGTATTATGATACAAATTATCTGATCATGTAGATCGGAATGAATATTTGGACAGCCCTCTGTTTCACCGGGCCATATTCTGGGCAAGCAGTTTCTCAGTGCCAGGCAAAATGCAGGTGATAGTGAGAAACAGAATGCACAGGATATATTATATGCTATCATGAACTACATGGTGGGACAGTCTGTGTCCGTCTCCTATGGGGGTCACACCAACAGCTGATCTGCTGCATCTCGGTGAAGAAAACTACAAACACAGGACGCTTCACCTTGGAGGTATAAAGCTCACTAAGGATTCCATAGTAAGCGTTTTGTATTCATGTTAATCATTCGTACATTCACTGTCATTACCAGAAGTTATTGGAAGCAGACACAAAGAGTGAAGGTTTCGTTAGTTAGCACCTTAACAAAAAGAGGAGACTGTGGAAGTGGCCTTATCTGATTCCTGTGCCCTTGTGAACGTCACTGGGTGTCCATCCTGCACACTCGGTGGCATTCAGACGGGCTCGAGCAAGTCCAATTGTCCAAGAATATGAAAATTTTGGAATAATGCCTATCAACTACACGACGACCATTAAGACAGACATTTAATCATGTTGTCTTGATCATTGAACCAAACCTACAACAGTGGAAATAACATCCGGGAATACAAAGGGGCAGAAATCTTTGTCCAGCCCTACCTGCATCTTTTCCCAAACCCCTCAGGTTCTACCCAGCCTTGCAACTCTGTACCTGATCGACAGAGACAAGAGGGAAACATTCAGTGTCCAGCAGTCTGACCGGCCTAAGATTACTCATGAGTGACACACATGGGAGCACTCAACAAATGCTCTCCAGACTAAGACATGCAACCGTATCTTTGCTAATCCATGTCCCTGTTTTATTTCAAGGTGTGAACAGACTAGTATAAAGGGAACTGAACGCACAATTTTAGTAGATTTTTATACGATACCATTGCCAAACTAGCCAGACCACTGAGTCGTCCACCCTCAAGCCTTGGTCGCGTGTCTGCCTCTCACAGCACCAGCACAGCCCGCCATCTCACTCCTTATCTCACTGTAACCCCGATCATCACCTGCTTCAACTCAGACGTGTGCAAATACGAACCTGCTGGAATGAGGACCTACCTGTTTATTACCCCTCCCACCTCCTCCTGATTGATATCAATCTCCGGGAAATTTTGGCTGTGGATGTAACTTAATATATTATAATGACTACATTTTGGCTAAGAGGGATACATTAGGGGGTTACACTCACACTGCCTGGAAATTTTTAACTCCGAATGTAAATTGTATAAAAGGATTAGATTGTCACCACCAATAAATTTTAGTTGGAATGTAAGTTAATTAAAAGGATCATCATCAGACCGTCAGGAAATCTTGGCAAGGGATGATAGACAGCGGATCATACCAACACTACATGAAAATTCTGGCTGGGGATATGAACTGGTGTATAAGGTTGCTAGATTGAGGACCTAGCATTTCTTCCCATCCCCTCCCCCCTTCCAGCTCCATGTATCTCTAGACATTTTTTAGTGTAGGTGTAACTAGAAAAAGCTAAATAAATTTTGGCTAGGGACGTTAGGTAAACGGGGTTTGCGCTCACACCGTCTGTAAATTCAGGGATATGAAATAGATTAAATAAATGCATCATACTCGCGCTCCCTGTAAATCTTGACTAAGAATTTTAGCTAGATAAACAGATTATAACTCACATTGCTTGGTAGTTTTGCCTACACAAAGATGAGGTTGTAAAAGCAAGGAAACATCGATTGAATGCGATTTTTTATATTCATTTCTGGAAACGTTTGCCTTGAGATACTCGTATATCAATGGGTACAACAGAATCTAAATACTGAGGCATTCGTTCACGTAGAATGAATGGAGAGCCAGAGACAAAATAGAAGATCGTTTGAGAATGAGGTGGTCGGGAGTAGAAGGGAAAGACCGACAACAAGGTGGACAATGAACGATTGGCTGGAAGGTGGACAAGGGCGAGGTCCTTAAGAGGAGGAGGAAGAGGAGGAAGAGGTGAGGGAAACTGAGAATGAGATGAAGGTAAAACGTGGTAGGTTATGTAGGGTAAGATGCTTGGTTTGTTACGCGAAGAGAGGACACAAACTCCTTGAGGTGGTTTTGTCAGGACCACTTCTCTCACAGTGTGGTGTCAGGCAATAATAAGTAGATATGTTCATGATTTCACAGTAACAAGAGTAGTTTTAATTGAAGAGTTATACCCACATATTGGTATTGTGATTATTGTGAAGATAAAACAATTTCGGCCCAACTTAGACACTCTTCAAGTATGAATAATCACAGTTTCAATGTCTAAATATAATTTCTCCAATAACTAAAGTTCCACGGTCGATCCATTATTCAGCGTTCAGCTCCACTCGAGTTAATCTCCTGAGCGACGGTATTCCAGCACAAGAAATGAATGGAGGAACTAACATTTCCTGCGTCGCTGTTTGTAGTGACGACCGAGTGTGTGTGAAGAGGTCAGGTATGCAAAGGATTCGTTTACCTGACATAAATAGTATGAATTTTTCTTGTTCGTACCTCAGGAGATTTATTTATTTATTTTTATTCATGACTGGACTTTTGGCTGATTCATTTACTATTTTTGTATCTTACGTAACCACATTCTGAAGCTGTGTTGTCTTTTTAACATTTGTCATTTGGGGGGGAGGGTCTTAATTATAAACGTATTATTATCGCTGGTATCTTTTGCCCAACTCTACTTTTCCTGTACTGAAGGCAACACGGCACAACCGCTGGCCTGTGTACGAATGACAAAAATTTAGAGGGTGTGCACTTGACGGCTTGAGCGTGTACAGTCGGGGACAAAATATATGCCTATTATTTCATCACCGCTTCTCACTTTTATTTGTTGGCTAATATTCCTGATTTGAGGGAAGAGAGGCTTGTTACGCTTTTCTGTCCAGGGACAATTCTCGCTGATATGATACATCAGGGAGGTATGTGACGGACATGTTCTTAGTGAGAGGACGACGCAGTGAACTGGCATGCTAACTTTTTTCCCTGACTGTACACCCACAGTCTTGCCCACACCGGAACATCTCTCATACAAAAAGGACTCGCCCACAACACACAAACATAAACAGAAACATGACAGCCCTAAAACCTTCACTTTTATTGTGGACGAGGACAAGACACATACATTGCACCGACCCAACAGAGAATAACTGCCACAGAACATCTTATATTCCCCATCACAGACTTAAAAGTGGCCAGACAAAGACGGCTCCAAAGTATGCATTTTAAATGGTGATGCGGACAAGACAGACACAAAATATTGTAGACTAACCCATTGCCGGAAAAGATAACCCGAAATTTTGCACTTTATCGATGGCATGGTGTACAGGGTGTACGAGTATATACTGCAGCGGCCGCCTTGCACCCACTCGACGTGGACAGTGAGCTTTACAAGATCAACCCGTGTGTTATGGGTTCCGAAGGGCAACTGGTACGCAGTGTGTCAAGTGTATGTTTGCCAGCGAGATCACTGCCACTCCCTTTTCAATGTTCTTCAAGTGGATCGAAATCGGGTCAGGAATATTGATAGATCCACTCGGCACCCGACCACCGGAAGTTGTATATTGTAGGGTCACTGACACACACACACACACACACACACACACCGCTCGCTGGTACAGTGGTAACGTTCTCGTTTGCCATCTGGTAGACGGGAGTTCGCGCCTCGCTCAGGTTGCGAAAAGTTTCACTGACGAAGTGGGTGGTTACTGTCCTCCTCGAGCAAGGGGATGGGTGTATGCGTGTGTGAAGGTCACAGCCTTGCCCTTAGATTGGACTATATGAGCTCTCAGCTCCCTTCCGGGAGGGTAAAAGCTGACGATCACGACCATCGAGTGATCCTGACTGACCCGGTGTTTTACACACACACACACACACACACACACACACACACACACACACAAATCAGGCACACAGTAGTCCAGCTGTGTGAACGAGCTTAGTGTAGTATCCAATATACTGTGAAACTCTGCTTTAATCTTATAACTGGGAGGGTGAATGTTGTCACGGGGTTTTTAAAAATATGCAGTGTTAAAGAATAATTATTCAATAATCTTGAGAGCAGGACAATGAATTGTCTTGTGAAAATCAAGCAATGATTACTTTATGCCGGCTTACTTCGCCGATTCTCTAAGGACAAGAATTTATAAACTTTCTCAACAGTACACAGCAGAGACTAATTATTCACATGTGCTGTTTATTAGTACTGTTGGCCTCTGGAGAAAGTGACTCCACCCCTGACAATCAATAACTGATGCTATTAATGATAAACAAGTTCTTGCTGGTGATATTAACTCCTAGATGGCACAACGGATTTGAGTTAATACAAAAGGACTGGCCTAAGTACCAGTTATGAATAGCAAAGCGTTTATGCAAGCTAGGAGCTGCAACTAGAATAAGCTTATGGAGAAATAAAAAACGAGTTTACATTACCTTAAGCTCAAGAAAAAGAACCGTTAAATTTATTGATTACAACGAAATAAATTTGCGTTACATTTCAAAATGAATTCAAAATAAGGAGATCGCATTCACTCGCTCACTCAGAAACTAACTCTTAAACCTAGGAAAAACGAAAAGAAATACTGATCAGAAAAGTGGACTAAGCGGATGACTGGGCGTCGTTACTGAGGAAGGACACTGCACACGCTAAGCCTCTGGAATTCAATGGCGGCGGTGGAAACTGAGCGTCGTTGCTGAGGAAGGACACTGCCACACACACTATCTGCTTCCACGGCGCACAAATCTTGACTGACTTCAAATCGTGAGAGAGAGGCAAGTGTCGAGCCGCACTTGCTAATGGCTAGAATGAGGGAAACACTCCTATAACAAAGTACTCATCGGAGGTGCTAAAGTCGCGCACAAAGACGATCATTTATGACAGTGAAAAATTGTTCTGAAAACACTCCCAATCGGGTGAATACGTGGCGGTTGACTGAGTGATAAATACTGGGATTCCACTAGAATTCGCGGTTTCCCACCAAAGTTAATGTCACGAGTTTATTCAAATACTTAATTGCGCCGACTCGTGACAAATGTGTACGTAAGGGCACCATTTCTGACATATATGGAACAAATGTAAGAATTACATGTGGACCACGTGGGTTATCTTGTATGTCACTGTACACAGTGCATTTAACATACACAAGAGAAACCCAGCACACTTTATGCCCATCATGAGTGTCTAAAATAACGATCTGAAACTGATGACTTGCCCTACATCTTCATCCTCTGTGTTTTAACCCGTACACTGCGATGGCGTATTTTAACAAAATATTTTTGCTGTTATCAGAGGATTCACTCAACATTGGCGAGATGTCTGATGGTGTAAGGATTGATGGTGACTGTGGCTGGTCTCTTCATTACCAAACGTGTTTCATAAGCCAAATAAAAGCAGCTTGTGATATCAAGAGTAATATAAGTCTTCATCATAGAGAAGTAATTAGCAATACAGCCGTAATACTTCACTGATAGTTTGTCAAAGCAACAATTCAGTGCGTCATGTAAAGATATTATTGTATGCGACTCCGATAACCAAGTTCCAGATGGATAATAATTGTGCAGCCTGACTGGTCACCCGTAATGCTTCCTACCAGGCTGGCATCAACACATACACAACTCTACATACCTCCCCCCCCCTTCACACTCATACACACACCATGAATAATAGTTATAAGTAATCAATGGGGTAATCTGTGAACTCTAGACGTGGGATTTAAAATCTCAACGAGTTCAGAGTGATGTCGAACTAATGACGGTGAAGGTGCGCCATTATTACCCAATATTTCTGTTAACTTCCAACAAGGTGTGGTGGTTTGCTTGATTTAAGACTAATTTATTGTGGGAGGCGTTGCGTATTTTTCAAGAGTGCAAGTCGTATCTTCGTCGGCTTGGGATATGCTACCACTTCTCCATCAGCGATTTATTTGCACATCTTACTATCCATTTATATTTTACTGACGTAAACAGTAAATGATTATCCTGCAAGAAAGTATCAAGGTGCAGTATGCAAAATAAAAAAATTAAGATGTTACTAAGCTTCTTACCAAAGAAGACTAATGGAAGTATTTTTACTTGAGTCGTATGATGCCAGGTGTATAGGAATGGGTAGTGCATGTTGTTCTTTTTTTTTCCATTCTTTCTTTATAAGAAAAGCAAAATTTTTCATTCTTGACCTCGCCTATATCTTGCAGAAACCCATAATTGCTGGGTGTATTTCACTCAGCACTGCCCAACCACTACCTTAATCCTAAGTCTTCCCACACCCCACCCAACACCACACCCTTCTTTTACCCCCACCCCCGCAGGCATCAGATCTGTAGGAGAAATCTCCTTCACACCGCTGACCCAGTCCCTCGTACAACACCTTTTTTCAAAGGGTGCACTTCGTCCTTTTCTGCCTTACCACCCACAGTCACCTACTCCGTCACACCCACTCCTCTCCGCCTACTTCACTCATTTTCTGCTGCCTCAATGAACATTCATTTTCTCAATATTTGTATCTAAATGAAACTGGGACACTGCACACGGGATCATGACCTAATACGCCACAAGTGATGTTCCCTTGATACATACTTTAGGAAAATTTTGGCCCTCGTATTAACGCCTGCATGGTGTCGCCTCATTCTTGTTGATAGATTACTTTTGTGGTAATATTTATCCATAAATGATTGTCACTTATACTGGCAAGTTATTTTGGCGATGGTACTGGATTGCACAAAGATATCTTGTTTAGAAACTCTTATCTAGAATATCATTTAATCGAGAAGGATGATATTCTGACAGAGAACTTCACTGTTTTGTTTTCTTCATTTTTATGTAAGGAAGAAAGAGCAAACAGACTGGAAGCCCGTAGTTGTTTCCTTCAGAAACACTTGGAACCTGTACTCGTATCCATGTGAACTGGGTCTGTTGGCTCTGAAAGCACGGGATTCGACCTAAAATGGACCTGGCAATATAGATTCAAACAGACCTAAAATTGGTGTGCTTGAGTCTGAATACGGAGCACAACACCACTACCCCCAACACACACACACACGCTTCTTGCACGAACCCCTACTAACAGAGCTTATCTCTTGCTCTTTACTTAATGGTACACAAATATGCTTTCCAGTGCTCTCATTTACGGAATAGTTATTTACACATCCCTCCGAAAAGGTATATACACAGGTCACAGTTGTGTGCATGTATACATTATATTGTCGCAGCAGACTTACACATGCCTAACGTAGGAGGGCAGCTTTAAAGCCGTGTTTTACAGGTCTTGGAAGGCAACTGACATCCCGTAGTGATCGAGAAATAACACATTTTGTCAATAGAAAGTGCCCAACCCCAACCCACTGCTTTATGCCTGGGTGCAAGTGGGGTGGTGGGAAGGACGTTAGAGTGCAGGGGTGAGAACTGGATGTGGACATTTGTTATGGCTGAAATAGCTGTGGATGTGAGTCAGTTTGTATTTGTCATTAAGGGAACACTCCGATCGAATTCAGAGTTTCAGGATTTATGTATAAGTACAGGCTAACCGACCTATATCCAAGCACCGGAGGCTTCAGCTGCAAAAGTTAGGGAGGAATGTGAGGCTAATGACATTTTATCAGTATGGTAATACTCCCACCACCTCAGGAAGACAATGTTGCCTTGCAAACGGAACATTAAGGATTGAAATTAGTGACAGTATTAAACCCCTGCATGACATTCATGCTTTAATATGGCTGTGTGTATATTTCTTTTGGTTCTAAAATTCATGTGTAACTGAATATGTGCACATTAGCATTAACTCATGTCTAGGTTTAGAGGCAACTGTGCACATGTTCTGAGTTCATGGTGTGTTAAAAGATAACGTTCAAGTTCGTGTGTACGTGTGTGTGCATACATGTGTGTGTGTATGTGCGTGCATGCGTGATTGAGTGTGTTTGGGTGGGTGGGGTTTGCATGTGTGTTCGAGCGGTCGCACCTGAGTACAGTACACACTCTACCCAGTCCACCCTTTTTTTTTTTTTGCCTGTATCCTTCTCCGTCCATTCACAACCTACTCTGCCAAAAGCAGAAGTGGATGCAGTAAAAAGCAAGTATAATCACTAGTAAAAGAAATAAAAAATGTTTTAGTCGACATAGTGGGTGTGTTTACAATGCTAATGTGTGTGTGTGTGTGTGTGTGTGTGTGTGTGTGTGTGTGTGTGTGTATGTGTGTGTGTGTGTGTGTGTGTGTGTGTGTGTGTGTGTGTGTGTGTGTGGGTCCAATATGGACCATAATGTGTAAATAAAATGCGTGTTTTGTATGATTTCCAAACATTCCAATACGCGATAATAATGTTGCCTAACGATAACCGCTGCATAAAAATACTGTTTAGCATGTCTACCGTCATTACCAATATATCAGTATACTTAATCATACCTGCTGTGTCTTTGACCAAACACAAGTCAAAACATAAATGTATATATTGAATCTTCCTACTTTAATGGCCTAATCACAAGAATTATAGATTCTGTACAATGACTCCTTTCATCGTCTATCCTTGCTGCAGCCAGATATTTTCATTCAGCTTTATAAAGACTCCTGGTAGCGACGAGGGTAACGCCCATCAGCTAATCGTAGCCCACCACCCTGCCACAGAACATTACGTACCCTCCCTCCCCCTCCTGTTCTCTCTCCCACTCCTTTTCCCAGTTCTGGTCCATTGTACTTGTTATGTAACATTCCTTTGAATTTTTGTCATACTGTCTTTGATACCTGGCGCTAGGAAATCCATTATTCAGCTCAGTTCAGGGTCTCTCCACCATCTTCTCAACCATCAGCAACCTCGTATGTAGCCGTTAATGAGCTTTATCTTATTGTAAATGCAATTAACGTAGGCGTACAAATATCGCTACGGGGAAGAAATACCATCCTTTAATGATATTATCTTAACCCCTACACCGCAGGCTTGTTTTACCAATGTTTTGCGTGTCACGCGGGGTTATTCGGGCTCCGACAGACTCTCAAAAAATATTTGCCAAAAATCAGTTATTAGTCCTAGAATATTAAAATTACATATGCTTATGGCACATACCTCTCAGCTTTCTCCTGGAATGTTTGTTGAGCCTTCGTCAGTTACCGTAGGGACTTGTGGAGACCTCTGGAAGTAGGGTAACGAAGTCTCCACTTTACACTTCCTGACAACCCGTCAATATGATTACCACAGCCAGATATAAACACTATAAACACTATTCTATACTTTTCATAGTTTGGGATCCATACTCCAAAAAAAAAAAACACTGTGAAAGCAATGGAAATTACAAGCGCGTCTGATCGCTGTCGCACTTGCGCTAGTTCGCTCTTTGGTACTCTGTCATTTATTATTCATAAAACCCCTCACACTTTGTATTTCTATTACTATATCACACTTATATATATCTGGAGTCTTTCTCTCATAAGTTTCCTTCAGTCGTATGCTATTAGTTTATTGTCATTGAAGTCATTCAATTTTTTCATTCAGTAAAAATAAGTAGAGAGCCACGGATTCACTTTCACTGTTATAACATAAATTTTATTTGTACTTTCATATTCTTATATTACTAATTACTTACATTACTATTTACATTTTCTATTCTATTTTCTCAATATTTACCCTTCTATTTTACTTACACTATGTTATTCACTGTCACTTTCAGTAAGATAAAACTATGATACACTGTTCAATCATATGTACTGAACGTCCATTGCTTTCACCTGCTATTTACACATTATTTACACATTATTTCCAAATCATTCTGCTTCCACATTTGCATCTGTTAGAACTGCTTCTGGCTGTGTGTAATCGAGTTGAAGCAGGTAACAAAGCAGGGAACCTGAGCACTCAGCGCACTTGCCAAGAGGTGCGTTTGTGCTCAGGTGTGCGGCGGGTGGTATGCGGGTGCACATACCTGACACCTGCGAATTGCAGCCTTCCTTTTCCCTGTGGCAGGCATAAGCTCAAGTCTGTGCTGATCCATATACGCCCTCTGCTCAAGTCGGTCGGGAAGTGTTACTGGATGGCTACCTTGGAGTTGCTGCTGTCACTCCTACCATATCTTTCCAGCAGCTGCTGGACACTAAGTCCTGGCGAACAACCTCAGGGGAGAAGGGACTTGGGAATGGTTTTGACCTTCATCTTGTACAGGATGAAGGCGTTCAGCATCAGTCATAGCTATCAGATGCAGAAAAACTTTCTTTCCTTGTACTCCACCTAGTATT
>NC_137067.1:20262171-20387151 GCF_032717465.1 Coenobita brevimanus | reverse complement strand
GTTTGATCACGATCTTGCCTCGTGGCTTCCATAGTGCGTTTTCTACCTCACTCCCCCCTTTTCCTCCCTTATAGTAGAGAAAGTCGTTCTTTCTGTTGTTCAGGGCAGGAGTGTCAACTCTTTGTCCCCTATGGCTTCATTTGAGCGTCCTTCTTACAAGTTGTATCAAGCTCATCCGGCCCCAATATAATGAGCTCTGCCTCTGCATTAATGGCCACTTAGATCTACTCCTCATTTTGTTCACATCTCTGTCCTCCCCTGTACAGTTGTTATTATTTTTGTCAGTGCTCAGGAAGTGTCCAACCATTTAGCTGCTGTGTAATTTGAGTATAAGTGTTATTACATTTTTTCTTGTACTGTATAGCATAAGGTGTTAATTCGTAGGCCTGGTGAGGTTTTTGTGATTAGTGTGGAGTTTTTGCTGTCAGCCAGTAGTAATAATAGTTTGTATCTGTAATAATATATCTTGCATTAACTGAGCATTATCCGGTTTTCTCATTTTATCAGGGCTGACAGATAAATTTACTCTTGCTAATTTCGTGTTTATAGAGGCTATTGCAGTTAACCATATTATATTTAACCTGTTGTTTTGCCATTACATTATCCTTATGAGTCCTGAATGTTTAGTTGTTAGTTTGAGCAATAATCTTTAACTTGTGATTTTACCTAACTCTTTTGTTTTGAACCTGGAACTTTGCGGGACAGTTTTCTCTGTTCCGTAATATAAATTTGGCGATCTCTTATCAGGATATTCAGGATATTATCATAAGAATATTGCTTGATATTTTGTGACTGTGATTTATTCATGATGTCTACTATTACTACTCTTGATGAAGCCAAAGATTTTTTTGTCAAATGTGCAAACAGTGTGTGATGTAGAAAACAGAACAAAGAATGAACTTAAGCTTGTTGCTCAACAATTGGGAATTGCTGTTCGCTCTCATCATTCTAAAGATCAAATTGTTGACATAATTAATAAAAGCTTGTTTAATCTAACTCCTCCAGATGAGCAAACGCAGATTGAATTAGCTAAGTTACAGCTAGCCCTGCAGGAGGCTCGTGCTAAGGAGGCTGAGTTTCACGCACAAGTTGAACTTGCTAGGATTCAGGCAGACCATGAGTATCGCATGAAACAAGGTGGAACTGGATCATCTAGCTCTGATGATTTTGATGCGGCTAAAAAATATTAAACTTGTCCCTCCTTTTAATGAATCTGATTTAATAAAGTATTTTCAGTTGTTTGAGAGGGTAGCTACAGGTTTTAATTGGCCCAAACAAGTATTGGCCAGTACTCCTTCAAACTGTTCTCACCGGTAAAGCTCAAGTAACTTATGCATCTTTGCCTCAGGATCAATCTGATAATTATGATGTAGTTAAGAGCTTGATTCTTAAGGCCTATGAGCTTGTTCCTGAAGCCTATAGAGTAAAATTTAGGAAAACTTATAAGCATGATAAGCAATCCCATGTTGAGTATGCAAAAATCAAAGAAGATCTGTTAGAGCAGTGGTTAAATTCTAAGAATGTGGATTTTGATTTTGATAAATTTAAGCAGATGATTTTGCTGGAGACTTCAAAAGGTGTATTAATAAAGTTGTAAGCCTATATCTTGATGAGAAAAGAATAGATAATTTGTCTGATGCTGCAGTTTTAGCTGATGAATATGTTCTCACTCACAAGAGATATTCTAAAGAAAAAAGGAAAGCTGAGAGTAAGTACGTTGCCTCTACTCAAAGTACAGGTAACAGGAAAGAGAATAAAGATGATGTTTCTCAGGAAGTAAATACCAGCTTCACCTCTAGATTTCAGAAAAGTAAATGTACTTATTGTAGTAAGCTTGGTCATACTACGGAGAAATGTTTCAGGAGACAGCGTGATGTGAACAAAAAGGAGTCTTTAAATATTCAGTCAATTGTCTAGTGTCCACCCTTGAGAGTTCCCAGAATTCTTTAACTGAGTTAACTGAACCTGCTTTGAGGGGTAAATTAAATTCTCATGATGAAGCTCCTCTTTTGAGCAGTAACGTGGGTGACACTCTCAAGAGTTCATGTGCTAATTTCCTGTCTGATGGTTTTGTCAGTCCTCTGAACAGTAATGACAGGAAATCAGTTAAAATATATCGTGATACAGGTGCTTGCCAATCCCTTATGCTGACCAGTGTTCCTAGGCTCTAATGTTAATTCCTCTTGATGGAAACTGTAATCTTACAAGGTGTAGGGAATAATTACTTCTCTGTCCCTCTGAGCAGAGTGAATTTAGAGTCTGGTTTTGTTAATGGTTCCGTTATGGTTGGGTTGGTTGAGACACTCCCAATGTCAGGTGTAACTTTCTTACTTGGAAATGATATTGGTGGAATTCAAGTGTGTCCAGCTCCTCAGTTGTCTAGTGAGGCCAGTGGCTGTGACCCAGGATTGTGATGTCCCTGGATGTGTTCTCTGCATGTGCTGTCACTAGGGCTAAGTCACTAAAGTTACTGGTGACTTAGAGGATAAATGATGATGATGTGATGTTATCGTAGCTGACACTTTTCTTGCTAGTAATTTGGACCACTCACCAGATGAGGCAGTACCCTGTAAGTGTTGATAATTTGTCTCGTCAAGAGTTGGTTGAGTTGCAGGTTGCTGACCCTGAGTTGAAAAGTCTAGCTAACTCTGCTTGCAGTGAGGAAGAGTCAGCTGGTGCTTCTACTTGTTATTATATAAAGTCAGGAGTACTTATGAGGAAGTGGAGACCCCCAACAGCATCAGCCGACTGTGAATGTGAGGTTGTACATCAAAAGTTGTCATCCCTCGTGTTTGTAGGCAGGATATCATTAGAGTGGCTCATGATTCCAGTTTGGCAGGACACCTTGGAGTTGAGGAGAAGACTGTGGCTACTGCATTTTTGAAACACTTCTACTGTGCCAGGTATCTTCAGAGATGTTTCCTGGTATTGTAAGTCTTGTCACACCTGTCAAGTTGTGGGGAAGTGTAATCAGACCGAAAAGGTTGCACCTCTAGTTCCCATTCCTCCTTTTGAGGCGCCATTCACCCGTGTGTTGGTGGATATTGTGGGCCCTCTTCCTAAGACTTCTTCAGGATTTTCTGTGTTGACCCTGATTGATATGGCTACTCGTTATCCTGAAGCCATTCCACTTAGAAATATCTCAGCAAAGAACGTGGTTAAGGAAATGCTAGGGTTCTTAACAAAGTTTGGTCTACCCAAGGAGGTACAGTCAGACCGGGGAAGTAATTTCATGTCAAATGTTTTCAAGCAGTCTCTGAAAGAGTTGGGCATCACCCAGATCACGTCTTCAGCTTACCATCCCCAGACCCAAGGAGCGTTGGAGAGATATCATCAAACACTCAAATCGATGCTCAAGAAATACTGTTTGGAACATCAGAAAGACTGGGATAAAGGTCTTCCATTCGTTGTATTTGCCGCAAGAGAATCTCCAAATGAATCACTGGGCTTCTCACCCTTTGAACTACAGTTTGGCCATGAAGTAAGAGGACCCCTTAAGCTACTCAGGGAATGCTGGTTGTCGGAGGAAGATGACGTCAACCTGCTGGAGTATGTGATGAAGTTCAAAGAACGGCTGTCCACTGCTTTACAGCTGGCGAGAGAGAATTTAGGAGCTGCTCAGGAGAAGATGAAGACTTTGTACGATAAGAAGTCCAGGTTACGCCACTTTCAGCCAGGAGATCAGGTTTTGATTCTCCTACCAGTGCATGGGCAACCTCTTCAAGCCAAGTTTAGTGGTCCTTATTTCGTGGAGAAGAAACTCAGTGATGTCATCTATGTCATCGCCACACCAGTTCGTAGAAAGAACAAGCAACTTTGTCACATCAACATGCTAAAGTTATATCACAGGCGGGACGAAAATAACCCAGTCTGCACTGTAGCTGTTCCACCCGAGTCTGCAAGTGAAGTTCTCCCATGTAGCATGAGCCTGAGTGATAGTTTGGGGAAAAATCCTGATATCATGAATGATCTCCAGACTAAGCTTTCTCATCTACCTCCCGAGGAAAGGCAGGAGTTTTCGGCATTACTGCAGGAGTACCCGCAAGTGTTCCGTGCCACTCGAGGATGAACCACTGTGTTGATGCATGATGTTGATGTTGGAGACGCAAAGCCAATTAAACTTCCTCCTTACCGTGTGAACCCAGTGAAAGTTTCTCTCATCCAGAAGGAGCTTGGCTACCTGTTGGACCACAAGATGTTTGAGCCCTGTCAGAGCGAGTGGAGTTCTCCTGTCACTCTAGTCCCTAAGCCAGGTGGGTCACAGCGACTTTGCATCGACTACAGACGTGTTAATCAGATAACCAACACAGACACTTACCCTCTCCCTCGCGTGGAAGATTGCATAGACAAGATCGGAAAGGCTAGGTACATGAGTAAGTTTGATTTGTTAAAGGGATACTGGCAAGTACCTATGACTGAATGTGCTAGGGAGATCTCATGTTTTGTAACACTAGGAAAGACTTTTGCATGTTCTGTAATGCCATATGGTATGAAGAATGCACCAACCACATTTCAGAAGCTCATGAATGTTGTAACAGAGGGTTTGGCAGGGTGTGTTGTTTATATTGATGATGTATAAATCTTCAGTGACAACTGGAAAGATCACCTATGCCATGTCAGTAAATTTCTTGAGCATTTGGTTCAGGCTAATCTTGTTGCTAATTTATCAAAGTGTGAGTTTGGTCAAGCTAAAGTTCAGTACCTTGGGTACGTAATTGGTGATGGACACGTTGTACCACCAGGAGCTAAGGTTCAGGTTATAAGTGATCTTCCCAGACCAAAAAGTAAGAAAAAGCTACAAAGATTTTTGGGAATGGTAGGTTATTACAGGAGATTTTTTCTTAACTTTTCAATTCTTGTATCACGACTTACAGACCTACTGAAAAAGGGAGTTAAATTTGTCTGGACTGATAACTGTTAGTCCTCTTTCAGCAAACATGAAGCTATCCTATTAAGTCAGCCAGTGCTCGCTACTCCAAATTTTGCTAAGCCTTTTAAGATGGCTGTTGACACAAGTGATAAAGAAGCTGGGGCTGTTTTGCTGCAAGAGGATGATCAGGGTATTGAACATCCTGTATCTTATTACAGTAAGAAGTTCACTCCACCTCAAAAGAACTACTCAACTATTGAGAAAGAGCTTTTGGCCTTGATTTTGGGTTTACAGCATTTTTCATTTTATTTGTGTTCTGGTTTTGACCCCATAGTCATTTATACCCATCCTAACCCACTGAAATTCCTTAGTAAGTTTAAAGATAAAAATCAGAGATTGACAAGGTGGAGTCTACTTCTTCAGGAGTATTCATTAGACATACAACATATCAAGGGGAAAGAAAATGTTATAGCAGATTGCTTATCTAGACTTTAGACAGATTGTTTTAGAGTAATAAGAAATTTCCTTTGTAAATTTCTTTTTCTTTGTGGGGAGGTGTTACATAGCCTATGATTTCATCATCCTTTGTATAATTCTAACGTACAGTATGCTGCATGTTTGATCACGATTCGCCTCGTGGCTTCCATAGTGCGTGTGCTACCTCACTTCCCCCCTCCTCCCTTATAGTAGAGTAAGTCGTTCTTTCTGTTGTTCAGGGCAGGAGTGTCAACTCTTTGTCCCCTATGGCTTCATTTGCGCGTCCTTCTTATAAGTTGTATCAAGCTCTGCCGGCCCCTATATAATGAGCTCAGTCTCTGCATTAATGGCCACTTAGATCTACTCCTCATTTTGTTCACATCTCTGTCCTCCCCTGTACAGTTGTTATTATTTTTGTGAGTGCTCAGGAAGTGTCCAACCATCTAGCTGCTGTGTAATTTGAGTATAAGTGTTATTGCATTTTTTCTTGTACTGTATAGTATAAGGTGTTAATTCGTAGGCCTGGTGAGGTTTTTGTGATTAGTGTGGAGTTTTTGCTGTCAGCCAGAAGTAATAATAGTTTGTATCTGTAATAATATATCTTGCATTAACTGAGCATTATCCGGTTTTCTCATTTTATCAGGACTGACTTAGATAAATTTACTCTTGCTATTTTCGTGTTAATAGAGGTTATTGCAGTTAACCATATATTTAATCTGTTTTTTTGCCATTACATTATCCTTATGAGTCCTGAATGTTTAGTTGTTAGTTTGAGCATTAAACTTTAACTTGTAATTTTACCTAACTCTTTTGTTTTGAACCTGGAACTTTGCGGGACAGTTTTCTCTGTTCCGTAACGATATATATATATATATATATATATATATATATATATATATATATATATATATATATATATATTTTATTTCTAATTCACTGCACTCTTGTACGTGTCCCTGCTTCGTACCCTCCTAATTCTGATTTCACATTATTTGGCTAAATTAGTGTTTCGCATTGCACTGGATTATAAATTAATGGAGAACCCCGTCCAAATTCAAGAATCATAATCATTTGTGTCTTGTCAAAAAAAAAATAATAATAATAAATAAATAAATAACAAAATGCAGCGTAACCACCTAACCATCAATAAGGAACACATAAACTCATTCTTTTATTATCTCGATAACTTACACCCTCTACTAGTAACCATCAGTTCCCCTTAACAGCCTCTCCTGCCCATAACAACCATTTACTTTCACTCCGAAATAAGTGGAGAAATGAAGTATATTAAGAGCAGGGCAGAAGAGAGAGTACTAAGATGGTATGGTGGTATGGAGAGTGGTGTAGATATTGTGGTGAAACAGGTATATTGGATATGAAGTGAGGTAATATGTAATCTGTTGATGATAGGGTAGGACAGTGTGTGCTTAGTATGGTAATCTGGGTAGAATGGATGCAGGCAGGGTTGTGGAACGAGTATATGTGTGTAAGCTTGAATGGGGGAGAACGTGGTAGGCCAAGACAAAGGTGTAATGAGATGATAAAGTGTGTGTGTGTGTGTGTGTGTGTGTGTGTGTGTGAGAGAGAGAGAGAGAGAGACAGACAGACAGACAGACAGACAGAATCATGAAGTTGATAAAGTTACGTAAATGACCAGAATCTTGTTAATTAATGAACGAGATAAAGTCACATGCTCTAAAGGTCGGGGAGTGGGTGTCAGAGCGACCTCAAATATAATAGCTTTATTCAGCAAATAAATTATGAAAGATAAATTTGAGAATAACGCATTTGATAATCATTCTGAAATGAAATTATCGAGTTTGATTATGGATTCTCACATCACTTATTAATAACAGAGAGAGATTTTGAAGAGTCAGGTTTTAGACCACTTGAAGAGATGAAGAAGTGTTTTTAGATGGCTTGAAACTGTTTTAAACTCAACATTTTTTACGTCACAGCAAGCCTTACTGTAGTTTCGATTATGTTGTCCATCCATCCATCCATCATCTAATCCTATGTTGCTCCATAAGAAGCGTAGGAGCCCGGGGCTAGGCAAGTTGTTCCTGATATTTAAGATGAAAATGACCAGCCTCACTCATCCCTGAGTGGCATTATGTGAGCAGAAACCTTAACCACCCCTTGGATATATTCCTACACCGGCTCAATCCGATTGGAGCGTCTTAACTACCCACTAAACCACCAAGCGCCATAATCTGGTTATATGGTTACCACCCTGAGCAGTGAATGGTATCCTGGTGTACAGGAAACCATTTGGTTTGTCGAGTCGCCCATAGGAAGAAGGAAGAGGAAAGAATGAAGGAAAGAAAGACAGAAGAGGAAGGAATGGGCAGACACCCAAAGCAGCACTACATCGAGTGAATGGATGGTGGGCATCCCCACCTACTAGTGTATATTTAGGTGCTCCCATTTCCCCCTGCCCCTAATGGTTTCAACCAGATTACGGCATAATAATCTGAGGCTCCCAGCTTGCTTAGGAAACGCCACCCATCATACAGCTTACACTACACAGTATGTAGCGTCCACCCCACCCCACCACTGCCCCACACCCACCACCCATCATACAGCTTACACTGTACACAGTAGGTAGCGTCCACCCCACCCCACCACTGCCCCAGACCCACCACCCATCATACAGCTTACACTGTACACAGTAGGTAGCGTCCACCACACCCCACCACTGCCCCACACCCACCACCCACCATGCAGCTGGCACACTCAGCACAAGACGAAGACGAAGACGATGGCTTAGCTTTATGCCCATGGACTGCACCAGTTTCATTAAGGCAGACAATCCAGTTCTGCAAAGTCGCAATCATTTCCTAGATTATGACAAAAATATGCCTAGCGAATGTGCTATTGTCATCAAGGAAGACACCCAATTTTTGTTGTTAAAATCTTCCTCAAGACTACAACCACCAACAGTCGAATTTCCGTCCAGGTCCCCAGATGTGCTGCTGAGTGAACAAGGGTGGTAGGTAGACTAAACAGGTGGCAAGACTGAACAAGGCGTGGAAGGTAGACTAAACAGGTGGCAAGATTGAACAGGGCGTGGAAGGTAGACTAAACAGGTGGCAAGATTACTATGGTCGGGGAGAAAGTATGATTGATGTGCTGTGCTTGCCTCATTATCACAGGCTGAGTCTGTATGCGTTCTGAGCTGTCTGTTTATCTGGTTAGTTATTACGCTTATCTAGGGAGCTGGTGCGTCTGTCCAGGTCGCTTATGTATCTCGTTATTCCATATTAGCGCTCCTGGATGACAAGTGGCTCAGTCTGACAATGACACACAACCGGTTCTTATCTATTTATCAACTTACACCATTTTGTTTTCACTTATATCTCTGCTTAGTGGCGTTTTAGTTGAAGTATATTGCTTGGATATATATAATTCTGAAAGCTGGGGGGAGAAACACAGGATGTAGGTTAAAGAGTTGAATCCAACTACTTATTCTTTTGCTTTGTCTAGTTGTCTCCGATTTTATGTATGTTAGGAAGGACACCTAATAGTGAAGGTGGTCAATGAAGGACACATGACCACTCCAGTTTACGTCCACTACGTTAACCAAACTCATCTAGAGATAGCAAGAATATTAAACAAATTACACTATCCGTAATAAAGGGTTAAGATCCTTCCTATGTTTCCTCTCTCACCCATTTTATCCACTGATCACTGTATAATAAAAAGTAGATAACTGGTCGATGCAGCGTCAGGCAAAGACAGGCAGACATACACACCCACGACAGCCATACACTCCCTCAATCACAGCTTAATAAAGAGAGCGATCACCCCCTCACACACTGAGTCAGCAGGTGGAGCAGTAAAGTCAGCAGTAAGAGTGGGTAGTGAAGGGTAGGCTTAAAGAACGCTGGCTCTTTCCTTCTACTAAGTGCCTGACTCTGCCCTTTTTTTCCTTAACTAGGCCCAGAGTTTCGACCGTTTGCAGCTTATTTTACGTAGCTCAGTGGCAGAAAAACACTAACCCACGTCCCAACATTCATTTCATAGCACTTCTTCGTGACTAGTATCATATTTTCGCTAATCTGCCGATAAAACTCAGCAGTTAAGATAGGGAGATGGTATTTGCAGGCCAAGAGAGAGTTCAAAGGGTATAATATTGATTCTGTCTAATTAATTTACGACGTGGAAAAATTTATCGCTTCAGTAATGACCTAAAAATGGGTTGTCAGAGGCGATAGCACAAAAGATGGCATTCACTGATGTGGTGTTTGTGAAAAATGAAGGAATGTGGTAAATTTAAGTGACGAATTTCACGTTAAGTTGAATCCTATGGGGGCGACTTGCTTTGTTATGAGGTAGGATGAAGGACATGAGGTAGGATGTGGGACGTGAGGTAGGATGAGGGACGTGAGGTAGGATGAGGGACATGAGGTAGGATGAGGGACGTGAGGTAGGATGAGGGACGTGAGGTAGGATGAAGGACGTGAGGTAGGATGAAGGACATGAGGTAGGATGAGGGACGTGAGGTAGGATGAGGGACGTGATGTAGGATGAGGGACGTGGGGTAGGATGAAGGACGTGAGGTAGGATGAAGGACATGAGGTAGGATGAGGGACGTGAGGTAGGATGAGGGACGTGAGGTAGGATGAAGGACATGAGGTAGGATGAAGGACATGAGGTAGGATGAGGGACGTGGGGTAGGATGAAGGACGTGGGGTAGGATGAGGGACGTGAGGTAGGATGAGGGACGTGAGGTAGGATGAGGGACGTGGGGTAGGATGAGGGACGTGAGGTAGGATGAGGGACGTGAGGTAGGATGAGGGACGTGAGGTAGGATGAGGGACGTAGGGTAGGTGGGGATCAAAGGTGAGGTGGTCATGCTTTCTTCTTCCCAGGTGAGGTAATTGGCTTAATTACCTGTCCACCTTCAACCACCAGGTGACCAATGCCTTGTTAACCAAACACCAAACAACACTGTGCCTAAATTTACGTACACGGCCGGGTGAGTCTGAGGCTGAACCAGGAAGGAGAGTGTGGAGGGAAGGAGGGTGAGGAGGGATGGAGAGTATGGAGGGATGGAGAGTGGGGGAATGGAGAGTGGGGGAATGGAGAGTGGGGGGGGATGGAGAGTGTGGGGGGAGGGAGAGTGTAGGGGAATGGAGAGTGTGGAAGGAAGGAGAGTATGGGGGGATGGAGAGTGTGGGGGGATGGAGAGTGTGGGGGGATGGAGAGTATGGGGGGATGGAGAGTGTGGGGGGATGGAGAGTGTGGGAGAGAATGGAAAGTGTGGGGGGATGGAAAGTGTGGGGGATGGAATGTGTGGGGGGATGGAGAGTGTGGGGAGGATGGAGAGTATGGGGGGATGGAGAGTGTGGGGCGGATGAAAAGTGTGGGGGATGGAGTGTGTGGGGCGGATGGAGAGTGTGGGGCGGATGAAGAGTGTTGGGGGATGGAGAGTTGGAGGGAAGGAGAGTTGGAGGGAAGGAGAGTTGGAGGGAAGGAGAGTGTGGGGGGATGAAGAGTATGGGGGCATGGAAGGGGAGTGTGGGAGGGAAGGAGAGAGAGAGAGAGAGAGAGTGTGTGTGTGTGTGTGTGTGTGTGTGTGTGTGTGTGTGTGTGTGTGTGTGTGTGTGTGTGTGTGTGTGTGTGTGTGTGTGTGTGTGTGTGTGTGTGTGTATGTGTGTGTGTGAGGGAAGGAGTGTGTGTATGAGGGTAAGAGAGAGTTTAGGTGAGAAGGAAAGGGTCTGAAAGGGAAGTAGAGAGTGTGGAAGAGAAACAGAGTGTGGGGAAGAGGAGTGTGTGGAAGGGCAGGAGTGTGTGGATTAGAAGGAGAGTGTGAAGGAATAAAAATGATACAAGGAAAGTAAACAGCAACAGACATTGGTCCTTACGAGGCTGTTTGATATAAGGTAGGTTATAGTAAAAAGTCTAAGACAATGATGAAACAGCAAGAAGGTAAATATGGAGGGATGAGAGGGTTGGGGTGATAAAGCGAAACTCCCCTCTCACTAGCTACTTGCCACCACAGCGTCTCCGCCACAACACAGCGTGGATATATCTATGTTCTCCTCGGGTTATTACAGCGTGGAACAGGAGAGGGACTGGTGAGGCGCACGTCACTGCCTCGCCTTCCTGAAGTGCACATGTCAGAGTGGGACGTGCACTGCGGGGAATCACGATAGTCAGGATGTACATCGTTACTAGGGTTTTGACGGAATGGAAAAATATGCACGAAAAGCTTAAAGTGTTAAGATCACAGGGATTGTCTGAGTTGATGTTGCTTGAATCCAGGCGACGATAACTTAAATGTTTCGTGAGCTACCCAAAAAAGGAATGGAGAAAATCCCACATACTGTGAAATAGTGTGTTGGACGTGACTGTGTCTGTGTGGGGGGAAATGATGCCTTATATTGTGTCAGGCTGAGGTCATGTGCATACTCATCTGTCACATACGTGACGCTTGACAAGGTAGTGTATGACAGAAACACAGTCATTGTACTCACTCGTGATATGAAGATGACTGAGGAAGAAAACGGTGGTGAAAGTTTTGGTACACCCGAGTGCCACTGTTTCTGGTTACCTTCTCGTTGGCTACAAAAAAGCCACATTATCCAGTGTAAAGGTGGCAGTTCGAGGCTTTGGTAGGCTACAAGAGTATCAATATCATCATGAACTGCTTCTCATGTACTGTAGCACACCTTAACAACTGCCACATTACTAATGAATGGCAAGTCTCATACTGGACTGGTGTATTGGTATCTGAGGGGGTATTTTTAAGACATTTTAGCGGGTCTTCTTGCAGATAAGTAAAGTCTGCATTAAAAGAAATATAAATCCCCAAACTGTTCTCTGACCCAGCCAGGATTCGAACCCGCGTCCATTGGGATTGCAGGCCACTTCACTACAGATTCGTCCACCGCCTCCTCCTACATATCCGGTAATGTCGGGGATTATTGAAAAAGTCTGGCTCTTCCAGTTCCTACTCTGAATAAAATCTTTTGAAAGTAACAGGAGAAGGGTAAGAAAGAATTTACCGTAGTGAAATGGCAAATAATAAAGAACTACCAGCACTAGAAGGCGAGAAGCACAATTAAAAGAGACGGGTGAAGATGGCAGGGACGGGTTAAGATGGCAAAAACAAGCAGGGAAGTACACAGAAGAGGAAACACGCGTCCCTAATACGGAGCTTCACTAAAGTCAACGGAATGAAGCAGTTAGTTTCCGAAAATCCTTGGGAAGTGAGTGACGGACACTCCTACCCCTAAAGATGCTTACGTAATAAAATATATATATATATATATATATATATATATATATAGAGAGAGAGAGAGAGAGAGAGAGAGAGAGAGAGAGAGAGAAACAGTACCATAATTCCTTCAAGAAGTTCAAAATAATACACAACAGGTTAACTATACAATTGTCACTTTTTTCCCCGATTTTTTTTTTTTTTTTTTTTTTTTTTTTTTTTTTTTATGCAATGCAGTATGGGCGGTTCTTGATTCTGCCTCTTGCTGACGTGTCTATGATTTTTTCTTTCCGCCTCCTGCCTTTAGTTCTTTCAATTTGCATAAAACAGTAAGCATATAAGAAGCACAATTGATGAACATAAGTATGAATGTTGAAATGAGCAAGGAAAAACATGAAAGCTGATAGATTCCTATAGCATGTAAGTTTCTTGTAAATCTTTGTAACGTGTACTCCCTCAAACATATCTGTACTGAATATTCGTATCTACAGTACATCTATATCTCTACATATATATAATCTTAATGTATGTCTTTAAAATTTATATGTACTCTATATGTAAAAAGTCTTAAAATATCCAACCAATTATGTGACTTACAGCTCTGATTTAAATCCGTGTGAGCGCTAATTACGGCACAATAAAAAAATAAATTAACTTAATTAGGTGTAATGAGATAAGGAGCAGGTGAGGGAGGCAGAGCGGCGGGCCAGGTGTAGCCATCCAGCAGGTGTGTTGATCAGGAACAAACATATATAAGCTGACACCACGGCAGCTTCCATCCAGTACACCTTATCACACCTGTTAATTGTTACTACCTGGCACTGACTCACGTATTTCATTGTGTCATAAACTAAACTATTTACTTCAGCTGAACATTGGTAATTCTGGCAAATATTAGACGATCACATTAATCTAGGAGAAGATTTGTAGGTCAGAGGATTAAATACTATCTTGATTATTTCTTATGCTCGTGAATTCTTTTACGAATTTTATCCAGGCTAAACGCAAGCTAAAATTTAACTATGGAAAGATTTGGGAAAGTTCTTAGTCACGCGATTAATAGTTATCAGGCTTAATTCTCTCATTCCCATATAGCAATTCATTTAAACTAATTATTGGGGTTATCATCATGGTTTTATTTAGCTGGGGAAAATATTGACCGTCGTCTTCAAATACATTATAATTTATTACCCCTTTCAGCATCATGGCGACTTATATGGCCAAGCTTTACCTCCAGCAATGTTCTCTGGTTTAGTAAAGATCTCTCGTGCAGAAGGGATTAAAGACAACAGGCACCCACACAAGCACTCACTGGAAATCTATTAACCACTTGATGTCACGGACACTGAGGAGGGAGTCAACCATCTGGCTGGAGCATGACGATTAGTACAAAGTTATTGAGACGGTGATGGAAAGCTGGCCTCTGAGTTAAGCAAAATCGTCTGGTTGTACTCACTAGAATACTGCAAAAGATAATGTGGAAACGTGCACAGATATCCACTGGCATTCACTAAACCAAATGACTTCACATGCCTTGCCAAGGTAGTAAAATAAACTGGTGACAACCTCAACAAAATATGACAAAAAAAAAAAAAAAAAAAAGGAAAAGCAGAAACACGTCCCCGATCAACCACTGGAAATCTCTAAACACCTTGGCGTCACGTGCCTCGCAGATGTTAATGTCTGTCTGTCTGTCTGTCTGGCATTACATTTTTGAAATTCCTTGTTATTCCTGACAAATTTTCATGCGGAATGCGTGATCCTAAAAAAAAAAAAAAAAAAAAAAAAAAATCTCTTCTTTCCATGCTTGTCACTCTAAGAAGTTTTGTGCCAGTCCCGGTAAGTGATTGGCTAAGCAATGAGTCAAGTAACTATGGACGGGACGACTTTTATATCCCATACCAGATAAAACTTGGCCATTTTTTGCAGCTAAGAGTAAATAATGAGAACCTAAGAGATAAGTTCCCGAGGGAGAAAAATTGATAAAGGTGTGATCAGTAGAGTGAGTGAAAGAGACCATTATCATACTGAACGGAATGATGGAGAAACAGACACTGATGGATTAGAAGGGATAGTGAAGGTAACGGCAAGATAGATACTAATATATTTTACGTAAAGGGGATTGAAAGAGAAAAACACGATGAAGTTTTGCCAGTGACAGTGAAGGGACACGGTGTATGAGTGAGACCCATACAACAGGGGTGGTGGTGGGGACGGGAGAGGAATGTTGCTTATCGGGTGTTCACGGGCAGCACAACTATTTGGACAACTCAAAAACTCTCGGCAAACATACCTCTGGCAGACATGAGCAGATCTGATAGAGCACTGTTTCAATGGCAGGTCAGAAGACAAACTATAGCTTCCCCGTTCAAGGATGTACGGTATGCAGTTAACATATCCGTGAATCGATACAACGATATTTTCAATCGTGTATACATCAGAGTACCCCATTTATATCTGACCTTTAGTTTTATTTACCTGACCACCCATATAACTTCATTTTACATCTGTTTCAGGCAACCCCTTTAAAATTGACATAAGATTATGATATGTCAACAGGAATTAGAAGTGTGGAACTCTACCAACATTATGGTTATTTTTTTGTATCTCCGAGAGGTTACTAACAGAAGCTGGGACCACAAAATGTTCCACGTGTTATACTGTTTCCTCTTAGTTAAGAAGATTCGCGAAGCGGGAAGAGTTTGTCTGTTAAAACATCTGTGCTGACCGACATGGAGAACACAAGAAAATATCGCTGCCGTGGCTCCGGTGACAGTACGAAGTATTAAAAAAATAAATTCGTTGCCTTCGGACCCGGACACGCTTGCCCCGAATACATGATCGACAAGATAAAACGAAGCACCGGGTTAGAGCTGCTTCAGTATTTGAGTCTGAACGTTGAACGGACCCCTAAGCCTTTTTTCCTCTTGACAGTCACATGGTCGGGGGCAAGTATGTTTGGGCCCTTCGTCGTACAGGTGTTGATCGTATACTCCTGAAGCCATAAAATATCCAGATTGTTCAAAGGTTGGATCAAACCAGGACAAGAAGTCTGGTACATGCACATGCTTCCGATTCTACCATAATGTCAACAGTACCTGATGCTGCCAGGTAGGAAACCCTCCAGGTACTAGCCAGGCCCAACACTGCTTGACTTAGGTAATCAGACGGGAAGCTGTGCACTCAACATTACCGTATCTCGTCGTTAATGCATGCGCTGCTGATTTTTCTTAACAGTGTGTCAATATAGTAGTGCCATCATAAAATTACACATGGATAGTCAGAAAATACCAATAAAGAAAGCTTTGAAAAAGGGATGGTTTCACACAAATTATTAACTTTTAGAGGACGTTTACAGGAATCTAGATTGGTACGACATAGGAATAAACGTAAATGGAGAGCGACTGAACAATTTTAGATTTGTAGACAGCATATCCAATTCTGTGCATCGCATCAGAAATGGAACTACAAAAAATAATAGGCGACCTCAGAAATCTAGATTGGTACGACATAGGAATAAAAGTAAATGGGGAGCGACTGAACAATGTTAGATTTGCAGACGGCGTATCCATTTAGTGCATCAGGGCAGGAACTCCAAGACATAATAGGCGACCTGAACTGGGAGAGTCTGAAAGTTGGCTTGAAAACGAATATGAAGACTAATTACGTTTAACAGACTAGATCGTTCCCGTCCGGTAAAATCAGATGAAGGACTAGAATGTGTTAAGGAATACACGTACCTAGAGCAGGCTGTTCAGGCAGACCCACTCGGAAACACTGCTTCTGATGGCATTGGTTGTACACAATCTGATTCTGATTAAAAGACAGATGATGATTTACACCTAGAGGATCATGACAGAACTTTCGAGTCCGAGCTCACGACTGCCTCAGTACACACATTTGCAGGATCAAATGACAGACCTTGTGGTAGGAGTGTGTCCCAGCCTCCAAATTGCTTCAGCACACACACTTGCAGGCTCATGTGACTGCTTCTAATATGCATCCCAGCCTCCCCACTGCCTCAACACAGAGACCCCTAAATCGGTGGCCAAGATCTGCAAGAGGCCTTAGGTTTGTTTGCACCTGTAAGCACCCTATCTCACTCCTCCGTCTGGTTGATAAAGTCTGGTGTTAGTCTGATGTCAGGAGAGAGAGAGCCGAGTTTATCTCTAGTCTTTGCCTCGAGGAACTTCAGCTACTGACTTGCCTCTTGCCGCCAATACCGCACCTCACCACACCACACACAACACCACACACAACAGCAAACATCCAACATACACAACACCACACATTACACCACACCACGCCACGCCACACCACACCACACACACACACACACACACACACACACACACACACACACACACACACACACACACACACACACACACACACACACACACACACACACACACACACACACACACACACACACACACACACACACACACACACACAGCCTCATTAGTAGTCAAATTTTTAATGCCTTCTATTTATTAACACCTTCACTAAGAAAGAGTATCTTTCTTCTAATTCCTTCTACAACCACACGGCTTTAACCAGCTTCTGAGAATTCCCAACTACTGAAGCTTAACCGAAGGCTATATCTGAGTCTCTGAAGTTGTAGTCTCGTTTGGAAAAACAAAATTAGGAGTAAACAGTAAGAATTAACAAACGAGATGGCACTCCTCTGGCTGAAGGATTAAGAGCCTTCAGTACACTACAGAGAAAACTGATTAACAAATATTTATTGGTGCTTATTACTGGTGCTTATTATTGGTGCTTATTATATGGAGCTGATTTGCCGGTTCAGTACAGTATCACCTGTATAATGACAAGTATACAACGTACTTTGTAGATGCGAGAGCATCAGGGCCCTAACATGAAACTTAGATAGTCGCAAAAATCCAGGGGTGTCATGCAGACCTTCAGGGCTCTAATTAGGGGTTTTATTAAAGTCATCAGTGTCTCCGGGAATGAAGTACCTCGTGTCCGATAAACCTTAGTGAGTTGTTAACAACAAGAACAACAACAACAACAAATAATAATAATAATAATAATAATAATAATAATATTTTATCGTCCACAAAGACATACCATACAAAAGTTATAGTACGAAATACCTCTACGAAAATGTGTGCTATTCTTGAACACATCCATGACGCACCGGAATAATGAAGATCGCCTCAAGGATTTTTCATTTTAAGTTACGAGATGTGTAAAAAATTAATACCACAGTTTTTCGCAATCACTTCCATCAGAAACAAATCAGGCCAGTAATTTTTCTTCCGTCACTATTTTTATGACTTTTTCTGGTGACCTTTCGTAGACGAAGACAATGATATATTAGACTGGTCGTGCTGGGCTGACTGCTGAACTTCCTTAATGCTCACAGTTGCTGACTATCTATCTATCTATTTAACTATCTATCTATAGCCGTACATGTCTTAGTTGCCTCTGTGTTGGGTACTTCTCTCAAGTGTGAAAAGACTTGCCTAAATATCCAGATCTCTCGTCCCGGCTAAACTGCTGGACTTCGTCTGTATCCTCTCCTCTCATTAGCCTACCTCCCTTCAGTATCGCTTTCCTGCAGTGTTGCATCACTATATTTTCGTGATCAAAATGGAGAGTTTATAGTTCACCAGCATACGTCTCCATCCATGTAGCACCGCCCGCCCGCCCGCTCGTCCGTCCCCCACCCCCCTCTCTCTGTCTGTCTGTCTGTCTGTCTGTCTCTCTCTCTCTCTCTCTCTCTCTCTCTCTCTCTCTCTCTCTCTCTCTCTCTCTCTCTCTCTCTCTCTCTCTCTCTCTCTCTCTCTCAGCACATTCGTCTACATTTCCTGTCCAGTTCTCTTAATGCAACAGTTAATCTATACTCTCAGTCTGCCCATATGCCTTCTGCTTTAACAGCACAGTGAGTAAGGGCATCAGGTGGTGAACGTATCTTGAATCAGACTTTATTCTATCCAGTTTTCTTTAGAAGCAACAAATTATGATTATTTTGGCTATACGTCTTGTTTTCCTTCACCTTTCTACCGCTCACTAAGATCTCACGCCTCACACTCAATTTCGTCAAACTGCTACATGTGAGAGCATAATGTGAAGTCTAATACATTCTGTACCCTACATATATCAGATACATAGCTAATATATATCAAAACACAGTCAAGGAGCAAAGTTATTTCGCTTTCAGATACAAGCATGATCTAATCTATGTGGACAACAGTGATGCAGCCGCAGTGAACGTACCTTACTGAAGTTCACTACCGTACCTGATGTCATTCAGTGAACCACCACGTACACTCATTGTGGATCCTTGGGGACTCACGGGACCCCAGTTGAGAGCTACTGCTTTAGACATTATCACACAACATTTTACATGAAGATAAAAGGGAGACGATGAGCAGATGACGTCGAGCATGCGTGGCACAACAAACTCAAATATATCATAGCAAAAATTTAATGCCCATTTTCTCAGTCGCATAACCATAGGTGGGATTGGGATGGATGTTTCGTGTGTCGCTGTAACTCGACAAGATCGGCCAGGGAGCTCTCGTGAAATGTGATCCACACGGCTAACGAGGTGTTAGTGTTTTTATTTTTCCTCCTATGCCAGTAATGAGGCAGGTTGTGTTACCTGAGCCGGGTTGGGACGAGGTACTGTAGTTACTGGTGAAGCGAGGTGTGACCGTCTAAGCATTGCCCTTTTTCGTATTCTTCTGTCAATATATTAATTTAAGTCCAGTAACCTGCGACTAGCAACCGTGGCTCTGTGGGTTAGAGCGCTCTCACAGAAAGGGTAGGAGGTTCGAGTCCACCCAAGGGCCACTGGTAGACATCAAGAAGGGCATCCGGTCATAAAGTGCTACACGCTCCAAAACCAAATTTCTCTACCCAGGGGCAACGCCTTAGCCCTTATCGAAAAAGGGGACACGACATGAAACACAACAACAACAAAACTATGAGTACTAGCAAAGATAAAAGAACAGTTTGCTTTACCTAGGAAGTTGAGTCAAGCTTGGGGGTTTTCTATTTAACAATCTAATCCTAGCACTAGCTCTTAGTTTGTTCTGTCGATATCCTCATGTAAAATCTACTAGCATAAAGAAAATAGAAGAAAGAACTACATGCATCTGTAAGGATGAGATGAGTCACTGTTTGTGCGCGAAAGGAAAATGAGTTATTAGTATGATCACCTAAACAAAAGCAAATTATGGGTTTCCCCAAATGCCTTCTTTGTGTGATTACTGAACTCAAAGCCAACTCTTTTCATTTTTAGCATCACAGGTTTAGTGGGATGGGAAGAGGTTAAAGATAGAAAGTGTAGGTGGTGAAACGAAAGATATATAGTATCCAGTAAAGGCATACAGTATGGTGCTGGATATTTTGGTCTTAAAAAAAAAAATAAATATGCTTTTTGGGGAACAATATTTACTGTACATACCCTCGGTTTACTACAGCTATGTTTGTGACCGTTCATTCAGGCAGTAAAATAGTGGTGTTAGTCCGCCAAATGATGGACGGTGGTGGTGTCTTTATTGCTCTGAGGCTCGGGGGAAACCAGTTAAGTTCAGTGTTCTTACTTCCAATTCCTTTATGCGGGTCAGATGAGTGTCCACAAGTTTTTTAGCTTCTGTCGTATATATCACCATCTTCCCCATCCCCCTCAGCCAGGCTTTCTCCAACCCACTGGTCCCCAGCCATCCTACACATCGTCTCACAGGTCCGCTACACACACACACACACACACACACACACACACACACACACACACGAAGGACGAACTGACAGGTGAGTGGCAGGTAAACAGACTGGCATGTTGTGGATCCAGCCAAAAGAAGGGCAAGGGTGGAGGCAGACAGAGGGATGAATGAAAGACAGACACAGAGAAAGAGTGTGATGGACGAGATAAGTGAACCGAGCAGCTGGAAGGTTACGGTGAGGCAGCAGAGCAAAGGAAACGTGTGTCAAGTTCATTTGGGTGAAGGGAAAGTGTCGTGGCCAAGTACCTCAAGGTTCAGTCCTCAGTCCCTTCTTATTAATTACATATGAGTCTTCAAGGTGCAACAATCTCTAGAGGCAAAAAGTAACTTTGATGATGACAAATATAGGGAAGAGAATTAACTCGCTAACAGAACAGCCTTCAAGGATATTTTGTAAAAGGTTGGGGAATTGCAAAATAAAAAATAGGTAAAGTACTGTACTTAATATGGGAAACCTATAAGAGTCAATATGAAAAGAAAAAGATAATTTATTAACACAGAGAGGGCATTAGGAGGCACTGTCTGCAATCACTAAAGCATTGACAACAGGATTAATAGAAGAAATATAAATAATCAGTCCCTAGCATGTACATCTAAAAGGGTACTAAACCTTATCTTTAATCCGTGCAAACTTAAATTATGAGTTTTTCTGTCCATATTACAGAATATGAATATAAATTCCTCAGTACCTTTACAGGGATAGCTATCAAGAAAACCAAAATAAAGTATGGAACTTTTCCTATTAATAAAGACTGAAACAAAAGCATTCTACGGGTGAGGAAAAAATGATAAAGAAGGTAGGCCCTCGAATTGAGTGGGTTTAAGTGGTTACATCTATTGTGTTAGTCCTGTAAGGGAAATAATCTTACTGAAGGGTTTAAGTGGGTGTAACTGGCTGCAGTGAGAAGCTCTAAATAGACAGGGCAAGGTGGAGTAAGGTTATATGACAAGCCAGACAGCAGACAGGCGGGGTGACTGGTGTGGGGCGAGTGAGCAGGTCAATAGGAGTTTGCCCGCCCTGGCGATCACCCTCTTAACGTAAACAGTGCCATAATGGGTTTACCTGTCAATAAATGTTGGCAAATTCGGGTGATTATGGATATGGTATGTGGAACTTACTTCCACCTTCTTAACGAAGGAGGCCGGGAAGTGAAGTATACACGACAGCGTAGAAGGTAGGGGAAAAGTAAGTCATGCAGGTAGGTAGACATAAGAAGAGTAACTGAGGAAGAAAGAGAACTCAGGTAAAATGAAGACTTAGAATTGCACCTACCGACGGAACGAAGGTTATGGTAGATGATCGATTTCTGATGTCTCAATCTCTCTCAAGAATACCGGCCGCTATAGTCTGTTCATATCTAGGTGTCCAGGTGTACTGCTGAGGGGATAGGGCGAGAGGGGAAACAAACTATCCAGGAAGTGACATCTACTGGCTGGGGAAAAGTTCAGGGGGAGGTGATGTGTATGCAGAAGGCGAGACGATTTAAGGAAAAGAGAGGAGGCAGTTACGAGATGACAGGAAGAGAGAGAGTCACTTACGAGACGACTTGGGAAGAAAGAGGAGTCAGTTCCGAGACGACATAAGAAGGGAGGAGGCAGTTACGTAAGGCTGAGAAAGGCAAAGGAGAATGAAAGGAGCGAGTGCCAGATGTGAAGGTAAGACCTCGGAGTCAAACAGGTACTGTATGATGGTAAAGGAAGAAGGGCTAATACTCTTGTTTGGTGGATGAGATATTATTCAAACAAAGGAAAAAGAAATAATAGTTTGCTGGGAAAATAAAGTAAAACACACCTGACAAATACATGGGAACAGTAAGGAAAGTAGTTTATGTTACTTCAGCATATATGGGATAATGGAAGGAGTTGCAAATCGTTCATAAGAAGCTAAAAGAGGACACCTGAAATATTATAAAGAAGTTCTATGAGGCGAAAAATATAGGTATGGGTGGATGGAACGAGCATTGCGAACTCCAGTCTCATTCCAATTCAGTAAAAGCACATGAACTTTGCTACCATCATAATAATCTAACACCACTCGCAATTTTATCGTATCCTGTATAGTTACGGATCATCATTCATTATTCCCTCGATCGGGTGTCATAAGGCCTGAACATTCATACACAAGTTTTCTCTGTTTTGCTCAAAATATCTGATCTGTACATCTCCTACTGCTCCAATAACCAGTGTGTGTGTGTGTGTGTGTGTGTGTGTGTGTGTGTGTGTGTGTGTGTGTGTGTGTGTGTGTGTGTGTGTGTGTGTGACGTAAGATGCATTATTATGTATTGTTCTTTATATCCCTCATAGTTAAACCAGTGAAAATGAAGCGTATGTGTAAGATATCGTCTCATTTTAATGCAAGGAAGAATATGTCGTGGAATACTGTCTACCTGCACCATGTCAGCGGTATCGTTTCTACTTTAATCGTGTGCAGATGAACTATGAACTTGATTAACATTGGGATTAACTATGATTCATAATAGTAAGGTCACAAGACAGATAAAAGAAAAGAAAAATGAAAAGGTCCTACAGGTCACTTTACACCCAGCACACCTACAGTCCGCGAGCAAGGCAGCAGTGAGGGTTAATTATCATACCTGAGTTTTACCTTGAAGTCTGTCTCTGTTATCCTCTCCTTTCTGCAGTCAGATTATATTTTCTTTTGCCATTGCTCTTGTCCCCCCTTTCTCCCTCCCTACCTCCTCCCACTTTCCCACTCCCTCTCCTCTCCCTCTCCCTTCTCTTATCTATCTCTTAAACTTTTATGAATAATAAGTCCGAACAACCTATTAAGAATCTAAACATCTGTGTGGTTGGTTAGTGCAGACGAGAAAATCTCAATTAAGGCTTCTCGTACTGAGAGGGTTAATGGAGACGAGGAATAGCAGTCTCGGAAAAGCAATTCATATGAAAAATGGAATCAAATTTGCTACTAATGAGATGGTTAAGTTGGTGTTTGATAGTGAAGGGGTTTTAGGAGGCGAGGGTGAAAGGTGGGATACGTGTTATGGCAGGGAAATTAACTGGAAATAGAGTAGTGACCTGGGCCTAAATAAGTGGACAATTGAGATTAAAGAAGGCTGGATAGAAGCAACAGTGATGGGAAAATTTAGACATGAGGAACTGTAATGCATGTATGTTCAGAGAGAGAGAGAGAGAGAGAGAGAGACTGAAAGAATGAATGTGTACCTGTTGATTTTTTTATGGAGCCGATTCTGGGCATGTACCAAGCGCTTATTGAGCCACTAAGCGCTTGCCTTGATACACACACTGACACTAAACTTTACATGGACCTGCTGTATTATACCGGGCATGTCCATGTGAAATTTCAGCTCATTCCACCCAGCGGTATATATGACCTACAGAGGGTTCTCAATGTACGGCGAAAATTTTGGCATAAAAATTCACCTGGCTGGAGCTCAGCTTACTACACGCAGTTATAATTTACATCACGTTTGTTAGCTCGTCGTTCTGTGTCTTTTGATGTATGGCACGTGATCCGAGGGGGTCTCACACACACACACACACACACACACACACACACACACACACACACCGCTTATTTCTATAGTATTATTGACAAAGTGATTTTTATATTGGCAGGTTACCTGTATATATATTTTCCCATCGTGTATGGGTAAAGAAATGAATGTAATTGCTGTATGTTTAATTACTTTTTACTAACTGTTGGGTGTGGTCTATAGCAACTGTAGCCTACTGATGCGTTATTTTGGAGTCTTAACCATTTAACTTTAGGGCACCCCAGTTAGGACATGTTTTAATTCATTATTCATACCTACTCTTGCAAAACTCATATCTATTGTATATCATGTTAACTGTACTAACACCACGTTTTCTGTCATGGCCACTAACGAGAACGTGTGGAATAATGACTTCTAAGCTAGTGTGGATTTACAGCAACGCAGCCCCTATGTTCACCCCACTCAGAACCCTGCTGTGCCGCTGACTGAGCACCTCCCCCATGATAGACACAGTGTTGACTCGTCCCACCCCGTTGCCCACCCCTCCCCCACGTAATGTACACTGCTAACATAACCCCCACTCCAACCCACCTCACCCATAAAGCCACTTATATACACCATAATACAATAAATTTTCCTCCATCACTCACCAATGCTCCACCAATTAAATATGAACACACGGGAATCAGGCGGAGTTAATTTTTTTCTCTGCATCATGACTTGCCAAGTGTATAGGAAAGGCGCGTGCTTACTTCCTTGTTCTTGATTTCACTGAAGGTGGGTTTGAACATAAGTTTTTTGTCACCCCCATACCAGGTAACTTACTACTATTTTCATAGTGGGTATGTTATTGCCCTTTTCTTGCCCACTACTCACCCCTCTCTACCCATACCATCCTCTCCCTGCACACTACCCACCCCCTCTCTCCCCATATCACCCTTTTATCTACCTCCCTCGCTTCCCCCGCTACCCACATCACGTATTTATAGGGAGTGTGTTTCCACCATCACCCAGACATGAATAGGTCAATTATAGTCATTTAATAGTCATTTTCTGATCCTTAACGTCCAGTGAGGCTTAGTCAGATCGATTCAAGTTCATCCAAGGCCAGTCTGGACAAGTTTGGTTCATTCAGGTTTAGTGATGTCTCTCCAGATCCATCCAGAATCATTACATTCACTTCATCCTGGCGAGTTGATTACGGGTGAGTTTAAGGTAATTCAGCTCCTTTCGAAATAAGTTAGGTCTGTTCAGGATACTGAGGTCCAGTATTATCCTCCACATCCACCCAGGACAGTGCAGGTCCATTCAGTTGCCATTTAAGTCTAGTTAGGACCACTCGAGCCATTCACATCTAACTTGTCGCGGTCATAGCAGTTCAGGCTGTTACATCCATTCAAGTTAGCTTAGATAAATTCCTCGTCATTTCACTTCATTTCCTCCATGTTCAGACCCATGACGATCAGTTCGAGAATATTTCATGCCATTCTCAGGTCTCTCTGGTTGATTTAGGCCAACATAGATCCGTTTGTATGCGTATTAATTGCTTGCCAAAAAATATTCCTTATAGGTGTTTGAAATATGACAGCTCAAGTATTTCAGGTGCCTTCAGGTCTTTTGACAGCGTAAGGCAATAAAATCGATTCCCGTCAGTCCACATAATTTCAGTTAATGTCTGCTAAGATATGTGTAAGAAATTAACCCTATATATTTTTTATGGTTCTTGAGATGTCCTGATACTTCAGACTGCATGGGGTGGGCTAAGGTGAATGGGTGGGAATTAACAAGGATGGTGGTGGATGAAGAATGATGAAGTATACGCTGTGAATATGGACGTTGTAAAATGACTAAGCCTGGGCAGCATTTACATAATACGCAGAGTACGTGTGTAACTTGCAATACTTTGGTGATAGAAACTCCGTGTACAAACAGCTAGATAAGGAGTTTATTACAAGCTCACAGTAAAACAGTCTACCCGACCAGGCTGCCTGATATCAACTGATGCAATAACGCCGTCTTCAGGCGTGGGAGAGCATGCTGACCCAGCAAATTTAGTGGGGGCATGTATGCATTGGGGGGGAACATATATACATCGGGGGTAGACATTTTGTGGTGGGAACACTACTCCCCCGGGTAGCTGAGACGGTGTCTCCTGACACCGGGAGTTAAAGGGTGTTTGATTATAGGAGTAAGGCAGGACCGGGAGGTTTGTACAAGGGATAAGTATGATACAGGGGCAGTAGGGGAGACATGGCCATGTTGAGGGGAGGGAATTAGAAGGATATATACATATAAGATATACAAGGAATAATGGGTACAAATCCAGTAAGGGTCGAAGGGATATATAAACATAATGGGAAGTACACAATAATAGTTTGATACATGATAAACAAAGAGTAGATATGAGAGTTCTATTGTTGTTCTTCCTTCATTTTTTTTTTTTTTTTTTTTGTAGGATACACTGTCACTCAGTAATGCATGAAAGAAATACCATCATTGTCTAGTAGACAGAGTGCTGTTCACAGTGTGGTTAAATGTTAGATGGCAATTGTAGTCACGGAATGCGAGGGCACTAAGTACGGGGAGTTTCTACGTCGTGTGTAGGGCGTACTATGCCTGTAGCGACTCTGATTTCCTGGAGTCGACGTTCCATTTTTCTGACACAACAATGCACTGCACAGATGATGAGTAGAAAACCTATGAAAGCGATAACCACAGGGGGAAACACAACTGTTGGATGAACCCATGAACGGCTGAAGGCCAGAGAAAATTGATCCATAATGAAATCACTGGCATTGAGGAAGGTGAGCATGCGCAAGTGAGGGGAAGTGATGGTAATGTTGGCAGATGGTAGGGTTGAAGGCATGGCGATTGGGGGAAAGATGTCATAGGAGTGTTTACGAACAGCTTGGTGATAGCGAGTGGCGTAAGTGATGACGGACTCCGATTTGACGGTACAATAGTCAGGTGCTTTGTAGAGACCACTAGCGGGGACGGAGCGAACGGAAGAACCAGGACACATGATTGTGACAGATGGGAACAGCAAAGAAGAAGTACTGGACATGGTTGAGGTGAGCATGGTGGACCGGGAGGTCAGGAGCTGGGACAAAAGAACAGGCCGAGTAGATGGAATGGTTGCGAACTAAAGCAGACTCACAGGGTGTAGCACTGCTAGGGAAGATAGCGAAAAGGTGGGCAGCACAGAGACGAGAGGTCGGAGTAAGGGAGGAACATTGCTGGAGGTCTGTGGAAGAAAGGAAGGCAACGGAAAGATGATCATGGGAGAGGAGGAAATATTCTGAAGGAACAGATACCTGTAACAAGGAGTTGTTGAGGCGGAAAGGGAAGGGAATGATGTGGAAAAGGTTAAAGGTTATGGCAGAATGGAGAGGAATATGGACAACGACGTATGTAGTGAGAAGAGTGGCTTCGAAAACAGGATAATAATATTCAAGGGAGGAGTAAGGGAGGACTGGGGAGATACCGAAGGTGGAGTGAGCCCATTCCAGGACAGAACGGAGAGCTGAGACAGGTACTAAGTCGGCAGTGACACGTCCATTGATAGCATCGACCAGGATACGAACCAAGGTAGAGACTTGAGACAGGAGAGAGTCAACGGCCAGTTGGAGATTATCCATGTTGAGTTTGAGGTAGAAGAACTGAGAGATAACGTTGAGATCTGAAAGGTGGCGTTGTAAGTTATCAGTGAAATTGTTGAGAGTGGACGTGACTTCATTGAGTTGGGTTGTGAGCTTCTGTAACATAGTGTGTTGGATTTTAATGACTCGGCGTTGTGATTCTAGGGCTGAAGCTAAATGAGTGAGATCAGATTTGAAGCCAGAAATGTCACGGGCTGTAGCAACGCCAAACAAGCCACTCAGAATCTCACCGCCACAAAGGATCAACCGGCTTACCAGCACCTCTCTTACAATACCCAATCCCGTCACGACCGTGGGAAACTGTCTCAATCGATCTCTTAAAACTACCTCTCACAGAATCTGGCGCTGAGTACTTGTTCGTAGCGGTCGACCACTTCTCCCGCTACTGTGTCCTCGTACCCCTCTCCGACAAGACCGCGAAGAGCGTTGCACGTGCCCTTGTAGATCACGTAATTTGCCCGTTCAGTACCCCTCATACCATTCTTACTGACAACGGTACAGAGTTCAACAATAGCCTTCTAGATGAGATCTGTCGCCACTTTCATATCAGTAAGTGCAATGTCGTGCCTAACCATCCGGCTTCCAATGGCCTTGTAGAACGCCACAACCGAAAAATCTTAGAGTGCCTCAGACATCTAGACTCCCATAGTTCGTCCTGGGATGACTGGATTCCCCAAGTGGCATCCTCCATCAATAGTTCCATCAATGCATCCATTGCTGAATCTCCCTTCTTCGTCCTCTTTGGTTTTGACAAGGACCTCCCATACTCTCTCTTATCCTCAAAGCCAGAACCCATCTACAACATGGATGATTATGTTAAACTAAAATTGGCCAACTTCCAGACAATCCACCAGTATGTCCAATCCACTTTGGCTTCCTCTCAGGAGGACATGCTGCAGCACCAACATAAGTCCGCATCTCTTATCTCTATCAGTGTAAGCGATCTTGTCTTTGCTCATTCCCATACGCGTTCCTCTAAGTTGGATGACAAATTTACAGGGCCCTACCGCGTCCTCACTCAACAAGGCAACAAATTTCACCTCCAGGACCTGTCCACTAGGGACACCAGATGGGTCCACGTCGATGACTTAAAGCACGCATCCCGTGGCCTCATGTTGGAAGAGTCACTTACACAACCTCCTGCTCCCTCTTCCCCTCCTCCCGTCCCTCAGTCTACCTTGTCTCCACCTATCCACCAGTCTCTTCGGAGGCGTGGGTTCGCATCCCACCGCTGCCACCAAATGTAACTTGCAATACTTTGGTGATGGAAACTCTGTGTACAAACAGCTAGATAAGGAGTTTATTACAAGCTCACAGTAAAACAGTCTACCCGACCAGGCTGCCTGATATCAACTGATGCAATAACGCCGTCTTCAGGCGTGGGAGAGCATGCTGACCTAGTAAATTTAGTGGGGGCATGTATGCATTGGGGGGGAACATATATACATCGGGGGTAGACATATTGTGGAGGGGGTACACGTGTGGTGGGTGGTCAGGAGTGAGTGGAATGGGCTGGGGCACCACTGGGTGGAGGGGCGTGCTAGGAGAAAGTCTATAAAGTATATGCTGTGGACACAAGTACTGTACGCATTACTAGTAACGTTGGAGGTAGGGAAGGAAATGATGGATGGGGTATGTGGAAGGTCATGGGTTGAGATGGTAAGTGGTGGGGTAGGATGAGCCTAGTACACCGTGAGAAGATGGTTACTGTATGAGGGACAGTGTAGGTAATGGTGGACTTTATGTCACAGAAGTGTGGTACGGAAAGGTAGCAAAATGGTGAGGCGGGTGGGAAGGTAAGTGTTGGGAGGGACGGAATGGTGCGGTTGGTTAGGTAGGAGGGTAATGCACTCTGGAAATGGGCATTTTAGATTGGCCATTATGTCTGCAGCGATGGTTTAATTCATAGCTATCTTCAGGGAGAAATACTCGTATAACAAGAACAAAGTAAATCCGCATCCCTTTCGTGTATTTAATATATCACGAGGCAGGTGAAACTTAGGAGAATGAGGATTTTTTCAACCAGAATGGGACTGTAGGGAAGGGTATAGCTATATTAGTCACCCCTAAATTAATTTTGTACTGCAACACCACAATAGATGGCGCAGTCATCACCAACAAGCTTTTGCTGCATGGGATTATCCTGCCTTCCTTGTGTATATAGCCTAAGCCTCCTGAGCCCCACGCATCTCACCAGAACCATCAGTTCATCAGTCTCTCGCAGCCAGTGACTACAAGGGTTGAACACTACAATGATAATGAATACCAATAGCGGTGACAGTGACCAGGATTTTACGGTGTAATAATGAGTGATGATAACAGTAACAGTGACCAGGAATACACGGTGTTATGAATGATAAGTGACAGTGGCCGAGATTATACGGTGTTATAAAGAGTGATGATAACAGTGACAGTGACCAGGATATACGGTGTTATAGTGACTGCTAGTAGCAGTGAGAGTGGCCAGAATTATACGGTGTTATGAGTGATAGTAACACTGACTGACCAGGATTATACTCTTATAATGAACGAAAATAGCAGTAACAGTGACCAGGGTATTATAATGAGTGATAATAAGTGACAGTGACCAGTCCGTCATAACACAAGCGACAGTCATTAAAAAGTGCCCTGTCGTTTTGGCGGTCGTGTATCAAGGAAGACCCTTGCCATAGCTAGTTTTGAGTTCTGTTTAATCTATATTGTATATGATGTGCACTGTGCCGCTCAATCGTTGTCAACATTCGTTGCATAAGTGAGCGATGGGTTTGTAGTGTGGTGGGTAAGTTATCAGTCATGGGACGATGCCGGAGCCAAGTTGTTATCATAGTCCGTTGAAAAGTTGATGGTGAACGAAAATAGCTTGTGTTTCTGCGCTATAAAAACTAACAGCTTTTATACATGGAAGAAGACGCCCACTGAAAGTATAATGCAGTTATACACGCTTGGTATCCATGAGTCAGTTATACGATGCACAACAGTGATGTGGCCAGTCAGCCGATTATATTGCCAGCAGACTTGAGTTTCTTTCCCTTCTTAGCGGGTATTTGTAACTTTTGCGACATAAAGCTGAAGAGGGAGTATGGAAATAATCATGAAGCAGGATAACACAGCCACAGCAGTGGTGGAAGAGGAGGTACACCGCAGAGACGTGTTGGACTAATGCTGCGCCCACTTGGTTGGTGAGTGTTCATATTTTCAACATTTATGCTTTTCACACTTACCATACAGGAACTATGGAATGGTGCCATATAAAACAGATGCCTAACGTGATTTTGTTCTGCAGTGTAGCCATCAGTAGCCATCAGTTTTATAGTCTTGTTCATTATAATTGGTTAAGTGACTATGGATTGGCTTCAGTGAACCTAAGCATCATTTTCTCGAAACTCTGTATTGGTGGGTTCGCGGATAATAGACCCAGTGTTGCCACAACATCCGTGGTCGGGTTTTCACGTTTTTTTTTTTTGAATAACACATTCGCAAATCAGACAAGAGAAAATTATTACTTTGGGTGTCTTTAATAATGATGAAATATATTATTTACAACCATTTTAGTTGTAAGAGTATTTGTATATGTGCTCGACACACACACACACACACACACACACACACACACACACACACACACACACACACAGCCTCATTAGTAGTCAAATTTTTAATGCCTTCTATTTATTAACACCTTCACTAAGAAAGAGTATCTTTCTTCTAATTCCTTCTACAACCACACGGCTTTAACCAGCTTCTGAGAATTCCCAACTACTGAAGCTTAACCGAAGGCTATATCTGAGTCTCTGAAGTTGTAGTCTCGTTTGGAAAAACAAAATTAGGAGTAAACAGTAAGAATTAACAAACGAGATGGCACTCCTCTGGCTGAAGGATTAAGAGCCTTCAGTACACTACAGAGAAAACTGATTAACAAATATTTATTGGTGCTTATTACTGGTGCTTATTATTGGTGCTTATTATATGGAGCTGATTTGCCGGTTCAGTACAGTATCACCTGTATAATGACAAGTATACAACGTACTTTGTAGATGCGAGAGCATCAGGGCCCTAACATGAAACTTAGATAGTCGCAAAAATCCAGGGGTGTCATGCAGACCTTCAGGGCTCTAATTAGGGGTTTTATTAAAGTCATCAGTGTCTCCGGGAATGAAGTACCTCGTGTCCGATAAACCTTAGTGAGTTGTTAACAACAAGAACAACAACAACAACAAATAATAATAATAATAATAATAATAATAATAATATTTTATCGTCCACAAAGACATACCATACAAAAGTTATAGTACGAAATACCTCTACGAAAATGTGTGCTATTCTTGAACACATCCATGACGCACCGGAATAATGAAGATCGCCTCAAGGATTTTTCATTTTAAGTTACGAGATGTGTAAAAAAAATTAATACCACAGTTTTTCGCAATCACTTCCATCAGAAACAAATCAGGCCAGTAATTTTTCTTCCGTCACTATTTTTATGACTTTTTCTGGTGACCTTTCGTAGACGAAGACAATGATATATTAGACTGGTCGTGCTGGGCTGACTGCTGAACTTCCTTAATGCTCACAGTTGCTGACTATCTATCTATCTATTTAACTATCTATCTATAGCCGTACATGTCTTAGTTGCCTCTGTGTTGGGTACTTCTCTCAAGTGTGAAAAGACTTGCCTAAATATCCAGATCTCTCGTCCCGGCTAAACTGCTGGACTTCGTCTGTATCCTCTCCTCTCATTAGCCTACCTCCCTTCAGTATCGCTTTCCTGCAGTGTTGCATCACTATATTTTCGTGATCAAAATGGAGAGTTTATAGTTCACCAGCATACGTCTCCATCCATGTAGCACCGCCCGCCCGCCCGCTCGTCCGTCCCCCACCCCCCTCTCTCTGTCTGTCTGTCTGTCTGTCTGTCTGTCTGTCTCTCTCTCTCTCTCTCTCTCTCTCTCTCTCTCTCTCTCTCTCTCTCTCTCTCTCTCTCAGCACATTCGTCTACATTTCCTGTCCAGTTCTCTTAATGCAACAGTTAATCTATACTCTCAGTCTGCCCATATGCCTTCTGCTTTAACAGCACAGTGAGTAAGGGCATCAGGTGGTGAACGTATCTTGAATCAGACTTTATTCTATCCAGTTTTCTTTAGAAGCAACAAATTATGATTATTTTGGCTATACGTCTTGTTTTCCTTCACCTTTCTACCGCTCACTAAGATCTCACGCCTCACACTCAATTTCGTCAAACTGCTACATGTGAGAGCATAATGTGAAGTCTAATACATTCTGTACCCTACATATATCAGATACATAGCTAATATATATCAAAACACAGTCAAGGAGCAAAGTTATTTCGCTTTCAGATACAAGCATGATCTAATCTATGTGGACAACAGTGATGCAGCCGCAGTGAACGTACCTTACTGAAGTTCACTACCGTACCTGATGTCATTCAGTGAACCACCACGTACACTCATTGTGGATCCTTGGGGACTCACGGGACCCCAGTTGAGAGCTACTGCTTTAGACATTATCACACAACATTTTACATGAAGATAAAAGGGAGACGATGAGCAGATGACGTCGAGCATGCGTGGCACAACAAACTCAAATATATCATAGCAAAAATTTAATGCCCATTTTCTCAGTCGCATAACCATAGGTGGGATTGGGATGGATGTTTCGTGTGTCGCTGTAACTCGACAAGATCGGCCAGGGAGCTCTCGTGAAATGTGATCCACACGGCTAACGAGGTGTTAGTGTTTTTATTTTTCCTCCTATGCCAGTAATGAGGCAGGTTGTGTTACCTGAGCCGGGTTGGGACGAGGTACTGTAGTTACTGGTGAAGCGAGGTGTGACCGTCTAAGCATTGCCCTTTTTCGTATTCTTCTGTCAATATATTAATTTAAGTCCAGTAACCTGCGACTAGCAACCGTGGCTCTGTGGGTTAGAGCGCTCTCACAGAAAGGGTAGGAGGTTCGAGTCCACCCAAGGGCCACTGGTAGACATCAAGAAGGGCATCCGGTCATAAAGTGCTACACGCTCCAAAACCAAATTTCTCTACCCAGGGGCAACGCCTTAGCCCTTATCGAAAAAAGGGGACACGACATGAAACACAACAACAACAAAACTATGAGTACTAGCAAAGATAAAAGAACAGTTTGCTTTACCTAGGAAGTTGAGTCAAGCTTGGGGGTTTTCTATTTAACAATCTAATCCTAGCACTAGCTCTTAGTTTGTTCTGTCGATATCCTCATGTAAAATCTACTAGCATAAAGAAAATAGAAGAAAGAACTACATGCATCTGTAAGGATGAGATGAGTCACTGTTTGTGCGCGAAAGGAAAATGAGTTATTAGTATGATCACCTAAACAAAAGCAAATTATGGGTTTCCCCCAAAGGCCTTCTTAGTGTGATTACTGAACTCAAAGCCAACTCTTTTCATTTTTAGCATCACAGGTTTAGTGGGATGGGAAGAGGTTAAAGATAGAAAGTGTAGGTGGTGAAACGAAAGATATATAGTATCCAGTAAAGGCATACAGTATGGTGCTGGATATTTTGGTCTTAAAAAAAAAAATAAATATGCTTTTTGGGGAACAATATTTACTGTACATACCCTCGGTTTACTACAGCTATGTTTGTGACCGTTCATTCAGGCAGTAAAATAGTGGTGTTAGTCCGCCAAATGATGGACGGTGGTGGTGTCTTTATTGCTCTGAGGCTCGGGGGAAACCAGTTAAGTTCAGTGTTCTTACTTCCAATTCCTTTATGCGGGTCAGATGAGTGTCCACAAGTTTTTTAGCTTCTGTCGTATATATCACCATCTTCCCCATCCCCCTCAGCCAGGCTTTCTCCAACCCACTGGTCCCCAGCCATCCTACACATCGTCTCACAGGTCCGCTACACACACACACACACACACACACACACACACACACACACACACACACGAAGGACGAACTGACAGGTGAGTGGCAGGTAAACAGACTGGCATGTTGTGGATCCAGCCAAAAGAAGGGCAAGGGTGGAGGCAGACAGAGGGATGAATGAAAGACAGACACAGAGAAAGAGTGTGATGGACGAGATAAGTGAACCGAGCAGCTGGAAGGTTACGGTGAGGCAGCAGAGCAAAGGAAACGTGTGTCAAGTTCATTTGGGTGAAGGGAAAGTGTCGTGGCCAAGTACCTCAAGGTTCAGTCCTCAGTCCCTTCTTATTAATTACATATGAGTCTTCAAGGTGCAACAATCTCTAGAGGCAAAAAGTAACTTTGATGATGACAAATATAGGGAAGAGAATTAACTCGCTAACAGAACAGCCTTCAAGGATATTTTGTAAAAGGTTGGGGAATTGCAAAATAAAAAATAGGTAAAGTACTGTACTTAATATGGGAAACCTATAAGAGTCAATATGAAAAGAAAAAGATAATTTATTAACACAGAGAGGGCATTAGGAGGCACTGTCTGCAATCACTAAAGCATTGACAACAGGATTAATAGAAGAAATATAAATAATCAGTCCCTAGCATGTACATCTAAAAGGGTACTAAACCTTATCTTTAATCCGTGCAAACTTAAATTATGAGTTTTTCTGTCCATATTACAGAATATGAATATAAATTCCTCAGTACCTTTACAGGGATAGCTATCAAGAAAACCAAAATAAAGTATGGAACTTTTCCTATTAATAAAGACTGAAACAAAAGCATTCTACGGGTGAGGAAAAAATGATAAAGAAGGTAGGCCCTCGAATTGAGTGGGTTTAAGTGGTTACATCTATTGTGTTAGTCCTGTAAGGGAAATAATCTTACTGAAGGGTTTAAGTGGGTGTAACTGGCTGCAGTGAGAAGCTCTAAATAGACAGGGCAAGGTGGAGTAAGGTTATATGACAAGCCAGACAGCAGACAGGCGGGGTGACTGGTGTGGGGCGAGTGAGCAGGTCAATAGGAGTTTGCCCGCCCTGGCGATCACCCTCTTAACGTAAACAGTGCCATAATGGGTTTACCTGTCAATAAATGTTGGCAAATTCGGGTGATTATGGATATGGTATGTGGAACTTACTTCCACCTTCTTAACGAAGGAGGCCGGGAAGTGAAGTATACACGACAGCGTAGAAGGTAGGGGAAAAGTAAGTCATGCAGGTAGGTAGACATAAGAAGAGTAACTGAGGAAGAAAGAGAACTCAGGTAAAATGAAGACTTAAAATTGCACCTACCGACGGAACGAAGGTTATGGTAGATGATCGATTTCTGATGTCTCAATCTCTCTCAAGAATACCGGCCGCTATAGTCTGTTCATATCTAGGTGTCCAGGTGTACTGCTGAGGGGATAGGGCGAGAGGGGAAACAAACTATCCAGGAAGTGACATCTACTGGCTGGGGAAAAGTTCAGGGGGAGGTGATGTGTATGCAGAAGGCGAGACGATTTAAGGAAAAGAGAGGAGGCAGTTACGAGATGACAGGAAGAGAGAGAGTCACTTACGAGACGACTTGGGAAGAAAGAGGAGTCAGTTCCGAGACGACATAAGAAGGGAGGAGGCAGTTACGTAAGGCTGAGAAAGGCAAAGGAGAATGAAAGGAGCGAGTGCCAGATGTGAAGGTAAGACCTCGGAGTCAAACAGGTACTGTATGATGGTAAAGGAAGAAGGGCTAATACTCTTGTTTGGTGGATGAGATATTATTCAAACAAAGGAAAAAGAAATAATAGTTTGCTGGGAAAATAAAGTAAAACACACCTGACAAATACATGGGAACAGTAAGGAAAGTAGTTTATGTTACTTCAGCATATATGGGATAATGGAAGGAGTTGCAAATCGTTCATAAGAAGCTAAAAGAGGACACCTGAAATATTATAAAGAAGTTCTATGAGGCGAAAAATATAGGTATGGGTGGATGGAACGAGCATTGCGAACTCCAGTCTCATTCCAATTCAGTAAAAGCACATGAACTTTGCTACCATCATAATAATCTAACACCACTCGCAATTTTATCGTATCCTGTATAGTTACGGATCATCATTCATTATTCCCTCGATCGGGTGTCATAAGGCCTGAACATTCATACACAAGTTTTCTCTGTTTTGCTCAAAATATCTGATCTGTACATCTCCTACTGCTCCAATAACCAGTGTGTGTGTGTGTGTGTGTGTGTGTGTGTGTGTGTGTGTGTGTGTGTGTGTGTGTGTGTGTGTGTGTGTGTGTGTGTGTGTGTGTGTGTGTGTGTGTGTGTGTGTGTGTGAGACGTAAGATGCATTATTATGTATTGTTCTTTATATCCCTCATAGTTAAACCAGTGAAAATGAAGCGTATGTGTAAGATATCGTCTCATTTTAATGCAAGGAAGAATATGTCGTGGAATACTGTCTACCTGCACCATGTCAGCGGTATCGTTTCTACTTTAATCGTGTGCAGATGAACTATGAACTTGATTAACATTGGGATTAACTATGATTCATAATAGTAAGGTCACAAGACAGATAAAAGAAAAGAAAAATGAAAAGGTCCTACAGGTCACTTTACACCCAGCACACCTACAGTCCGCGAGCAAGGCAGCAGTGAGGGTTAATTATCATACCTGAGTTTTACCTTGAAGTCTGTCTCTGTTATCCTCTCCTTTCTGCAGTCAGATTATATTTTCTTTTGCCATTGCTCTTGTCCCCCCTTTCTCCCTCCCTACCTCCTCCCACTTTCCCACTCCCTCTCCTCTCCCTCTCCCTTCTCTTATCTATCTCTTAAACTTTTATGAATAATAAGTCCGAACAACCTATTAAGAATCTAAACATCTGTGTGGTTGGTTAGTGCAGACGAGAAAATCTCAATTAAGGCTTCTCGTACTGAGAGGGTTAATGGAGACGAGGAATAGCAGTCTCGGAAAAGCAATTCATATGAAAAATGGAATCAAATTTGCTACTAATGAGATGGTTAAGTTGGTGTTTGATAGTGAAGGGGTTTTAGGAGGCGAGGGTGAAAGGTGGGATACGTGTTATGGCAGGGAAATTAACTGGAAATAGAGTAGTGACCTGGGCCTAAATAAGTGGACAATTGAGATTAAAGAAGGCTGGATAGAAGCAACAGTGATGGGAAAATTTAGACATGAGGAACTGTAATGCATGTATGTTCAGAGAGAGAGAGAGAGAGAGAGAGAGACTGAAAGAATGAATGTGTACCTGTTGATTTTTTTATGGAGCCGATTCTGGGCATGTACCAAGCGCTTATTGAGCCACTAAGCGCTTGCCTTGATACACACACTGACACTAAACTTTACATGGACCTGCTGTATTATACCGGGCATGTCCATGTGAAATTTCAGCTCATTCCACCCAGCGGTATATATGACCTACAGAGGGTTCTCAATGTACGGCGAAAATTTTGGCATAAAAATTCACCTGGCTGGAGCTCAGCTTACTACACGCAGTTATAATTTACATCACGTTTGTTAGCTCGTCGTTCTGTGTCTTTTGATGTATGGCACGTGATCCGAGGGGGTCTCACACACACACACACACACACACACACACACACACACACACACACACACACACCGCTTATTTCTATAGTATTATTGACAAAGTGATTTTTATATTGGCAGGTTACCTGTATATATATTTTCCCATCGTGTATGGGTAAAGAAATGAATGTAATTGCTGTATGTTTAATTACTTTTTACTAACTGTTGGGTGTGGTCTATAGCAACTGTAGCCTACTGATGCGTTATTTTGGAGTCTTAACCATTTAACTTTAGGGCACCCCAGTTAGGACATGTTTTAATTCATTATTCATACCTACTCTTGCAAAACTCATATCTATTGTATATCATGTTAACTGTACTAACACCACGTTTTCTGTCATGGCCACTAACGAGAACGTGTGGAATAATGACTTCTAAGCTAGTGTGGATTTACAGCAACGCAGCCCCTATGTTCACCCCACTCAGAACCCTGCTGTGCCGCTGACTGAGCACCTCCCCCCATGATAGACACAGTGTTGACTCGGCCCACCCCGTTGCCCACCCCTCCCCCACGTAATGTACACTGCTAACATAACCCCCACTCCAACCCACCTCACCCATAAAGCCACTTATATACACCATAATACAATAAATTTTCCTCCATCACTCACCAATGCTCCACCAATTAAATATGAACACACGGGAATCAGGCGGAGTTAATTTTTTTCTCTGCATCATGACTTGCCAAGTGTATAGGAAAGGCGCGTGCTTACTTCCTTGTTCTTGATTTCACTGAAGGTGGGTTTGAACATAAGTTTTTTGTCACCCCCATACCAGGTAACTTACTACTATTTTCATAGTGGGTATGTTATTGCCCTTTTCTTGCCCACTACTCACCCCTCTCTACCCATACCATCCTCTCCCTGCACACTACCCACCCCCTCTCTCCCCATATCACCCTTTTATCTACCTCCCCTCGCTTCCCCCGCTACCCACATCACGTATTTATAGGGAGTGTGTTTCCACCATCACCCAGACATGAATAGGTCAATTATAGTCATTTAATAGTCATTTTCTGATCCTTAACGTCCAGTGAGGCTTAGTCAGATCGATTCAAGTTCATCCAAGGCCAGTCTGGACAAGTTTGGTTCATTCAGGTTTAGTGATGTCTCTCCAGATCCATCCAGAATCATTACATTCACTTCATCCTGGCGAGTTGATTACGGGTGAGTTTAAGGTAATTCAGCTCCTTTCGAAATAAGTTAGGTCTGTTCAGGATACTGAGGTCCAGTATTATCCTCCACATCCACCCAGGACAGTGCAGGTCCATTCAGTTGCCATTTAAGTCTAGTTAGGACCACTCGAGCCATTCACATCTAACTTGTCGCGGTCATAGCAGTTCAGGCTGTTACATCCATTCAAGTTAGCTTAGATAAATTCCTCGTCATTTCACTTCATTTCCTCCATGTTCAGACCCATGACGATCAGTTCGAGAATATTTCATGCCATTCTCAGGTCTCTCTGGTTGATTTAGGCCAACATAGATCCGTTTGTATGCGTATTAATTGCTTGCCAAAAAATATTCCTTATAGGTGTTTGAAATATGACAGCTCAAGTATTTCAGGTGCCTTCAGGTCTTTTGACAGCGTAAGGCAATAAAATCGATTCCCGTCAGTCCACATAATTTCAGTTAATGTCTGCTAAGATATGTGTAAGAAATTAACCCTATATATTTTTTATGGTTCTTGAGATGTCCTGATACTTCAGACTGCATGGGGTGGGCTAAGGTGAATGGGTGGGAATTAACAAGGATGGTGGTGGATGAAGAATGATGAAGTATACGCTGTGAATATGGACGTTGTAAAATGACTAAGCCTGGGCAGCATTTACATAATACGCAGAGTACGTGTGTAACTTGCAATACTTTGGTGATAGAAACTCCGTGTACAAACAGCTAGATAAGGAGTTTATTACAAGCTCACAGTAAAACAGTCTACCCGACCAGGCTGCCTGATATCAACTGATGCAATAACGCCGTCTTCAGGCGTGGGAGAGCATGCTGACCCAGCAAATTTAGTGGGGGCATGTATGCATTGGGGGGGAACATATATACATCGGGGGTAGACATTTTGTGGAGGGGGTACACTACTCCCCCGGGTAGCTGAGACGGTGTCTCCTGACACCGGGAGTTAAAGGGTGTTTGATTATAGGAGTAAGGCAGGACCGGGAGGTTTGTACAAGGGATAAGTATGATACAGGGGCAGTAGGGGAGACATGGCCATGTTGAGGGGAGGGAATTAGAAGGATATATACATATAAGATATACAAGGAATAATGGGTACAAATCCAGTAAGGGTCGAAGGGATATATAAACATAATGGGAAGTACACAATAATAGTTTGATACATGATAAACAAAGAGTAGATATGAGAGTTCTATTGTTGTTCTTCCTTCATTTTTTTTTTTTTTTTTTTTTGTAGGATACACTGTCACTCAGTAATGCATGAAAGAAATACCATCATTGTCTAGTAGACAGAGTGCTGTTCACAGTGTGGTTAAATGTTAGATGGCAATTGTAGTCACGGAATGCGAGGGCACTAAGTACGGGGAGTTTCTACGTCGTGTGTAGGGCGTACTATGCCTGTAGCGACTCTGATTTCCTGGAGTCGACGTTCCATTTTTCTGACACAACAATGCACTGCACAGATGATGAGTAGAAAACCTATGAAAGCGATAACCACAGGGGGAAACACAACTGTTGGATGAACCCATGAACGGCTGAAGGCCAGAGAAAATTGATCCATAATGAAATCACTGGCATTGAGGAAGGTGAGCATGCGCAAGTGAGGGGAAGTGATGGTAATGTTGGCAGATGGTAGGGTTGAAGGCATGGCGATTGGGGGAAAGATGTCATAGGAGTGTTTACGAACAGCTTGGTGATAGCGAGTGGCGTAAGTGATGACGGACTCCGATTTGACGGTACAATAGTCAGGTGCTTTGTAGAGACCACTAGCGGGGACGGAGCGAACGGAAGAACCAGGACACATGATTGTGACAGATGGGAACAGCAAAGAAGAAGTACTGGACATGGTTGAGGTGAGCATGGTGGACCGGGAGGTCAAGAGCTGGGACAAAAGAACAGGCCGAGTAGATGGAATGGTTGCGAACTAAAGCAGACTCACAGGGTGTAGCACTGCTAGGGAAGATAGCGAAAAGGTGGGCAGCACAGAGACGAGAGGTCGGAGTAAGGGAGGAACATTGCTGGAGGTCTGTGGAAGAAAGGAAGGCAACGGAAAGATGATCATGGGAGAGGAGGAAATATTCTGAAGGAACAGATACCTGTAACAAGGAGTTGTTGAGGCGGAAAGGGAAGGGAATGATGTGGAAAAGGTTAAAGGTTATGGCAGAATGGAGAGGAATATGGACAACGACGTATGTAGTGAGAAGAGTGGCTTCGAAAACAGGATAATAATATTCAAGGGAGGAGTAAGGGAGGACTGGGGAGATACCGAAGGTGGAGTGAGCCCATTCCAGGACAGAACGGAGAGCTGAGACAGGTACTAAGTCGGCAGTGACACGTCCATTGATAGCATCGACCAGGATACGAACCAAGGTAGAGACTTGAGACAGGAGAGAGTCAACGGCCAGTTGGAGATTATCCATGTTGAGTTTGAGGTAGAAGAACTGAGAGATAACGTTGAGATCTGAAAGGTGGCGTTGTAAGTTATCAGTGAAATTGTTGAGAGTGGACGTGACTTCATTGAGTTGGGTTGTGAGCTTCTGTAACATAGTGTGTTGGATTTTAATGACTCGGCGTTGTGATTCTAGGGCTGAAGCTAAATGAGTGAGATCAGATTTGAAGCCAGAAATGTCACGGGCTGTAGCAACGCCAAACAAGCCACTCAGAATCTCACCGCCACAAAGGATCAACCGGCTTACCAGCACCTCTCTTACAATACCCAATCCCGTCACGACCGTGGGAAACTGTCTCAATCGATCTCTTAAAACTACCTCTCACAGAATCTGGCGCTGAGTACTTGTTCGTAGCGGTCGACCACTTCTCCCGCTACTGTGTCCTCGTACCCCTCTCCGACAAGACCGCGAAGAGCGTTGCACGTGCCCTTGTAGATCACGTAATTTGCCCGTTCAGTACCCCTCATACCATTCTTACTGACAACGGTACAGAGTTCAACAATAGCCTTCTAGATGAGATCTGTCGCCACTTTCATATCAGTAAGTGCAATGTCGTGCCTAACCATCCGGCTTCCAATGGCCTTGTAGAACGCCACAACCGAAAAATCTTAGAGTGCCTCAGACATCTAGACTCCCATAGTTCGTCCTGGGATGACTGGATTCCCCAAGTGGCATCCTCCATCAATAGTTCCATCAATGCATCCATTGCTGAATCTCCCTTCTTCGTCCTCTTTGGTTTTGACAAGGACCTCCCATACTCTCTCTTATCCTCAAAGCCAGAACCCATCTACAACATGGATGATTATGTTAAACTAAAATTGGCCAACTTCCAGACAATCCACCAGTATGTCCAATCCACTTTGGCTTCCTCTCAGGAGGACATGCTGCAGCACCAACATAAGTCCGCATCTCTTATCTCTATCAGTGTAAGCGATCTTGTCTTTGCTCATTCCCATACGCGTTCCTCTAAGTTGGATGACAAATTTACAGGGCCCTACCGCGTCCTCACTCAACAAGGCAACAAATTTCACCTCCAGGACCTGTCCACTAGGGACACCAGATGGGTCCACGTCGATGACTTAAAGCACGCATCCCGTGGCCTCATGTTGGAAGAGTCACTTACACAACCTCCTGCTCCCTCTTCCCCTCCTCCCGTCCCTCAGTCTACCTTGTCTCCACCTATCCACCAGTCTCTTCGGAGGCGTGGGTTCGCATCCCACCGCTGCCACCAAATGTAACTTGCAATACTTTGGTGATGGAAACTCTGTGTACAAACAGCTAGATAAGGAGTTTATTACAAGCTCACAGTAAAACAGTCTACCCGACCAGGCTGCCTGATATCAACTGATGCAATAACGCCGTCTTCAGGCGTGGGAGAGCATGCTGACCTAGTAAATTTAGTGGGGGCATGTATGCATTGGGGGGGAACATATATACATCGGGGGTAGACATATTGTGGAGGGGGTACACGTGTGGTGGGTGGTCAGGAGTGAGTGGAATGGGCTGGGGCACCACTGGGTGGAGGGGCGTGCTAGGAGAAAGTCTATAAAGTATATGCTGTGGACACAAGAACTGTACGCATTACTAGTAACGTTGGAGGTAGGGAAGGAAATGATGGATGGGGTATGTGGAAGGTCATGGGTTGAGATGGTAAGTGGTGGGGTAGGATGAGCCTAGTACACCGTGAGAAGATGGTTACTGTATGAGGGACAGTGTAGGTAATGGTGGACTTTATGTCACAGAAGTGTGGTACGGAAAGGTAGCAAAATGGTGAGGCGGGTGGGAAGGTAAGTGTTGGGAGGGACGGAATGGTGCGGTTGGTTAGGTAGGAGGGTAATGCACTCTGGAAATGGGCATTTTAGATTGGCCATTATGTCTGCAGCGATGGTTTAATTCATAGCTATCTTCAGGGAGAAATACTCGTATAACAAGAACAAAGTAAATCCGCATCCCTTTCGTGTATTTAATATATCACGAGGCAGGTGAAACTTAGGAGAATGAGGATTTTTTCAACCAGAATGGGACTGTAGGGAAGGGTATAGCTATATTAGTCACCCCTAAATTAATTTTGTACTGCAACACCACAATAGATGGCGCAGTCATCACCAACAAGCTTTTGCTGCATGGGATTATCCTGCCTTCCTTGTGTATATAGCCTAAGCCTCCTGAGCCCCACGCATCTCACCAGAACCATCAGTTCATCAGTCTCTCGCAGCCAGTGACTACAAGGGTTGAACACTACAATGATAATGAATACCAATAGCGGTGACAGTGACCAGGATTTTACGGTGTAATAATGAGTGATGATAACAGTAACAGTGACCAGGAATACACGGTGTTATGAATGATAAGTGACAGTGGCCGAGATTATACGGTGTTATAAAGAGTGATGATAACAGTGACAGTGACCAGGATATACGGTGTTATAGTGACTGCTAGTAGCAGTGAGAGTGGCCAGAATTATACGGTGTTATGAGTGATAGTAACACTGACTGACCAGGATTATACTCTTATAATGAACGAAAATAGCAGTAACAGTGACCAGGGTATTATAATGAGTGATAATAAGTGACAGTGACCAGTCCGTCATAACACAAGCGACAGTCATTAAAAAGTGCCCTGTCGTTTTGGCGGTCGTGTATCAAGGAAGACCCTTGCCATAGCTAGTTTTGAGTTCTGTTTAATCTATATTGTATATGATGTGCACTGTGCCGCTCAATCGTTGTCAACATTCGTTGCATAAGTGAGCGATGGGTTTGTAGTGTGGTGGGTAAGTTATCAGTCATGGGACGATGCCGGAGCCAAGTTGTTATCATAGTCCGTTGAAAAGTTGATGGTGAACGAAAATAGCTTGTGTTTCTGCGCTATAAAAACTAACAGCTTTTATACATGGAAGAAGACGCCCACTGAAAGTATAATGCAGTTATACACGCTTGGTATCCATGAGTCAGTTATACGATGCACAACAGTGATGTGGCCAGTCAGCCGATTATATTGCCAGCAGACTTGAGTTTCTTTCCCTTCTTAGCGGGTATTTGTAACTTTTGCGACATAAAGCTGAAGAGGGAGTATGGAAATAATCATGAAGCAGGATAACACAGCCACAGCAGTGGTGGAAGAGGAGGTACACCGCAGAGACGTGTTGGACTAATGCTGCGCCCACTTGGTTGGTGAGTGTTCATATTTTCAACATTTATGCTTTTCACACTTACCATACAGGAACTATGGAATGGTGCCATATAAAACAGATGCCTAACGTGATTTTGTTCTGCAGTGTAGCCATCAGTAGCCATCAGTTTTATAGTCTTGTTCATTATAATTGGTTAAGTGACTATGGATTGGCTTCAGTGAACCTAAGCATCATTTTCTCGAAACTCTGTATTGGTGGGTTCGCGGATAATAGACCCAGTGTTGCCACAACATCCGTGGTCGGGTTTTCACGTTTTTTTTTGAATAACACATTCGCAAATCAGACAAGAGAAAATTATTACTTTGGGTGTCTTTAATAATGATGAAATATATTATTTACAACCATTTTAGTTGTAAGAGTATTTGTATATGTGCTCGACACACACACACACACACACACACACACACACACACACACACACACAGCCTCATTAGTAGTCAAATTTTTAATGCCTTCTATTTATTAACACCTTCACTAAGAAAGAGTATCTTTCTTCTAATTCCTTCTACAACCACACGGCTTTAACCAGCTTCTGAGAATTCCCAACTACTGAAGCTTAACCGAAGGCTATATCTGAGTCTCTGAAGTTGTAGTCTCGTTTGGAAAAACAAAATTAGGAGTAAACAGTAAGAATTAACAAACGAGATGGCACTCCTCTGGCTGAAGGATTAAGAGCCTTCAGTACACTACAGAGAAAACTGATTAACAAATATTTATTGGTGCTTATTACTGGTGCTTATTATTGGTGCTTATTATATGGAGCTGATTTGCCGGTTCAGTACAGTATCACCTGTATAATGACAAGTATACAACGTACTTTGTAGATGCGAGAGCATCAGGGCCCTAACATGAAACTTAGATAGTCGCAAAAATCCAGGGGTGTCATGCAGACCTTCAGGGCTCTAATTAGGGGTTTTATTAAAGTCATCAGTGTCTCCGGGAATGAAGTACCTCGTGTCCGATAAACCTTAGTGAGTTGTTAACAACAAGAACAACAACAACAACAAATAATAATAATAATAATAATAATAATAATAATATTTTATCGTCCACAAAGACATACCATACAAAAGTTATAGTACGAAATACCTCTACGAAAATGTGTGCTATTCTTGAACACATCCATGACGCACCGGAATAATGAAGATCGCCTCAAGGATTTTTCATTTTAAGTTACGAGATGTGTAAAAAAATTAATACCACAGTTTTTCGCAATCACTTCCATCAGAAACAAATCAGGCCAGTAATTTTTCTTCCGTCACTATTTTTATGACTTTTTCTGGTGACCTTTCGTAGACGAAGACAATGATATATTAGACTGGTCGTGCTGGGCTGACTGCTGAACTTCCTTAATGCTCACAGTTGCTGACTATCTATCTATCTATTTAACTATCTATCTATAGCCGTACATGTCTTAGTTGCCTCTGTGTTGGGTACTTCTCTCAAGTGTGAAAAGACTTGCCTAAATATCCAGATCTCTCGTCCCGGCTAAACTGCTGGACTTCGTCTGTATCCTCTCCTCTCATTAGCCTACCTCCCTTCAGTATCGCTTTCCTGCAGTGTTGCATCACTATATTTTCGTGATCAAAATGGAGAGTTTATAGTTCACCAGCATACGTCTCCATCCATGTAGCACCGCCCGCCCCCCCGCGCGTCCGTGCCCCCCCCCCCTCTCTGTCTGTCTGTCTGTCTGTCTGTCTGTCTGTCTCTCTCTCTCTCTCTCTCTCTCTCTCTCTCTCTCTCTCTCTCTCTCAGCACATTCGTCTACATTTCCTGTCCAGTTCTCTTAATGCAACAGTTAATCTATACTCTCAGTCTGCCCATATGCCTTCTGCTTTAACAGCACAGTGAGTAAGGGCATCAGGTGGTGAACGTATCTTGAATCAGACTTTATTCTATCCAGTTTTCTTTAGAAGCAACAAATTATGATTATTTTGGCTATACGTCTTGTTTTCCTTCACCTTTCTACCGCTCACTAAGATCTCACGCCTCACACTCAATTTCGTCAAACTGCTACATGTGAGAGCATAATGTGAAGTCTAATACATTCTGTACCCTACATATATCAGATACATAGCTAATATATATCAAAACACAGTCAAGGAGCAAAGTTATTTCGCTTTCAGATACAAGCATGGTCTAATCTATGTGGACAACAGTGATGCAGCCGCAGTGAACGTACCTTACTGAAGTTCACTACCGTACCTGATGTCATTCAGTGAACCACCACGTACACTCATTGTGGATCCTTGGGGACTCACGGGACCCCAGTTGAGAGCTACTGCTTTAGACATTATCACACAACATTTTACATGAAGATAAAAGGGAGACGATGAGCAGATGACGTCGAGCATGCGTGGCACAACAAACTCAAATATATCATAGCAAAAATTTAATGCCCATTTTCTCAGTCGCATAACCATAGGTGGGATTGGGATGGATGTTTCGTGTGTCGCTGTAACTCGACAAGATCGGCCAGGGAGCTCTCGTGAAATGTGATCCACACGGCTAACGAGGTGTTAGTGTTTTTATTTTTCCTCCTATGCCAGTAATGAGGCAGGTTGTGTTACCTGAGCCGGGTTGGGACGAGGTACTGTAGTTACTGGTGAAGCGAGGTGTGACCGTCTAAGCATTGCCCTTTTTCGTATTCTTCTGTCAATATATTAATTTAAGTCCAGTAACCTGCGACTAGCAACCGTGGCTCTGTGGGTTAGAGCGCTCTCACAGAAAGGGTAGGAGGTTCGAGTCCACCCAAGGGCCACTGGTAGACATCAAGAAGGGCATCCGGTCATAAAGTGCTACACGCTCCAAAACCAAATTTCTCTACCCAGGGGCAACGCCTTAGCCCTTATCGAAAAAAGGGGACACGACATGAAACACAACAACAACAAAACTATGAGTACTAGCAAAGATAAAAGAACAGTTTGCTTTACCTAGGAAGTTGAGTCAAGCTTGGGGGTTTTCTATTTAACAATCTAATCCTAGCACTAGCTCTTAGTTTGTTCTGTCGATATCCTCATGTAAAATCTACTAGCATAAAGAAAATAGAAGAAAGAACTACATGCATCTGTAAGGATGAGATGAGTCACTGTTTGTGCGCGAAAGGAAAATGAGTTATTAGTATGATCACCTAAACAAAAGCAAATTATGGGTTTCCCCCAAAGGCCTTCTTTGTGTGATTACTGAACTCAAAGCCAACTCTTTTCATTTTTAGCATCACAGGTTTAGTGGGATGGGAAGAGGTTAAAGATAGAAAGTGTAGGTGGTGAAACGAAAGATATATAGTATCCAGTAAAGGCATACAGTATGGTGCTGGATATTTTGGTCTTAAAAAAAAAAATAAATATGCTTTTTGGGGAACAATATTTACTGTACATACCCTCGGTTTACTACAGCTATGTTTGTGACCGTTCATTCAGGCAGTAAAATAGTGGTGTTAGTCCGCCAAATGATGGACGGTGGTGGTGTCTTTATTGCTCTGAGGCTCGGGGGAAACCAGTTAAGTTCAGTGTTCTTACTTCCAATTCCTTTATGCGGGTCAGATGAGTGTCCACAAGTTTTTTAGCTTCTGTCGTATATATCACCATCTTCCCCATCCCCCTCAGCCAGGCTTTCTCCAACCCACTGGTCCCCAGCCATCCTACACATCGTCTCACAGGTCCGCTACACACACACACACACACACACACACACACACACACACACACACACACGAAGGACGAACTGACAGGTGAGTGGCAGGTAAACAGACTGGCATGTTGTGGATCCAGCCAAAAGAAGGGCAAGGGTGGAGGCAGACAGAGGGATGAATGAAAGACAGACACAGAGAAAGAGTGTGATGGACGAGATAAGTGAACCGAGCAGCTGGAAGGTTACGGTGAGGCAGCAGAGCAAAGGAAACGTGTGTCAAGTTCATTTGGGTGAAGGGAAAGTGTCGTGGCCAAGTACCTCAAGGTTCAGTCCTCAGTCCCTTCTTATTAATTACATATGAGTCTTCAAGGTGCAACAATCTCTAGAGGCAAAAAGTAACTTTGATGATGACAAATATAGGGAAGAGAATTAACTCGCTAACAGAACAGCCTTCAAGGATATTTTGTAAAAGGTTGGGGAATTGCAAAATAAAAAATAGGTAAAGTACTGTACTTAATATGGGAAACCTATAAGAGTCAATATGAAAAGAAAAAGATAATTTATTAACACAGAGAGGGCATTAGGAGGCACTGTCTGCAATCACTAAAGCATTGACAACAGGATTAATAGAAGAAATATAAATAATCAGTCCCTAGCATGTACATCTAAAAGGGTACTAAACCTTATCTTTAATGCGTGCAAACTTAAATTATGAGTTTTTCTGTCCATATTACAGAATATGAATATAAATTCCTCAGTACCTTTACAGGGATAGCTATCAAGAAAACCAAAATAAAGTATGGAACTTTTCCTATTAATAAAGACTGAAACAAAAGCATTCTACGGGTGAGGAAAAAATGATAAAGAAGGTAGGCCCTCGAATTGAGTGGGTTTAAGTGGTTACATCTATTGTGTTAGTCCTGTAAGGGAAATAATCTTACTGAAGGGTTTAAGTGGGTGTAACTGGCTGCAGTGAGAAGCTCTAAATAGACAGGGCAAGGTGGAGTAAGGTTATATGACAAGCCAGACAGCAGACAGGCGGGGTGACTGGTGTGGGGCGAGTGAGCAGGTCAATAGGAGTTTGCCCGCCCTGGCGATCACCCTCTTAACGTAAACAGTGCCATAATGGGTTTACCTGTCAATAAATGTTGGCAAATTCGGGTGATTATGGATATGGTATGTGGAACTTACTTCCACCTTCTTAACGAAGGAGGCCGGGAAGTGAAGTATACACGACAGCGTAGAAGGTAGGGGAAAAGTAAGTCATGCAGGTAGGTAGACATAAGAAGAGTAACTGAGGAAGAAAGAGAACTCAGGTAAAATGAAGACTTAGAATTGCACCTACCGACGGAACGAAGGTTATGGTAGATGATCGATTTCTGATGTCTCAATCTCTCTCAAGAATACCGGCCGCTATAGTCTGTTCATATCTAGGTGTCCAGGTGTACTGCTGAGGGGATAGGGCGAGAGGGGAAACAAACTATCCAGGAAGTGACATCTACTGGCTGGGGAAAAGTTCAGGGGAGGTGATGTGTATGCAGAAGGCGAGACGATTTAAGGAAAAGAGAGGAGGCAGTTACGAGATGACAGGAAGAGAGAGAGTCACTTACGAGACGACTTGGGAAGAAAGAGGAGTCAGTTCCGAGACGACATAAGAAGGGAGGAGGCAGTTACGTAAGGCTGAGAAAGGCAAAGGAGAATGAAAGGAGCGAGTGCCAGATGTGAAGGTAAGACCTCGGAGTCAAACAGGTACTGTATGATGGTAAAGGAAGAAGGGCTAATACTCTTGTTTGGTGGATGAGATATTATTCAAACAAAGGAAAAAGAAATAATAGTTTGCTGGGAAAATAAAGTAAAACACACCTGACAAATACATGGGAACAGTAAGGAAAGTAGTTTATGTTACTTCAGCATATATGGGATAATGGAAGGAGTTGCAAATCGTTCATAAGAAGCTAAAAGAGGACACCTGAAATATTATAAAGAAGTTCTATGAGGCGAAAAATATAGGTATGGGTGGATGGAACGAGCATTGCGAACTCCAGTCTCATTCCAATTCAGTAAAAGCACATGAACTTTGCTACCATCATAATAATCTAACACCACTCGCAATTTTATCGTATCCTGTATAGTTACGGATCATCATTCATTATTCCCTCGATCGGGTGTCATAAGGCCTGAACATTCATACACAAGTTTTCTCTGTTTTGCTCAAAATATCTGATCTGTACATCTCCTACTGCTCCAATAACCAGTGTGTGTGTGTGTGTGTGTGTGTGTGTGTGTGTGTGTGTGTGTGTGTGTGTGTGTGTGTGTGTGTGTGTGTGTGTGTGTGTGTGTGTGACGTAAGATGCATTATTATGTATTGTTCTTTATATCCCTCATAGTTAAACCAGTGAAAATGAAGCGTATGTGTAAGATATCGTCTCATTTTAATGCAAGGAAGAATATGTCGTGGAATACTGTCTACCTGCACCATGTCAGCGGTATCGTTTCTACTTTAATCGTGTGCAGATGAACTATGAACTTGATTAACATTGGGATTAACTATGATTCATAATAGTAAGGTCACAAGACAGATAAAAGAAAAGAAAAATGAAAAGGTCCTACAGGTCACTTTACACCCAGCACACCTACAGTCCGCGAGCAAGGCAGCAGTGAGGGTTAATTATCATACCTGAGTTTTACCTTGAAGTCTGTCTCTGTTATCCTCTCCTTTCTGCAGTCAGATTATATTTTCTTTTGCCATTGCTCTTGTCCCCCCTTTCTCCCTCCCTACCTCCTCCCACTTTCCCACTCCCTCTCCTCTCCCTCTCCCTTCTCTTATCTATCTCTTAAACTTTTATGAATAATAAGTCCGAACAACCTATTAAGAATCTAAACATCTGTGTGGTTGGTTAGTGCAGACGAGAAAATCTCAATTAAGGCTTCTCGTACTGAGAGGGTTAATGGAGACGAGGAATAGCAGTCTCGGAAAAGCAATTCATATGAAAAATGGAATCAAATTTGCTACTAATGAGATGGTTAAGTTGGTGTTTGATAGTGAAGGGGTTTTAGGAGGCGAGGGTGAAAGGTGGGATACGTGTTATGGCAGGGAAATTAACTGGAAATAGAGTAGTGACCTGGGCCTAAATAAGTGGACAATTGAGATTAAAGAAGGCTGGATAGAAGCAACAGTGATGGGAAAATTTAGACATGAGGAACTGTAATGCATGTATGTTCAGAGAGAGAGAGAGAGAGAGAGAGAGACTGAAAGAATGAATGTGTACCTGTTGATTTTTTTATGGAGCCGATTCTGGGCATGTACCAAGCGCTTATTGAGCCACTAAGCGCTTGCCTTGATACACACACTGACACTAAACTTTACATGGACCTGCTGTATTATACCGGGCATGTCCATGTGAAATTTCAGCTCATTCCACCCAGCGGTATATATGACCTACAGAGGGTTCTCAATGTACGGCGAAAATTTTGGCATAAAAATTCACCTGGCTGGAGCTCAGCTTACTACACGCAGTTATAATTTACATCACGTTTGTTAGCTCGTCGTTCTGTGTCTTTTGATGTATGGCACGTGATCCGAGGGGGTCTCTCACACACACACACACACACACACACACACACACACACACACACACACACACACACACACACACACCGCTTATTTCTATAGTATTATTGACAAAGTGATTTTTATATTGGCAGGTTACCTGTATATATATTTTCCCATCGTGTATGGGTAAAGAAATGAATGTAATTGCTGTATGTTTAATTACTTTTTACTAACTGTTGGGTGTGGTCTATAGCAACTGTAGCCTACTGATGCGTTATTTTGGAGTCTTAACCATTTAACTTTAGGGCACCCCAGTTAGGACATGTTTTAATTCATTATTCATACCTACTCTTGCAAAACTCATATCTATTGTATATCATGTTAACTGTACTAACACCACGTTTTCTGTCATGGCCACTAACGAGAACGTGTGGAATAATGACTTCTAAGCTAGTGTGGATTTACAGCAACGCAGCCCCTATGTTCACCCCACTCAGAACCCTGCTGTGCCGCTGACTGAGCACCTCCCCCCATGATAGACACAGTGTTGACTCGGCCCACCCCGTTGCCCACCCCTCCCCCACGTAATGTACACTGCTAACATAACCCCCACTCCAACCCACCTCACCCATAAAGCCACTTATATACACCATAATACAATAAATTTTCCTCCATCACTCACCAATGCTCCACCAATTAAATATGAACACACGGGAATCAGGCGGAGTTAATTTTTTTCTCTGCATCATGACTTGCCAAGTGTATAGGAAAGGCGCGTGCTTACTTCCTTGTTCTTGATTTCACTGAAGGTGGGTTTGAACATAAGTTTTTTGTCACCCCCATACCAGGTAACTTACTACTATTTTCATAGTGGGTATGTTATTGCCCTTTTCTTGCCCACTACTCACCCCTCTCTACCCATACCATCCTCTCCCTGCACACTACCCACCCCCTCTCTCCCCATATCACCCTTTTATCTACCTCCCCTCGCTTCCCCCGCTACCCACATCACGTATTTATAGGGAGTGTGTTTCCACCATCACCCAGACATGAATAGGTCAATTATAGTCATTTAATAGTCATTTTCTGATCCTTAACGTCCAGTGAGGCTTAGTCAGATCGATTCAAGTTCATCCAAGGCCAGTCTGGACAAGTTTGGTTCATTCAGGTTTAGTGATGTCTCTCCAGATCCATCCAGAATCATTACATTCACTTCATCCTGGCGAGTTGATTACGGGTGAGTTTAAGGTAATTCAGCTCCTTTCGAAATAAGTTAGGTCTGTTCAGGATACTGAGGTCCAGTATTATCCTCCACATCCACCCAGGACAGTGCAGGTCCATTCAGTTGCCATTTAAGTCTAGTTAGGACCACTCGAGCCATTCACATCTAACTTGTCGCGGTCATAGCAGTTCAGGCTGTTACATCCATTCAAGTTAGCTTAGATAAATTCCTCGTCATTTCACTTCATTTCCTCCATGTTCAGACCCATGACGATCAGTTCGAGAATATTTCATGCCATTCTCAGGTCTCTCTGGTTGATTTAGGCCAACATAGATCCGTTTGTATGCGTATTAATTGCTTGCCAAAAAATATTCCTTATAGGTGTTTGAAATATGACAGCTCAAGTATTTCAGGTGCCTTCAGGTCTTTTGACAGCGTAAGGCAATAAAATCGATTCCCGTCAGTCCACATAATTTCAGTTAATGTCTGCTAAGATATGTGTAAGAAATTAACCCTATATATTTTTTATGGTTCTTGAGATGTCCTGATACTTCAGACTGCATGGGGTGGGCTAAGGTGAATGGGTGGGAATTAACAAGGATGGTGGTGGATGAAGAATGATGAAGTATACGCTGTGAATATGGACGTTGTAAAATGACTAAGCCTGGGCAGCATTTACATAATACGCAGAGTACGTGTGTAACTTGCAATACTTTGGTGATAGAAACTCCGTGTACAAACAGCTAGATAAGGAGTTTATTACAAGCTCACAGTAAAACAGTCTACCCGACCAGGCTGCCTGATATCAACTGATGCAATAACGCCGTCTTCAGGCGTGGGAGAGCATGCTGACCCAGCAAATTTAGTGGGGGCATGTATGCATTGGGGGGGAACATATATACATCGGGGGTAGACATTTTGTGGAGGGTACACTACTCCCCCGGGTAGCTGAGACGGTGTCTCCTGACACCGGGAGTTAAAGGGTGTTTGATTATAGGAGTAAGGCAGGACCGGGAGGTTTGTACAAGGGATAAGTATGATACAGGGGCAGTAGGGGAGACATGGCCATGTTGAGGGGAGGGAATTAGAAGGATATATACATATAAGATATACAAGGAATAATGGGTACAAATCCAGTAAGGGTCGAAGGGATATATAAACATAATGGGAAGTACACAATAATAGTTTGATACATGATAAACAAAGAGTAGATATGAGAGTTCTATTGTTGTTCTTCCTTCATTTTTTTTTTTTTTTTTTTGTAGGATACACTGTCATTCAGTAATGCATGAAAGAAATACCATCATTGTCTAGTAGACAGAGTGCTGTTCACAGTGTGGTTAAATGTTAGATGGCAATGGTAGTCACGGAATGCGAGGGCACTAAGTACGGGGAGTTTCTACGTCGTGTGTAGGGCGTACTATGCCTGTAGCGACTCTGATTTCCTGGAGTCGACGTTCCATTTTTCTGACACAACAATGCACTGCACAGATGATGAGTAGAAAACCTATGAAAGCGATAACCACAGGGGGAAACACAACTGTTGGATGAACCCATGAACGGCTGAAGGCCAGAGAAAATTGATCCATAATGAAATCACTGGCATTGAGGAAGGTGAGCATGCGCAAGTGAGGGGAAGTGATGGTAATGTTGGCAGATGGTAGGGTTGAAGGCATGGCGATTGGGGGAAAGATGTCATAGGAGTGTTTACGAACAGCTTGGTGATAGCGAGTGGCGTAAGTGATGACGGACTCCGATTTGACGGTACAATAGTCAGGTGCTTTGTAGAGACCACTAGCGGGGACGGAGCGAACGGAAGAACCAGGACACATGATTGTGACAGATGGGAACAGCAAAGAAGAAGTACTGGACATGGTTGAGGTGAGCATGGTGGACCGGGAGGTCAGGAGCTGGGACAAAAGAACAGGCCGAGTAGATGGAATGGTTGCGAACTAAAGCAGACTCACAGGGTGTAGCACTGCTAGGGAAGATAGCGAAAAGGTGGGCAGCACAGAGACGAGAGGTCGGAGTAAGGGAGGAACATTGCTGGAGGTCTGTGGAAGAAAGGAAGGCAACGGAAAGATGATCATGGGAGAGGAGGAAATATTCTGAAGGAACAGATACCTGTAACAAGGAGTTGTTGAGGCGGAAAGGGAAGGGAATGATGTGGAAAAGGTTAAAGGTTATGGCAGAATGGAGAGGAATATGGACGACGACGTATGTAGTGAGAAGAGTGGCTTCGAAAACAGGATAATAATATTCAAGGGAGGAGTAAGGGAGGACTGGGGAGATACCGAAGGTGGAGTGAGCCCATTCCAGGACAGAACGGAGAGCTGAGACAGGTACTAAGTCGGCAGTGACACGTCCATTGATAGCATCGACCAGGATACGAACCAAGGTAGAGACTTGAGACAGGAGAGAGTCAACGGCCAGTTGGAGATTATCCATGTTGAGTTTGAGGTAGAAGAACTGAGAGATAACGTTGAGATCTGAAAGGTGGCGTTGTAAGTTATCAGTGAAATTGTTGAGAGTGGACGTGACTTCATTGAGTTGGGTTGTGAGCTTCTGTAACATAGTGTGTTGGATTTTAATGACTCGGCGTTGTGATTCTAGGGCTGAAGCTAAATGAGTGAGATCAGATTTGAAGCCAGAAATGTCACGGGCTGTAGCAACGCCAAACAAGCCACTCAGAATCTCACCGCCACAAAGGATCAACCGGCTTACCAGCACCTCTCTTACAATACCCAATCCCGTCACGACCGTGGGAAACTGTCTCAATCGATCTCTTAAAACTACCTCTCACAGAATCTGGCGCTGAGTACTTGTTCGTAGCGGTCGACCACTTCTCCCGCTACTGTGTCCTCGTACCCCTCTCCGACAAGACCGCGAAGAGCGTTGCACGTGCCCTTGTAGATCACGTAATTTGCCCGTTCAGTACCCCTCATACCATTCTTACTGACAACGGTACAGAGTTCAACAATAGCCTTCTAGATGAGATCTGTCGCCACTTTCATATCAGTAAGTGCAATGTCGTGCCTAACCATCCGGCTTCCAATGGCCTTGTAGAACGCCACAACCGAAAAATCTTAGAGTGCCTCAGACATCTAGACTCCCATAGTTCGTCCTGGGATGACTGGATTCCCCAAGTGGCATCCTCCATCAATAGTTCCATCAATGCATCCATTGCTGAATCTCCCTTCTTCGTCCTCTTTGGTTTTGACAAGGACCTCCCATACTCTCTCTTATCCTCAAAGCCAGAACCCATCTACAACATGGATGATTATGTTAAACTAAAATTGGCCAACTTCCAGACAATCCACCAGTATGTCCAATCCACTTTGGCTTCCTCTCAGGAGGACATGCTGCAGCACCAACATAAGTCCGCATCTCTTATCTCTATCAGTGTAAGCGATCTTGTCTTTGCTCATTCCCATACGCGTTCCTCTAAGTTGGATGACAAATTTACAGGGCCCTACCGCGTCCTCACTCAACAAGGCAACAAATTTCACCTCCAGGACCTGTCCACTAGGGACACCAGATGGGTCCACGTCGATGACTTAAAGCACGCATCCCGTGGCCTCATGTTGGAAGAGTCACTTACACAACCTCCTGCTCCCTCTTCCCCTCCTCCCGTCCCTCAGTCTACCTTGTCTCCACCTATCCACCAGTCTCTTCGGAGGCGTGGGTTCGCATCCCACCGCTGCCACCAAATGTAACTTGCAATACTTTGGTGATGGAAACTCTGTGTACAAACAGCTAGATAAGGAGTTTATTACAAGCTCACAGTAAAACAGTCTACCCGACCAGGCTGCCTGATATCAACTGATGCAATAACGCCGTCTTCAGGCGTGGGAGAGCATGCTGACCTAGTAAATTTAGTGGGGGCATGTATGCATTGGGGGGGAACATATATACATCGGGGGTAGACATATTGTGGAGGGTACACGTGTGGTGGGTGGTCAGGAGTGAGTGGAATGGGCTGGGGCACCACTGGGTGGAGGGGCGTGCTAGGAGAAAGTCTATAAAGTATATGCTGTGGACACAAGTACTGTACGCATTACTAGTAACGTTGGAGGTAGGGAAGGAAATGATGGATGGGGTATGTGGAAGGTCATGGGTTGAGATGGTAAGTGGTGGGGTAGGATGAGCCTAGTACACCGTGAGAAGATGGTTACTGTATGAGGGACAGTGTAGGTAATGGTGGACTTTATGTCACAGAAGTGTGGTACGGAAAGGTAGCAAAATGGTGAGGCGGGTGGGAAGGTAAGTGTTGGGAGGGACGGAATGGTGCGGTTGGTTAGGTAGGAGGGTAATGCACTCTGGAAATGGGCATTTTAGATTGGCCATTATGTCTGCAGCGATGGTTTAATTCATAGCTATCTTCAGGGAGAAATACTCGTATAACAAGAACAAAGTAAATCCGCATCCCTTTCGTGTATTTAATATATCACGAGGCAGGTGAAACTTAGGAGAATGAGGATTTTTTCAACCAGAATGGGACTGTAGGGAAGGGTATAGCTATATTAGTCACCCCTAAATTAATTTTGTACTGCAACACCACAATAGATGGCGCAGTCATCACCAACAAGCTTTTGCTGCATGGGATTATCCTGCCTTCCTTGTGTATATAGCCTAAGCCTCCTGAGCCCCACGCATCTCACCAGAACCATCAGTTCATCAGTCTCTCGCAGCCAGTGACTACAAGGGTTGAACACTACAATGATAATGAATACCAATAGCGGTGACAGTGACCAGGATTTTACGGTGTAATAATGAGTGATGATAACAGTAACAGTGACCAGGAATACACGGTGTTATGAATGATAAGTGACAGTGGCCGAGATTATACGGTGTTATAAAGAGTGATGATAACAGTGACAGTGACCAGGATATACGGTGTTATAGTGACTGCTAGTAGCAGTGAGAGTGGCCAGAATTATACGGTGTTATGAGTGATAGTAACACTGACTGACCAGGATTATACTCTTATAATGAACGAAAATAGCAGTAACAGTGACCAGGGTATTATAATGAGTGATAATAAGTGACAGTGACCAGTCCGTCATAACACAAGCGACAGTCATTAAAAAGTGCCCTGTCGTTTTGGCGGTCGTGTATCAAGGAAGACCCTTGCCATAGCTAGTTTTGAGTTCTGTTTAATCTATATTGTATATGATGTGCACTGTGCCGCTCAATCGTTGTCAACATTCGTTGCATAAGTGAGCGATGGGTTTGTAGTGTGGTGGGTAAGTTATCAGTCATGGGACGATGCCGGAGCCAAGTTGTTATCATAGTCCGTTGAAAAGTTGATGGTGAACGAAAATAGCTTGTGTTTCTGCGCTATAAAAACTAACAGCTTTTATACATGGAAGAAGACGCCCACTGAAAGTATAATGCAGTTATACACGCTTGGTATCCATGAGTCAGTTATACGATGCACAACAGTGATGTGGCCAGTCAGCCGATTATATTGCCAGCAGACTTGAGTTTCTTTCCCTTCTTAGCGGGTATTTGTAACTTTTGCGACATAAAGCTGAAGAGGGAGTATGGAAATAATCATGAAGCAGGATAACACAGCCACAGCAGTGGTGGAAGAGGAGGTACACCGCAGAGACGTGTTGGACTAATGCTGCGCCCACTTGGTTGGTGAGTGTTCATATTTTCAACATTTATGCTTTTCACACTTACCATACAGGAACTATGGAATGGTGCCATATAAAACAGATGCCTAACGTGATTTTGTTCTGCAGTGTAGCCATCAGTAGCCATCAGTTTTATAGTCTTGTTCATTATAATTGGTTAATTGACTATGGATTGGCTTCAGTGAACCTAAGCATCATTTTCTCGAAACTCTGTATTGGTGGGTTCGCGGATAATAGACCCAGTGTTGCCACAACATCCGTGGTCGGGTTTTCACGTTTTTTTTTTGAATAACACATTCGCAAATCAGACAAGAGAAAATTATTACTTTGGGTGTCTTTAATAATGATGAAATATATTATTTACAACCATTTTAGTTGTAAGAGTATTTGTATATGTGCTCGACACACACACACACACACACACACACACACACACACACACACACACACACACACACACACACACACACACACACACACACACACACACACACACACACACACACTCTCACTGGTTATTGGAGCAGTAGGAGATGTACAGATCAGATATTTTGAGCAAAACAGAGAAAACTTGTGTATGAATGTTCAGGCCTTATGACACCCGATCGAGGGAATAATGAATGATGATCCGTAACTATACAGGATACGATAAAATTGCGAGTGGTGTTAGATTATTATGATGGTAGCAAAGTTCATGTGCTTTTACTGAATTGGAATGAGACTGGAGTTCGCAATGCTCGTTCCATCCACCCATACCTATATTTTTCGCCTCATAGAACTTCTTTATAATATTTCAGGTGTCCTCTTTTAGCTTCTTATGAACGATTTGCAACTCCTTCCATTATCCCATATATGCTGAAGTAACATAAACTACTTTCCTTACTGTTCCCATGCATTTGTCAGGTGTGTTTTACTTTATTTTCCCAGCAAACTATTATTTCTTTTTCCTTTGTTTGAATAATATCTCATCCACCAAACAAGAGTATTAGCCCTTCTTCCTTTACCATCATACAGTACCTGTTTGACTCCGAGGTCTTACCTTCACATCTGGCACTCGCTCCTTTCATTCTCCTTTGCCTTTCTCAGCCTTACGTAACTGCCTCCTCCCTTCTTATGTCGTCTCGGAACTGACTCCTCTTTCTTCCCAAGTCGTCTCGTAAGTGACTCTCTCTCTTCCTGTCATCTCGTAACTGCCTCCTCTCTTTTCCTTAAATCGTCTCGCCTTCTGCATACACATCACCTCCCCCTGAACTTTTCCCCAGCCAGTAGATGTCACTTCCTGGATAGTTTGTTTCCCCTCTCGCCCTATCCCCTCAGCAGTACACCTGGACACCTAGATATGAACAGACTATAGCGGCCGGTATTCTTGAGAGAGATTGAGACATCAGAAATCGATCATCTACCATAACCTTCGTTCCGTCGGTAGGTGCAATTCTAAGTCTTCATTTTACCTGAGTTCTCTTTCTTCCTCAGTTACTCTTCTTATGTCTACCTACCTGCATGACTTACTTTTTCCCCTACCTTCTACGCTGTCGTGTATACTTCACTTCCCGGCCTCCTTCGTTAAGAAGGTGGAAGTAAGTTCCACATACCATATCCATAATCACCCGAATTTGCCAACATTTATTGACAGGTAAACCCATTATGGCACTGTTTACGTTAAGAGGGTGATCGCCAGGGCGGGCAAACTCCTATTGACCTGCTCACTCGCCCCACACCAGTCACCCCGCCTGTCTGCTGTCTGGCTTGTCATATAACCTTACTCCACCTTGCCCTGTCTATTTAGAGCTTCTCACTGCAGCCAGTTACACCCACTTAACCCTTCAGTAAGATTATTTCCCTTACAGGACTAACACAATAGATGTAACCACTTAAACCCACTCAATTCGAGGGCCTACCTTCTTTATCATTTTTTCCTCACCCGTAGAATGCTTTTGTTTCAGTCTTTATTAATAGGAAAAGTTCCATACTTTATTTTGGTTTTCTTGATAGCTATCCCTGTAAAGGTACTGAGGAATTTATATTCATATTCTGTAATATGGACAGAAAAACTCATAATTTAAGTTTGCACGCATTAAAGATAAGGTTTAGTACCCTTTTAGATGTACATGCTAGGGACTGATTATTTATATTTCTTCTATTAATCCTGTTGTCAATGCTTTAGTGATTGCAGACAGTGCCTCCTAATGCCCTCTCTGTGTTAATAAATTATCTTTTTCTTTTCATATTGACTCTTATAGGTTTCCCATATTAAGTACAGTACTTTACCTATTTTTTATTTTGCAATTCCCCAACCTTTTACAAAATATCCTTGAAGGCTGTTCTGTTAGCGAGTTAATTCTCTTCCCTATATTTGTCATCATCAAAGTTACTTTTTGCCTCTAGAGATTGTTGCACCTTGAAGACTCATATGTAATTAATAAGAAGGGACTGAGGACTGAACCTTGAGGTACTTGGCCACGACACTTTCCCTTCACCCAAATGAACTTGACACACGTTTCCTTTGCTCTGCTGCCTCACCGTAACCTTCCAGCTGCTCGGTTCACTTATCTCGTCCATCACACTCTTTCTCTGTGTCTGTCTTTCATTCATCCCTCTGTCTGCCTCCACCCTTGCCCTTCTTTTGGCTGGATCCACAACATGCCAGTCTGTTTACCTGCCACTCACCTGTCAGTTCGTCCTTCGTGTGTGTGTGTGTGTGTGTGTGTGTGTGTGTGTGTGTGTGTGTGTGTGTGTGTGTGTGTGTGTGTAGCGGACCTGTGAGACGATGTGTAGGATGGCTGGGGACCAGTGGGTTGGAGAAAGCCTGGCTGAGGGGGATGGGGAAGATGGTGATATATACGACAGAAGCTAAAAAACTTGTGGACACTCATCTGACCCGCATAAAGGAATTGGAAGTAAGAACACTGAACTTAACTGGTTTCCCCCGAGCCTCAGAGCAATAAAGACACCACCACCGTCCATCATTTGGCGGACTAACACCACTATTTTACTGCCTGAATGAACGGTCACAAACATAGCTGTAGTAAACCGAGGGTATGTACAGTAAATATTGTTCCCCAAAAAGCATATTTATTTTTTTTTTTAAGACCAAAATATCCAGCACCATACTGTATGCCTTTACTGGATACTATATATCTTTCGTTTCACCACCTACACTTTCTATCTTTAACCTCTTCCCATCCCACTAAACCTGTGATGCTAAAAATGAAAAGAGTTGGCTTTGAGTTCAGTAATCACACTAAGAAGGCCTTTGGGGGAAACCCATAATTTGCTTTTGTTTAGGTGATCATACTAATAACTCATTTTCCTTTCGCGCACAAACAGTGACTCATCTCATCCTTACAGATGCATGTAGTTCTTTCTTCTATTTTCTTTATGCTAGTAGATTTTACATGAGGATATCGACAGAACAAACTAAGAGCTAGTGCTAGGATTAGATTGTTAAATAGAAAACCCCCAAGCTTGACTCAACTTCCTAGGTAAAGCAAACTGTTCTTTTATCTTTGCTAGTACTCATAGTTTTGTTGTTGTTGTGTTTCATGTCGTGTCCCCTTTTTTCGATAAGGGCAAAGGCGTTGCCCCTGGGTAGAGAAATTTGGTTTTGGAGCGTGTAGCACTTTATGACCGGATGCCCTTCTTGATGTCTACCAGTGGCCCTTGGGTGGACTCGAACCTCCTACCCTTTCTGTGAGAGCGCTCTAACCCACAGAGCCACGGTTGCTAGTCGCAGGTTACTGGACTTAAATTAATATATTGACAGAAGAATACGAAAAAGGGCAATGCTTAGACGGTCACACCTCGCTTCACCAGTAACTACAGTACCTCGTCCCAACCCGGCTCAGGTAACACAACCTGCCTCATTACTGGCATAGGAGGAAAAATAAAAACACTAACACCTCGTTAGCCGTGTGGATCACATTTCACGAGAGCTCCCTGGCCGATCTTGTCGAGTTACAGCGACACACGAAACATCCATCCCAATCCCACCTATGGTTATGCGACTGAGAAAATGGGCATTAAATTTTTGCTATGATATATTTGAGTTTGTTGTGCCACGCATGCTCGACATCATCTGCTCATCGTCTCCCTTTTATCTTCATGTAAAATGTTGTGTGATAATGTCTAAAGCAGTAGCTCTCAACTGGGGTCCCGTGAGTCCCCAAGGATCCACAATGAGTGTACGTGGTGGTTCACTGAATGACATCAGGTACGGTAGTGAACTTCAGTAAGGTACGTTCACTGCGGCTGCATCACTGTTGTCCACATAGATTAGACCATGCTTGTATCTGAAAGCGAAATAACTTTGCTCCTTGACTGTGTTTTGATATATATTAGCTATGTATCTGATATATGTAGGGTACAGAATGTATTAGACTTCACATTATGCTCTCACATGTAGCAGTTTGACGAAATTGAGTGTGAGGCGTGAGATCTTAGTGAGCGGTAGAAAGGTGAAGGAAAACAAGACGTATAGCCAAAATAATCATAATTTGTTGCTTCTAAAGAAAACTGGATAGAATAAAGTCTGATTCAAGATACGTTCACCACCTGATGCCCTTACTCACTGTGCTGTTAAAGCAGAAGGCATATGGGCAGACTGAGAGTATAGATTAACTGTTGCATTAAGAGAACTGGACAGGAAATGTAGACGAATGTGCTGAGAGAGAGAGAGAGAGAGAGAGAGAGAGAGAGAGAGACAGACAGACAGACAGACAGACAGACAGACAGACAGAGAGAGGGGGGTGGGGGACGGACGAGCGGGCGGGCGGGCGGTGCTACATGGATGGAGACGTATGCTGGTGAACTATAAACTCTCCATTTTGATCACGAAAATATAGTGATGCAACACTGCAGGAAAGCGATACTGAAGGGAGGTAGGCTAATGAGAGGAGAGGATACAGACGAAGTCCAGCAGTTTAGCCGGGACGAGAGATCTGGATATTTAGGCAAGTCTTTTCACACTTGAGAGAAGTACCCAACACAGAGGCAACTAAGACATGTACGGCTATAGATAGATAGTTAAATAGATAGATAGATAGTCAGCAACTGTGAGCATTAAGAAAGTTCAGCAGTCAGCCCAGCACGACCAGTCTAATATATCATTGTCTTCGTCTACGAAAGGTCACCAGAAAAAGTCATAAAAATAGTGACGGAAGAAAAATTACTGGCCTGATTTGTTTCTGATGGAAGTGATTGCGAAAAACTGTGGTATTAATTTTTTTACACATCTCGTAACTTAAAATGAAAAATCCTTGAGGCGATCTTCATTATTCCGGTGCGTCATGGATGTGTTCAAGAATAGCACACATTTTCGTAGAGGTATTTCGTACTATAACTTTTGTATGGTATGTCTTTGTGGACGATAAAATATTATTATTATTATTATTATTATTATTATTATTTGTTGTTGTTGTTGTTCTTGTTGTTAACAACTCACTAAGGTTTATCGGACACGAGGTACTTCATTCCCGGAGACACTGATGACTCTAATAAAACCCCTAATTAGAGCCCTGAAGGTCTGCATGACACCCCTGGATTTTTGCGACTATCTAAGTTTCATGTTAGGGCCCTGATGCTCTCGCATCTACAAAGTACGTTGTATACTTGTCATTATACAGGTGATACTGTACTGAACCGGCAAATCAGCTCCATATAATAAGCACCAATAATAAGCACCAGTAATAAGCACCAATAAATATTTGTTAATCAGTTTTCTCTGTAGTGTACTGAAGGCTCTTAATCCTTCAGCCAGAGGAGTGCCATCTCGTTTGTTAATTCTTACTGTTTACTCCTAATTTTGTTTTTCCAAACGAGACTACAACTTCAGAGACTCAGATATAGCCTTCGGTTAAGCTTCAGTAGTTGGGAATTCTCAGAAGCTGGTTAAAGCCGTGTGGTTGTAGAAGGAATTAGAAGAAAGATACTCTTTCTTAGTGAAGGTGTTAATAAATAGAAGGCATTAAAAATTTGACTACTAATGAGGCTGTGTGTGTGTGTGTGTGTGTGTGTGTGTGTGTGTGTGTGTGTGTGTCGAGCACATATACAAATACTCTTACAACTAAAATGGTTGTAAATAATATATTTCATCATTATTAAAGACACCCAAAGTAATAATTTTCTCTTGTCTGATTTGCGAATGTGTTATTCAAAAAAAAAAACGTGAAAACCCGACCACGGATGTTGTGGCAACACTGGGTCTATTATCCGCGAACCCACCAATACAGAGTTTCGAGAAAATGATGCTTAGGTTCACTGAAGCCAATCCATAGTCAATTAACCAATTATAATGAACAAGACTATAAAACTGATGGCTACTGATGGCTACACTGCAGAACAAAATCACGTTAGGCATCTGTTTTATATGGCACCATTCCATAGTTCCTGTATGGTAAGTGTGAAAAGCATAAATGTTGAAAATATGAACACTCACCAACCAAGTGGGCGCAGCATTAGTCCAACACGTCTCTGCGGTGTACCTCCTCTTCCACCACTGCTGTGGCTGTGTTATCCTGCTTCATGATTATTTCCATACTCCCTCTTCAGCTTTATGTCGCAAAAGTTACAAATACCCGCTAAGAAGGGAAAGAAACTCAAGTCTGCTGGCAATATAATCGGCTGACTGGCCACATCACTGTTGTGCATCGTATAACTGACTCATGGATACCAAGCGTGTATAACTGCATTATACTTTCAGTGGGCGTCTTCTTCCATGTATAAAAGCTGTTAGTTTTTATAGCGCAGAAACACAAGCTATTTTCGTTCACCATCAACTTTTCAACGGACTATGATAACAACTTGGCTCCGGCATCGTCCCATGACTGATAACTTACCCACCACACTACAAACCCATCGCTCACTTATGCAACGAATGTTGACAACGATTGAGCGGCACAGTGCACATCATATACAATATAGATTAAACAGAACTCAAAACTAGCTATGGCAAGGGTCTTCCTTGATACACGACCGCCAAAACGACAGGGCACTTTTTAATGACTGTCGCTTGTGTTATGACGGACTGGTCACTGTCACTTATTATCACTCATTATAATACCCTGGTCACTGTTACTGCTATTTTCGTTCATTATAAGAGTATAATCCTGGTCAGTCAGTGTTACTATCACTCATAACACCGTATAATTCTGGCCACTCTCACTGCTACTAGCAGTCACTATAACACCGTATATCCTGGTCACTGTCACTGTTATCATCACTCTTTATAACACCGTATAATCTCGGCCACTGTCACTTATCATTCATAACACCGTGTATTCCTGGTCACTGTTACTGTTATCATCACTCATTATTACACCGTAAAATCCTGGTCACTGTCACCGCTATTGGTATTCATTATCATTGTAGTGTTCAACCCTTGTAGTCACTGGCTGCGAGAGACTGATGAACTGATGGTTCTGGTGAGATGCGTGGGGCTCAGGAGGCTTAGGCTATATACACAAGGAAGGCAGGATAATCCCATGCAGCAAAAGCTTGTTGGTGATGACTGCGCCATCTATTGTGGTGTTGCAGTACAAAATTAATTTAGGGGTGACTAATATAGCTATACCCTTCCCTACAGTCCCATTCTGGTTGAAAAAATCCTCATTCTCCTAAGTTTCACCTGCCTCGTGATATATTAAATACACGAAAGGGATGCGGATTTACTTTGTTCTTGTTATACGAGTATTTCTCCCTGAAGATAGCTATGAATTAAACCATCGCTGCAGACATAATGGCCAATCTAAAATGCCCATTTCCAGAGTGCATTACCCTCCTACCTAACCAACCGCACCATTCCGTCCCTCCCAACACTTACCTTCCCACCCGCCTCACCATTTTGCTACCTTTCCGTACCACACTTCTGTGACATAAAGTCCACCATTACCTACACTGTCCCTCATACAGTAACCATCTTCTCACGGTGTACTAGGCTCATCCTACCCCACCACTTACCATCTCAACCCATGACCTTCCACATACCCCATCCATCATTTCCTTCCCTACCTCCAACGTTACTAGTAATGCGTACAGTACTTGTGTCCACAGCATATACTTTATAGACTTTCTCCTAGCACGCCCCTCCACCCAGTGGTGCCCCAGCCCATTCCACTCACTCCTGACCACCCACCACACGTGTACCCCCTCCACAATATGTCTACCCCCGATGTATATATGTTCCCCCCCAATGCATACATGCCCCCACTAAATTTACTAGGTCAGCATGCTCTCCCACGCCTGAAGACGGCGTTATTGCATCAGTTGATATCAGGCAGCCTGGTCGGGTAGACTGTTTTACTGTGAGCTTGTAATAAACTCCTTATCTAGCTGTTTGTACACAGAGTTTCCATCACCAAAGTATTGCAAGTTACATTTGGTGGCAGCGGTGGGATGCGAACCCACGCCTCCGAAGAGACTGGTGGATAGGTGGAGACAAGGTAGACTGAGGGACGGGAGGAGGGGAAGAGGGAGCAGGAGGTTGTGTAAGTGACTCTTCCAATATGAGGCTACGGGATGCGTGCTTTAAGTCATCGACGTGGACCCATCTGGTGTCCCTAGTGGACAGGTCCTGGAGGTGAAATTTGTTGCCTTGTTGAGTGAGGACGCGGTAGGGCCCTGTAAATTTGTCATCCAACTTAGAGGAACGCGTATGGGAATGAGCAAAGACAAGATCGCCTACACTGATAGAGATAAGAGATGCGGACTTATGTTGGTGCTGCAGCATGTCCTCCTGAGAGGAAGCCAAAGTGGATTGGACATACTGGTGGATTGTCTGGAAGTTGGCCAATTTTAGTTTAACATAATCATCCATGTTGTAGATGGGTTCTGGCTTTGAGGATAAGAGAGAGTATGGGAGGTCCTTGTCAAAACCAAAGAGGACGAAGAAGGGAGATTCAGCAATGGATGCATTGATGGAACTATTGATGGAGGATGCCACTTGGGGAATCCAGTCATCCCAGGACGAACTATGGGAGTCTAGATGTCTGAGGCACTCTAAGATTTTTCGGTTGTGGCGTTCTACAAGGCCATTGGAAGCCGGATGGTTAGGCACGACATTGCACTTACTGATATGAAAGTGGCGACAGATCTCATCTAGAAGGCTATTGTTGAACTCTGTACCGTTGTCAGTAAGAATGGTATGAGGGGTACTGAACGGGCAAATTACGTGATCTACAAGGGCACGTGCAACGCTCTTCGCGGTCTTGTCGGAGAGGGGTACGAGGACACAGTAGCGGGAGAAGTGGTCGACCGCTACGAACAAGTACTCAGCGCCAGATTCTGTGAGAGGTAGTTTTAAGAGATCGATTGAGACAGTTTCCCACGGTCGTGACGGGATTGGGTATTGTAAGAGAGGTGCTGGTAAGCCGGTTGATCCTTTGTGGCGGTGAGATTCTGAGTGGCTTGTTTGGCGTTGCTACAGCCCGTGACATTTCTGGCTTCAAATCTGATCTCACTCATTTAGCTTCAGCCCTAGAATCACAACGCCGAGTCATTAAAATCCAACACACTATGTTACAGAAGCTCACAACCCAACTCAATGAAGTCACGTCCACTCTCAACAATTTCACTGATAACTTACAACGCCACCTTTCAGATCTCAACGTTATCTCTCAGTTCTTCTACCTCAAACTCAACATGGATAATCTCCAACTGGCCGCTGACTCTCTCCTGTCTCAAGTCTCTACCTTGGTTCGTATCCTGGTCGATGCTATCAATGGACGTGTCACTGCCGACTTAGTACCTGTCTCAGCTCTCCGTTCTGTCCTGGAATGGGCTCACTCCACCTTCGGTATCTCCCCAGTCCTCCCTTACTCCTCCCTTGAATATTATTATCCTGTTTTCGAAGCCACTCTTCTCACTACATACGTCGTCGTCCATATTCCTCTCCATTCTGCCATAACCTTTAACCTTTTCCACATCATTCCCTTCCCTTTCCGCCTCAACAACTCCTTGTTACAGGTATCTGTTCCTTCAGAATATTTCCTCCTCTCCCATGATCATCTTTCCGTTGCCTTCCTTTCTTCCACAGACCTCCAGCAATGTTCCTCCCTTACTCCGACCTCTCGTCTCTGTGCTGCCCACCTTTTCGCTATCTTCCCTAGCAGTGCTACACCCTGTGAGTCTGCTTTAGTTCGCAACCATTCCATCTACTCGGCCTGTTCTTTTGTCCCAGCTCCTGACCTCCCGGTCCACCATGCTCACCTCAACCATGTCCAGTACTTCTTCTTTGCTGTTCCCATCTGTCACAATCATGTGTCCTGGTTCTTCCGTTCGCTCCGTCCCCGCTAGTGGTCTCTACAAAGCACCTGACTATTGTACCGTCAAATCGGAGTCCGTCATCACTTACGCCACTCGCTATCACCAAGCTGTTCGTAAACACTCCTATGACATCTTTCCCCCAATCGCCATGCCTTCAACCCTACCATCTGCCAACATTACCATCACCTCCCCTCACTTGCGCATGCTCACCTTCCTCAATGCCAGTGATTTCATTATGGATCAATTTTCTCTGGCCTTCAGCCGTTCATGGGTTCATCCAACAGTTGTGTTTCCCCCTGTGGTTATCGCTTTCATAGGTTTTCTACTCATCATCTGTGCAGTGCATTGTTGTGTCAGAAAAATGGAACGTCGACTCCAGGAAATCAGAGTCGCTACAGGCATAGTACGCCCTACACACGACGTAGAAACTCCCCGTACTTAGTGCCCTCGCATTCCGTTACTACCATTGCCATCTAACATTTAACCACACTGTGAACAGCACTCTGTCTACTAGACAATGATGGTATTTCTTTCATGCATTACTGAGTGACAGTGTATCCTACAAAAAAAAAAAAAAATGAAGGAAGAACAACAATAGAACTCTCATATCTACTCTTTGTTTATCATGTATCAAACTATTATTGTGTACTTCCCATTATGTTTATATATCCCTTCGACCCTTACTGGATTTGTACCCATTATTCCTTGTATATCTTATATGTATATATCCTTCTAATTCCCTCCCCTCAACATGGCCATGTCTCCCCTACTGCCCCTGTATCATACTTATCCCTTGTACAAACCTCCCGGTCCTGCCTTACTCCTATAATCAAACACCCTTTAACTCCCGGTGTCAGGAGACACCGTCTCAGCTACCCAGGGAGTAGTGTACCCCCTCCACAAAATGTCTACCCCCGATGTATATATGTTCCCCCCCAATGCATACATGCCCCCACTAAATTTGCTGGGTCAGCATGCTCTCCCACGCCTGAAGACGGCGTTATTGCATCAGTTGATATCAGGCAGCCTGGTCGGGTAGACTGTTTTACTGTGAGCTTGTAATAAACTCCTTATCTAGCTGTTTGTACACGGAGTTTCTATCACCAAAGTATTGCAAGTTACACACGTACTCTGCGTATTATGTAAATGCTGCCCAGGCTTAGTCATTTTACAACGTCCATATTCACAGCGTATACTTCATCATTCTTCATCCACCACCATCCTTGTTAATTCCCACCCATTCACCTTAGCCCACCCCATGCAGTCTGAAGTATCAGGACATCTCAAGAACCATAAAAAATATATAGGGTTAATTTCTTACACATATCTTAGCAGACATTAACTGAAATTATGTGGACTGACGGGAATCGATTTTATTGCCTTACGCTGTCAAAAGACCTGAAGGCACCTGAAATACTTGAGCTGTCATATTTCAAACACCTATAAGGAATATTTTTTGGCAAGCAATTAATACGCATACAAACGGATCTATGTTGGCCTAAATCAACCAGAGAGACCTGAGAATGGCATGAAATATTCTCGAACTGATCGTCATGGGTCTGAACATGGAGGAAATGAAGTGAAATGACGAGGAATTTATCTAAGCTAACTTGAATGGATGTAACAGCCTGAACTGCTATGACCGCGACAAGTTAGATGTGAATGGCTCGAGTGGTCCTAACTAGACTTAAATGGCAACTGAATGGACCTGCACTGTCCTGGGTGGATGTGGAGGATAATACTGGACCTCAGTATCCTGAACAGACCTAACTTATTTCGAAAGGAGCTGAATTACCTTAAACTCACCCGTAATCAACTCGCCAGGATGAAGTGAATGTAATGATTCTGGATGGATCTGGAGAGACATCACTAAACCTGAATGAACCAAACTTGTCCAGACTGGCCTTGGATGAACCTGAATCGATCTGACTAAGCCTCACTGGACGTTAAGGATCAGAAAATGACTATTAAATGACTATAATTGACCTATTCATGTCTGGGTGATGGTGGAAACACACTCCCTATAAATACGTGATGTGGGTAGCGGGGGAAGCGAGGGGAGGTAGATAAAAGGGTGATATGGGGAGAGAGGGGGTGGGTAGTGTGCAGGGAGAGGATGGTATGGGTAGAGAGGGGTGAGTAGTGGGCAAGAAAAGGGCAATAACATACCCACTATGAAAATAGTAGTAAGTTACCTGGTATGGGGGTGACAAAAAACTTATGTTCAGACCCACCTTCAGTGAAATCAAGAACAAGGAAGTAAGCACGCGCCTTTCCTATACACTTGGCAAGTCATGATGCAGAGAAAAAAATTAACTCCGCCTGATTCCCGTGTGTTCATATTTAATTGGTGGAGCATTGGTGAGTGATGGAGGAAAATTTATTGTATTATGGTGTATATAAGTGGCTTTATGGGTGAGGTGGGTTGGAGTGGGGGTTATGTTAGCAGTGTACATTACGTGGGGGAGGGGTGGGCAACGGGGTGGGCCGAGTCAACACTGTGTCTATCGTGGGGGGAGGTGCTCAGTCAGCGGCACAGCAGGGTTCTGAGTGGGGTGAACATAGGGGCTGCGTTGCTGTAAATCCACACTAGCTTAGAAGTCATTATTCCACACGTTCTCGTTAGTGGCCATGACAGAAAACGTGGTGTTAGTACAGTTAACATGATATACAATAGATATGAGTTTTGCAAGAGTAGGTATGAATAATGAATTAAAACATGTCCTAACTGGGGTGCCCTAAAGTTAAATGGTTAAGACTCCAAAATAACGCATCAGTAGGCTACAGTTGCTATAGACCACACCCAACAGTTAGTAAAAAGTAATTAAACATACAGCAATTACATTCATTTCTTTACCCATACACGATGGGAAAATATATATACAGGTAACCTGCCAATATAAAAATCACTTTGTCAATAATACTATAGAAATAAGCTGTGTGTGTGTGTGTGTGTGTGTGTGTGTGTGTGTGTGTGTGTGTGTGTGTGTGTGTGTGTGTGTGTGTGTGTGTGTGTGTGTGTGTGTGTGTGTGTGTGTGTGTGTGTGTGTGTGTGTGTGTGTGTGTGTGTGTGTGTGTGTGTGTGTGTGTGTGTGTGTGTGTGTGTGTGTGTGTGTGTGTGTGTGTGTGTGTGTGTGTGTGTGTGTGTGTGTGTGTGTGTGTGTGTGTGTGTGTGTGTGTGTGTGTGTGTGTGTGTGTGTGTGTGTGTGTGTGTGTGTGTGTGTGTGTGTGTGTGTGTGTGTGTGTGTGTGTGTGTGTGTGTGTGTGTGTGTGTGTGTGTGTGTGTGTGTGTGTGTGTGTGTGTGTGTGTGTGTGTGTGTGTGTGTGTGTGTGTGTGTGTGTGTGTGTGTGTGTGAGAGAGAGAGAGAGAGAGAGAGAGAGAGAGAGAGAGAGAGACCCCCTCGGATCACGTGCCATACATCAAAAGACACAGAACGACGAGCTAACAAACGTGATGTAAATTATAACTGCGTGTAGTAAGCTGAGCTCCAGCCAGGTGAATTTTTATGCCAAAATTTTCGCCGTACATTGAGAACCCTCTGTAGGTCATATATACCGCTGGGTGGAATGAGCTGAAATTTCACATGGACATGCCCGGTATAATACAGCAGGTCCATGTAAAGTTTAGTGTCAGTGTGTGTATCAAGGCAAGCGCTTAGTGGCTCAATAAGCGCTTGGTACATGCCCAGAATCGGCTCCATAAAAAAATCAACAGGTACACATTCATTCTTTCAGTCTCTCTCTCTCTCTCTCTCTCTCTCTCTCTCTCTGAACATACATGCATTACAGTTCCTCATGTCTAAATTTTCCCATCACTGTTGCTTCTATCCAGCCTTCTTTAATCTCAATTGTCCACTTATTTAGGCCCAGGTCACTACTCTATTTCCAGTTAATTTCTCCTGCCATAACACGTATCCCACCTTTCACCCTCGCCTCCTAAAACCCCTTCACTATCAAACACCAACTTAACCATCTCATTAGTAGCAAATTTGATTCCATTTTTCATATGAATTGCTTTTCCGAGACTGCTATTCCTCGTCTCCATTAACCCTCTCAGTACGAGAAGCCTTAATTGAGATTTTCTCGTCTGCACTAACCAACCACACAGATGTTTAGATTCTTAATAGGTTGTTCGGACTTATTATTCATAAAAGTTTAAGAGATAGATAAGAGAAGGGAGAGGGAGAGGAGAGGGAGTGGGAAAGTGGGAGGAGGTAGGGAGGGAGAAAGGGGGGACAAGAGCAATGGCAAAAGAAAATATAATCTGACTGCAGAAAGGAGAGGATAACAGAGACAGACTTCAAGGTAAATCTCAGGTATGATAATTAACCCTCACTGCTGCCTTGCTCGCGGACTGTAGGTGTGCTGGGTGTAAAGTGACCTGTAGGACCTTTTCATTTTTCTTTTCTTTTATCTGTCTTGTGACCTTACTATTATGAATCATAGTTAATCCCAATGTTAATCAAGTTCATAGTTCATCTGCACACGATTAAAGTAGAAACGATACCGCTGACATGGTGCAGGTAGACAGTATTCCACGACATATTCTTCCTTGCATTAAAATGAGACGATATCTTACACATACGCTTCATTTTCACTGGTTTAACTATGAGGGATATAAAGAACAATACATAATAATGCATCTTACGTCATACTCTCCTTCACTGATTTAAAAAAAAAAAAAAAAAAAAAAAGCATAAATGGGTTACGCAGAAATCTATGTGGAAAGACATCCGCTTCCTCCACATCTAGGTCACTCGCTGTTTTGTTTTCCCACATTAGGAGACGATTTCCACCAAACGGCAACCCTGCACAACGATGGGCCTGGATCAACACTGCCTCTTGTCAGAAGGCTCGGATCATGAGCTAATGGTAGCCACCTGATACACTCTCCACTCGTGTCAATAAGTTATTTGTCAGGCCTGGTCACCTGTCATTTATAATTACCGGTATCAGGTACTCATTTACCTCTCTGAAAATTAAAACCACCTCCAGCAAAAAAAGATGAACATCAGCCACCATCAGCAACAAGAAATTAATACCGAGATTACAACTTTTTATCCTTAAAGCAAGGTAAAGTAAAGCCTATGTCCCACTGTCAGGAACTTTCCTATGACACGCCACGATCTTCATGTCCTCGTGTGTCGCCGCATGTAGTCATGAGTAACGTGGCGTGACTTAGCGATGACGTAGCGCTGACGTGGAGAACTTGGTCATTCTTCATGGTTCTTGGCACGCAACGACAATTCTTGGGCGCCGACAAGGAGGAGAACGTGACGTGTCGTGACGGTAACGTCATTTGTCTTGGCTGTGACTTAGCGTGTCTTAGCTTGTCGTAGGTTGTTGTTGCGTGTCGTAGCAATAACTTGGAGATCGGACCCCAGAAAGCCTTCACATCATCGGCATCCAGCTCCATCAGAAGATTCTCGTATTGCCCGAAACTTGGTCGCCTCAGGAGCCATGATGCTGTCCAGTAGGCCCTCTTCTTCTGTGCCTTCTTTGTTTTTCTTTGTTGTTGCACATATATGGCGAGATCCAGTCGCAACTGCTGGTCTTCCAGGTCACTCTGCATGAACAAGAACTCCTCTTCAGGAGTCAGACAGTAATCCATCACGTCTGCTGGAGCCAGGAGATCCATCCTCACGCCACACTCGCACCAGGCAACTGACACCTACCAATATTCCACCCTCCTATATAGCCTTGCACCGAAGATCCTGGCCATCGTTGTGTATCGTCATATATCCCGATAATCATAGCGGTGATTAAGCGGTAACTTAGCGTGTCGTGGCTTGTTGCAGCTTGTTGTAGCGTGTCGTGGCGATGTCTTGGCGTGACGTGGAGTCAAAGTGACCTTTAATTTTTAACTGGGGGATGATTGTGGTGTGTCGTCAGGATAACATGACGCTTCTGTTGGGTGTCGTGGGATGTCGCAGCAATGTCTTTGTGTGTCTTAGCACTAACGTGACTGTGTCGTGAAATGGCCGTTTAGGCCTACCGTTTGAGGTATGATAGTGGCATTTCACCAAGATCACATCTCGAGGGTAAGATCGTGGTGATCGGGGCTGTTCTCGAAGATGAACTTGAATATGGGACACGGGCTTAAGAATATATTAAGTGGAGGCATTGTATGCTTGTAAAATTTTTGGATGGTAGCAAAAATAAAAGAAAAATTGGCATCACCGCTCCAAAGAAGGTAAGAAAATCCCATTACCTCCATATCCTCATCTCCGGCAATAAATATAAAACACTTGCATTTTTTGTGGTATCCTGGGGTTTAACAATAATTCACTAGCTGTGGAAATATTGCAAGCCTGTAAGAGTAACCTAGAGTGCTGAGAGAAAACTATAATATATAAACACTAAGATCACCCAATTTATTAAATATTCGGGCTTAGTAAGATATCCTAAGGCGTGGCTATTCAACTGGGCTAAATCCAGCCCTAGAGTCTTTTTTCTTTGGCCCTTTGACAGACTCGGAAGAATGCAAATAAATAAACACAAAACAGAAACTTTTGCATATTTCTTTTATGTGTTTAGCGGAAAATGTAAAAGCAAATTAAACATGAATTTTTCGTTTCGTTCTATGTATGAATGTTTAGAGGAAAAACGGAGCTAAAATGAATGGGTTCTATCAATCTGAGTTTCATAATCTTGCCCTGCTTCTGAAGTAATTGAATAGCCCTGTCTTAAAGCACTGAGATAGTGCATGTTTGTGATAATTAGCTGAGGTGCGCGATGAGGAACACGATAAAATTGTATAAACACTAAGATTACACATTTTACAAAGGATCCTAGGTTTAGCAGACGTCATTAACTGGATATTTTATACACCTGTAAGAGTTGTACACCTGTAAGAGTTCTACACCTGTAAGAGTTCTACACCTGCAGGAGTAAAGTGGTGTACGGTGAACAACACAATAGTACTCCCAGGACTTCACGCTGTATTAATTTCAAGTGAGAATACTTGTCAATTAGTGTCGCGTAACTTTGTATTACTGGATGTATCTGGTTATCCTCTGACATACGGAAAAGTCAGTAAATCATGAAGGGGAAAGAAAAATAGATAGGTTAAAATTAAAGCGACTGAATATTTTGGTCCATCATGTAATTGCAGATAAAAATAATCCATGTCACTAAATCTTAAGGCCAATTAGAATTAACACGTACTTTTATATCTCCTACCCACTTCCTCGAACTTGGACGTCATTCACACAATACTAGATGTAAAATTTCTATCTTGCCTTCTGGAGACGTAAAATTTCTATCTTGCCTTCTGGAGACGTAAAATTTCTATCTTGCCTTCTGGAGACGTAAAATTTCTATCTTGCCTTCTGGAGACGTAAAATTTCTATCTTGCCTTCTGGAGACGTAAAATTTCTATCTTGCCTTGTGAAGACGTAAAATTTCTATCTTGCCTTGTGAAGATGTAAAATTTCTATCTTACCTTCTGGAGACGTAAAATTTCTATCTTGCCTTGTGAAGATGTAAAATTTCTATCTTACCTTCTGGAGACGTAAAATTTCTATCTTGCCTTGTGAAGATGTAAGATTTCTATCTTGCCTTCTGGAGACGTAAAATTTCTATTTTGCCTTGTGAAGACGTAAAATTTCTATCTTGCCTTCTTAGACGTAAAATTTCCATATTGCCTTGTGAAGATGTAAAATTTCTATCTTGCCTTCTGAGGATGATTCACCTGCAAAAAACTACACATTGTGGTAACGAAGATGGCGAAATAATTAACCGTACATACAATTTTGCCATCAATTTATTCATGGGATAATATGGGGTATGTAATAAACTTTTTAAAACTGTTCGAGAGAGCGAATGAGAGCTCTTTAAATGGGTATACAGGGCGTGGGCACCTATACCACGCACAGCATCAAAAGTGTGTAATTTCGGAGGCTGATAGAGGTGGAGTGGAACTACGTACATCGCTGGAAAGCTTTTGAATTATGGGTGTTACCTCAATGACATTTAGCATATGTTTTTTTTCATGCAAGAAAGAAGGAACCAAAGGCTAACAGCCCACAGACCGTTCCCTCCCAGAAAAAAAACAAAACAAAAAACAAAAAACAATACAAAAGAGAGCCAAATTTGATGTCACTGCTGAAAAAAAAAAAGATAAATTGAGCACCTAAACACTAAAACAGCGTCATTTCGAAGACTGTAAAAGCGACAGTGGATTTCTGCATATCGCTGGAAAGCTTATGAAAAAGTAAAACGTGTTACTTAACCCCTTCACTACGATGAGGCACTTTTTCCTCACACTAACACAGGACAATTTTCTTCGTTTGGAAGCATCGTTATAACAGAAGGAATTATTGGCGACTATTACCAGACCGCTCTAGATCGAAAAGTCTCCTGGGCTAAGTAAAGGCAAATGAAAGTAACAGGTGCGAAATACGAAATACGTTATCGGACTGAAGGGGTAGGCTATGTATCTCACACTTCGCCACCGTATTGCAGAAAAAAGGCCAAAAGGAGCCAAACTGAACCACAAAACTTACCACGGACACTATTAAGGCTACAGCAGACTCACCTTCCTATTTGGATATCTTACGTAGGAGGTGCAAATTAAGAGGTTTGTCTCAAAATTCGCCAACATACACCTGAAATGGACTAAAATAAGAAAAAAAATGACTAAAATAAGATGGATTATTTGAAAAGCGTACCGGTACATTATGAAAGGCTAGTGGAATGCCACAGTGAACGTGGTTCGGGTGTTGTAGGGTATGAGTAGGGTTAGGTGGGGTGCAGTGGGGTATGGACAGGGTTGGGTGGGGTGCAGTGGGGTAGATGTGGGGTTGGGTGGGTGCAGTGCGGTAGAGGTAGGGTTGGGTAGGGTGCAGTGGGGTAGAGGTTGGGTTGGGTGGGATGCACTAGGGTAGAGGTAGGGTTGGGTGGGGTGCAGTGGGGTAGAGGTAGGGTTGGGTGGGGTGCAGTGGGGTAGAGGTAGGGTTGGGTGGGGTGCAGTGGGGTACGGGTAGGGTTGGGTGGGGTGCAGTGGGGTACAGGTAGGGTTGGGTGGGGTGCAGTGGGATAGAGGTGGAGTTGGGTGGGGTGCAGTGGGGTAGAGGTAGGGTTGGGTGGGGTGCAGTGGGGTAGAGGTAGGGTTAGGTGGGGTGCAGTAGGGTAGAGGTAGGGTTGGGTAGGGTGCAGTGGGGTAGAGGTGGAGTTGGGTGGGGTGCAGTGGGGTAGAGGTAGGGTTGGGTGGAGTGTAGTGGGGTAATGATGCGATAGGATGGGGTGGAGTGAGATAATGGGGCAGTAAGATGGGGTGGAATAGAGAGCAGTCGGGTAATGGCGTGTTGGGGTGGGGTGGAGTGGGGTAAATTTGGGGTTGGATGTATTGCAGTGGGATAATGGTGAGGTTGGTTGGGCCATGCAGGATAACGTGGAAGGCTGCTATAGGGCAATGAAGTAATGAGGGGTTGGGTCTAGTGAAGTGGGGTTATGGGGTGTCAGGTGGGGTGAAGTAGGGTAATGATGGGGTTGGGTGGGATACAATGATGAAAGGGTTGAATTAGGTGTGATGGACTGGGGTAATAGACAGACTGGATGGGGTTGTGTGTGTGGGAGGGTGGGCATTTTTGGGTTGATCAAGGGGCAATAGGGTAATGACTGGGTGGGGATGGAAGTGGGGTAATGGCAGGGTCAGGTGGGGTGCACTATGGTAATGGCGGCTTTGGGTAGGGTGAAGGGAAACTATGGTGCGACTAGAAGGTGTGTGTGGCGGTAACTGTTGGGTTGGGTCGGGTACAGAGGGGTAATGGTGGGGTTGCAAGGGGTGTAGAGAGATAAGGATTGTGTTGGGTGAGGTGCAGTAGGGTATTGGGGGGTTTAGGTGGGGTATAGTGGGGTAAGACTGAGCTTGGATAGGGTGTAGTGGGGTAACGACGGACTTGGGTGGGGTACCGTGGGGTTAGGGCGGGGTTGGATCGGGGGTACAATCAGCGGGATCAGGGCAGGATTCGGTGAAGTGAAGATGATAAGTGCAGGGCTGAGCTGAATAAAGTAGAGAAAGGGAGGGGATAGGTGGGGTAGAGTGGAGAAAGGACGGGGTGGGATGGAGAAAGGGAGGAGTTATATAGGGTGTCTTGAGGGAGGCTGGGTGTGTTTGAGGTGCTGTAAGGTAAGGACTGAGCTGAGTGGGGTGCAGTGGGGTATCAATGGGGTTAGGTGGGGAGGTAGCTGGGTGAGGGAAAGGTTGGGTGGGGGGGGGGAGCTGGTTGAGGAAGACGCTGGATGGGTGCAGTGGGGTAAATAAGGGTTTCGGTACGGTTTACTCTGTACATGGGGTGGTTGGATGGGGTACAGTGGGGTAGGGGAGGTGTTTGGCGGGGGTTTAGTGTGCTAAGGCCAGGTTGGGTGGGATGAAGTGCGGTAAGGGTGAGGTTGGGTAGGGTGCAGTGGGATTATGGTGAGGCTGGAGGGGATGCATTTGGTAGAGAAGAAGTAATGGCAGGCCTTCATCGAGTGCAACGGGATACTGGCAGAGTTGGGTGGGGTACACTGGATTAAGATGAGGTTCTGTGAGGTGCACTGGGTAAGGGAGGGGCTGGGTGGAGTGCAGTGGGGTAAGGGCTGGGTTGGGTGTGGTACAGTAGGGTAATGGTGGGACTGAGTGGGATATACAGGAGTAAAGGGGCGTTGGGTTGTGTTTGGGGTACGGGTGGGATTGGGTTGGGTGCAGGAAGGTAAGGGTGGGTTTGGATGGGGGACAGTAGGGGTACGGGCAGGTTAAGGTAGTGAGCAGTCAGGTAAAGGTGGGTGTCTATGGGAATCACTTGGGTATTGATGTGGCTAGGTGGGATGCAGTGGATTAAGGGTCGGGTAAGGTTGGAAAGTGGGGTAAGCTTGAGATTGGGTGAAGTGCACTGGGACATGGCTAGGTGGGATGCAGTGAATTAAGGGTCGGGTAAGGTTGGAAAGTGGGGTAAGCTTGAGATTGGGTGAAGTGCACCGGGATATGGCTAGGTGGGATGCAGTGAATTAAGGGTCGGGTAAGGTTGGAAAGTGGGGTAAGCTTGAGATTGGGTGAAGTGCACTGGAATATGGCTAGGTGGGATGCAGTAGATTAAGGGTCGGGTTAGGTAGGGAAGTGGGGTAAGCTCGAGATTGGGTGGAGTGCACTGGGGGTACAGGCAGGGTTGGGTGGGGTGCAGTGGGCTAAGTTGAGGGTGGATGGAGGTGCAGTGGGATAACGGTGGGGTTTGGTAAGGGGCACTGGGGAAAGGGTGGGATTGGATAGGGTGCAGTGTTTTTCCTCCTACCTATGACCTCCAGTCTTCAAACACAAGGCGTCCAGGTATCTCGACATGAACATATCTTGAATTTGGCCCTGTATTATTTTCTCATTTTTTTTCTCTCCTGGAGGTAACAACTTTGCGTGCTCCTAGCCTTTGGTTCCTTCCCCCATTCATAAAATAAGGGCAGAATGGGTAGGGTGTAATGGACGAAGGTTAGGGTTGGTTGGGTAGGGACGGAGTTGCGTTGGATGTAGTGGGATAAGGGTAAGATTGTGTGGGTAGGGTTCACTAGGGTAAGGGTGGGACTGGACGAGGTGCAGTGGGGTAATGGGGAAATGGTTGGGTGGTTTGGGAGCACTGGGTAACGGTGTGGAAGAAGGGGATGCATTCGCAAAACGACGATGGTGGTTGGGTTAAGGTGGGGTAATGGTGGGTTGAGTGTGATCTACTGGGTTAAGGTCAGGGCTGGGTTGGGTGTAATGGGATTTGGACGGGGTTTATTGGGATGCAGTAGGGTTCCAGTTAGTTTAGGTGGGGTGTAGTGAGGAAATAGCGGGGTTGCGTGGGGTATAATGGGGTAAGAGTGGTGTTGGTGGGTTGCAGTGAGGTAAAGGTGGGGTCGGGTGGGGTGCAGTGGGGTAAGGGGGGGTTGGTTGGGCCATGAGAAGTAATGGGAAGGTTTGGTGGAGAGAGATGGGGTAATGGTTGGGTGGAGTAGGGTGCTAGTGGAAAAAAGCTGGGTTGGGTGAGGTGAACTGGGGTAATAGAGGGTTGGGTGGGGTGCAGAGGTAAAATGACGGGGTGGGGCGGGGTGCAGTGGGGTAATGGCAAAGTACAGTGGGGTATTGGAGTATTGAAGGGGTTGCAAGGGGTACAGTGAGGCTATTGCAGTGATTGGTGAGCAGACTAGGGTAACAACGAGGAGAGGTGGGGTGCAATAGGTTACTGGAGGGTATTGCTGGGGTGCAGTGAAGTAATGGTGGACTTGGGTAGGAGTAAGTGGAGTATTAGCAGGGCTGGGTAAGGTGCAGTGGGTAGTGAGGTAGACCGAGGCTATGCTGAATATTAGTGGGGTAGGGGCGTGACTGGGTGGGGTAAGGGCGGGATTGGGTGGGATGCAGTGGGGTAAGGGAGAGACTGGTTGGGATAAAGACGGGATTGGGTGACGTGCAGAGGTAAGGGCGTGGTTGGATGAGATGCAGTGGGGTAAAAGTGAGGTTGGGTGAAGTATAATTGGGTAAGGGCGGAGTTAGGTAAGGTGCAACGGGTTAAGTACGGGTATGAGTGGGGTATGGGAGGGGTTGGGCAGTGTGTAAAGGGATAAGAGTAGGGTTATTTGGGTACCAGTAGGGTTAAGGCAGGATTACGTGGTGTGCAGTGGGATAATGGTGGGCTTAGGCAAGGTTTATTGGGGTAATGGCTGGATGGGTACGGGGCAGCGCGATATGGGAGAGGCCTGTTGGGGTGAAGTTAGGTAAGGAGGGGGTTCGCTGAGGTATGCTGGAGCAATTATAGGGATTAGTGTTGTTCCGTGGGTTAATGGTGGGGTTCGGTGGGTGCGGTGGGGGTACAGGCGTGACTGGATGGGGCAAAGTTTTGTAGTGGGGGGTTGGGTAGGGTGTACTGGGGTAATGGAGGGGTGTGGTGTGGTGCAATGGGGTAATGGCGAGGTTGGGTGGGGCCATAAGGGGTAATAAGGACGCTTGGTGAAGAACAATGAAGTATTGCAGGGTTTAGCTGAATGCTGGTGAGAGATAGCGGGGTTGGACGGGTGTAGATGAGTACTGGGGGGTTGCTTGGGGAGTGGTGGGGCAATGGCGAGATTGGGTGAGGCACAGTGGAATATGGTCGGGGTTATGTGGGGTGCTGTGGGGTAAGAGTGTGGCTGAGTGGGGTTAGGGTAATATTTTGTGTGGTGCTGTGGGATAAGTGTGAGGTTGGGTGGGGTGAAGTCGGGTAGCGGCAGCGTTAGGTGGGGTTCACTGGATAAAGGGAGGGGTTGGGTGGGGTGCGGTGGGGTAAGGAAGGGGTCTGGTGGAGTTAGGACAGGGTTGGTTGGGGTACGGTCGGGGTTGGGTGGGGTGTGATGGAAAAAGAACGGGTTTACGTGAGGTGCAATAGTATAACGGTGGGGTCGGAAGGGGTGAAGTGGAGTAAAGGTGGGGTTGAATGGGGTATAGTGGGGAAAGCGTGCCAATGGTTGGGGTGCAGTGGGGTGACTTCGGAGTTGGGTGGGATGTAATCGGATATGGGGATTGTTGGGTGGGATACAGTGGGATAACGGAGGGGTTGAGTGGGGTGCAGCGGGGTAATGGTATGGTTGTGTGGGGTGCTGTGGGATTATGGCGAGGTTGTGTGGGGTTCAGGTGGGTACTGGTTGGTTAAGTGGAGTGCATTGGGGTGATGGGGGGATGGGTGGGGTGAAGTGGGGTAATGATGGGGTTGGGTAGGGTACCGCAAGGGCAGGGCGGGGTTGGGTTGGGTCAGGTGGGGTAATGTAAGGGGTTAGTGGTAAGCCGTTGGATAATGTCATGGTTGGGTGAAGTAATACCGATGATGGGTGGGGCGCAGTGGGGTAATAATGGTGTCGGTCGATGTGCTGTGGGGTAATGGCGAGGTTAAGTGGGTTGCACTTGGGTATTGGCGGGTTGGGTGGGGAGCAATTGGGAATGGACGGGGTTAAGTGTAGTGTAATAGGGTGTGCCCGGGGTTAGGTTGGATGACGTAGGGTAACAGCGGGGGTGGGTGGGGTTCAGTTGGGGTAAGGACCAGGCTCGGTGGGCTGCAGTGGCTTAAGGACTGGGTTGGGTAGTGTATTGTAGGGTTGTGTGAGGTCTTGCATGGCAAGGGAGGGCTTTTTTCCGTTATGTATCTGTCCTAAACTCAAAATTATGAATCAGTAGCAGCAAAAATAAACTACACAGAGAAGCCATCGTCAGGAGGAGATTAATGTAAGCCTTCTTTTCCCTCGCTTTCCCGCTCACCTCTGTCCTGACCCCCTTCATCTCCATGGCTGTCCACGTCGGTAAATATCAAGGTAATTTTCCGCGATGTTTTACACCTTGTTGCCCGAGCTGTCGCCGACGCAGTAAAAACCACACATCACACCGCTCAGAAAATGTTGCGAGTCGGTAGTTTGATGGACAGATTACAGAGTACTGGGTTCGATCCGCCCTCAGCCACACAAAACAAATCATTCATATCAAGCTCTCTGTCAATCTGGACTGAAAATAAACAGAGTGTGCGTGTGTGTATGTTAAGAGCCAAAATTTATTCAGGCCGTGGAAATTTTGGCGTTTCTGCTTGTGGTATCTGAAGAGAGCTCCACCCGAAGCCTTCCTTGTTATTTGGCTCGCTCGCCCAATCATTACAGTCTCGTTTCGTCCGCTTCTCTCTCGTGTTATCAGTTAATCATCTCAGGTCATCATAGTCTTTCCCTTTCCACCCCCCTTCCCTTCCTTCCCCTCCTTCTTGCTCCGTCTCTCCCTCCCTCCCTTCCTTCCCCATCATTCTCCTCCTTCCCCTTTTACCTCTTCCTTCACCTTCTTTTTATATCCCATTCTTACCCTCCCTTCCTTTCTATCTCTTCCTCCCCTCAACATTACTTTTCGATTTCCTTTCCCTCCTTCCGTTGTATCATCCCCATCCCCTTCCTTTTTCCTCTCCCGTTTTTTTATCCTTCCTTCCTCTTTCTGGTCCTCCCCTCCTTTCTAGTGCTTTTCCATCCTTCCACCTTTTTTCTTTCCTTCCATTCCTCCCTTTTCATTCCTTCTTTTCCCTTCCATTCTTTCCCTCCCCTTCCATCACCAACTTCCCCTTCCATTCCCTTTTTATCTTCCATCCTCTCCTTCCCGATTCATCCTCTTCTTCCTTACCATCCTCTCCCTACTCTTCCATCACCATCTTCTCCTTTCATCCCCTTTTTTCCACCTTCATCCACTTTCCCCCTTCCATTCCTTCTCTTGTATCACCTGGCTTCTCATTCCTTTTCCATTTCTTCCTTCCACTACTCTCTCCACTTTCCCCTCCATCTCTCCCTTCACTTGCCTGCACCATCAATACACGTCCACACACACCATCTCTCATCACACCTCCAGCCGCCCTATCATCACCATCACATCACCATCTACATCAACTCCATCATTAACTCACATCATCCCGTATCCACCCCGTTCCTGGCTTCTCCTTCAATCTCCACCACCATCAACAAGGCCTCTCTCTGCATTCTCCATCAATCACCACCACCACCACCTCCGTGCATTCATCTTATAATCGTCTTATCCTCCATCATCCATCATTATTTTGCATTTTCAAACACGATTTTCTCATTTCCTTTTTGCCTAGTCGGTCTTGCGTGAGGTTTCGTGGAAAATCTAAGCCGAGATACGTCAAAGGCCAAGCTTCATTCGCTAAGTGCAAATCGACCAAATTCAACGTATCCATTTCATTATAAACACGGGAGCGTCATCAACATCGGCAGTTCCTGCTTATCATCCTTTATCAGTAGCATCATTATTAACTACACAACCACAGTGTTTTACCTCACTACCTTAGAAACCGTGGCTAGCAGTACCACCACAGCCACCCCCAAAATCACTATAATTAGCCTTCATCGACCTTATTCGGATTCCCATTATCAGCCCTCTCCTCCTACCCTACTGTTAAACTGACCTCATTCTGTCCACACTCACACCACCACCACCACCGCTACCACTACCACCACCACCGCTACCACTACCACTACCACCACCACCACCACCACCACCACCACCACCACCACCACCAACACCACCACTCAAAGGTACAGTCGACATCAAAATCCATGTCACCTCTCCTGCTTCTCACTCCATGGGATATGAGAAAATCAATGTGGTAGATCAGTAGAAGCCGAGAATGAAGGCACTGATCTCTGGCCAAATAAATTCATCAGTGTCGGGTGCTAAGGATTCACGATACTGATTTCGAAAGTCCGTGGGGTGAAAAAGAGGAGGTGACAGGAATATTGATGCCGACTGTACATACGATCAGTACCTGTTTTCTCCCTGCCTATCCATACTATCATCTATCTCTCCTACAACCATTACTATACGACCAAAACTCCTTTACTGTCACACTTATTTTCTCACTAACTACTTAGCTACCAAAGCACCTTGATGCCCACGCCACTACCTGCAATTATCTCACCTGTATCACCCTTATCACGATACACCAACACCTGTACACCTACACGATACACCTACTTCCTATGATCTCCAGTCATTCAAACGCAGTGTGGCCAGGCATCTGGAAATGAACAGATCTTGAATTTGGCTCTCCTTTGTACGTTTTTTTGTTTTTTTGTTAGAAGGAACGGTTTGCGGGCTCCTGGCCATTGGTTCCTTCTTCCTTGCATAAAAACGAAAAATCACTGTCACTATTAATTTTAGGATCCTATTTACTTTTTTCTCATTAAGCTCCACTCACACCAATACTAAAACCACCTGAATATATATCTCAACTCACCTTTGCCTCCATCACCTTTATATCTGCCTTCACAATCAACTTCTGTTCCAACAAATGTTACTTTATCACCAACTCAACACGTCTGCATTTAGTCGAGAAGATTCGTAAACATAATCAGGGTGAAATACAATCATCTTATCCTTTTACTGAGATTGCTGGATACAGGAATTTATGCTTAACACCAACATTTTATTCAGTACACCTCACATCATTCCCAACATCGTGTCACCTTTAATGAGAGCGTTGTCAAAAATTTCTATTGCTTTTCTATCTCCCCCCCCCACCTCTTTTTTTCTGCCTGCATTGCGTCTCTCTCCACCTCACTGTTACAAAGCTAGAGTAAAAATAGACAGACAAATAGGTACACTGATAAACGTCTTGGCCTTTAGTACACAAAACATTAGTAATACAAGACTGGAGGAGAATAAAGCTCTGTGCCTGAACATAAATTTTCCTTTTCGCTTTATATACAAAAAACTACTGTCCAGTTTACTATGAGTCAGATTTAATTGTCAGCCTCGATGATAATGCAGAGAATTATGGTGAACTCTCGAGAGGATGGAGAGCGAGAGACAAACGAAGACGAGGAGGAGGGGAGGGAGGGGGAGACCGATGACGAGATGGAGGGATGGGATGGAGTGGTGAGGTATATGAAAGAGGGGGTGGCTGAGCTGGGGGAGGGACATCGGAATAGCGGGGGATATGGTGACATAGAGGCAATATGTTTGTGGCCATCCCTTGCAGGATTAGGGCGTCTGGATATAAATAGACAGATGTTGGGCTTCACAAACTAACCATTTTTCCGGCTGCCGCATACATAAACTAACATTTGATGAAGGCACTACTGCCAGGGAATATTTCTAACTATAATCCTCTACTACCAGACGAGTTTATATAGGTTAACTTTCCGAGTCTGGTGATGTCTTTCAAGTTTTAGTCTTCCTTTTCCCAGATAATTTCACTGAGCTGAGGATAAATTTATTAAGCCAGAGGGGTTAGATAAACTGCCCATTCACCCATTCACTGGTATATGTCTATTCTAAGCTGGACAAAATCGTCTAGGGGTAGCACGAATTAAACAGGTATATACACCATAGGACTCAAGGGGTTATGAGAGTGTCTGGCAGTGTAGGGGTTGATAAAATCTAATATACTATAGCAGTAGCCGTGTGTGTGTGTGTGTGTGTGTGTGTGTGTGTGTGTGTGTGTGTGTGTGTGTGTGTGTGTGTGTGTGTGTATTTTGAGCAGCCGAAACTACACATTCAAATTGCACCAAAATTGGCACAAAAATTGCAATAAATTTGCTGATGTGAAAACAAATTGGTCCCATCACGATTGAAAAACTTTTACTGTATTTAATGAGTGATCAAAGTTTGACCAAATAACGCCGCTCCCAGCGTGCGTGCGTGAAATTAGGGTTGCGTTTACCGTAGATTTTTTCTGGCTTTATATCTATGTCGCCTTGACAGCCGATAGTGACAGTTAGACTAGATCAACACATAAACGTGACTCGGATTACCTGAAAAGATCGCGACGCGGGGGTAGACATATTGTGGAGGGGGTACAGTGCGCGAAGCGCGAGGAAACGAGTGAGAAGCAGAAGGAAGCGAGCACGCAGCGTGAGAACCCTCTGCAGAAGCAAGTGTGAGAGGGCCTGAAGGGCTCACGAACACTTGTAACTATCTATGGCCGGACGCCATAATCTCATAAGGGGTGGCTGTTTGTCTTTGAGTCAGTGGTTTTACGGGAAGGGGCACTAACTCTCCGCCAACCCATTTCTTGACATTCCAGTATGAAGACTCTCCAGGTACATAAAGAAAAACAATTGCACGAATAGTCATCACAAGCAAACCCCCACATGGTCGAGACAACTTTTAGCATTCCATATAACACCAGACGATTTTATTCAGCTGAGGGTGTCACGGGACCTTAATTATAAATAATGGTATAGTTCCAGTAAACCTTTTATGGTCGGGATAATTCCAGTACTGAGTTCCAGCTAATTACAGACGTTTATATTTAGCTGAGGGTGAGTTAATGGAGCCTGAAAGCGCTATGGAAATCTCAAAATACTTCAGCTGCACTCTTGAAAGGGGGGAAAGGAAGTGTGACCTGCATTTCTACCTACCTCCTAAAAGTCTACTGGTACACCTGCATTAACACTACTTGGCTTTTACATTTTCACTAAGATGAAGAAAATCGTATGGCGTTACCTAGATAACAGTGCTAGAGTTATCATCACACTTTAGGGGTTAATAGTACCAGAATTAATCTTAAGACTTCTGCGACTACCTCTCAGTTAAAAAGTTCGTCTGAATATGTTAGTATTAATAATCGCAGTGAAACGGCTGCTAAAAAAAAAAAACAAAAAAAAAAATCTTAATCTCAAGAAAGTATTCAAAGAGCGCACACCTCCTCCAACGCTAATGAAATCTATGCATTATTTTTGCATTAAGATCCTGATTTACCTCAAAATCTAATAAACTCTTCCTTGACCCACTGCCCACCCATTCACCAGACTTTATTGAAATCCGTAACAGCTTCTTGAGATATCTTGTACACAGACAAACAGACAAATGTAATTAAAAAAATCTCCGTCCATCTACGCTGGCGGAGGTAACAGCAAACTCATAGCACCCACCAAGATCCCTGAGAATGTGCAGTGAATCGTAAATTACTGCCTCTTCCACGAACAGAATTAAAAATAACTCTCAGACTAGTAGCCTCTAGCATCAGTTATATCCACTAAATATAAACCGGCGTGACTGATCACAATTCCTCTACTTGGAAGTGTGTAGGATCTAATGAGTCACAAATTAACATGTTTCATTATGTGATGTATACAGGAAAAAAAAAAATATAAAAATCTGTAACCAAGCAGTGTCGTAAATGAATCCAATATTGCAGTGAATAATAGCCGGGAATACTCTCTCTCTCTCTCTCTCTCTCTCTCTCTCTCTCTCTCTCTCTCTCTCTCTGTCGTATTGAATAAACTGAGAAGTGATCAGTGAATGAGAGGCCAGGTGCTTAAAGTAATTAAAGGATTCTGGGCATCATTATCAGCTGCTTCATCCACCATGTAATGAGCACCTTAATTGGCAGCCATAACGAGTTCACTAACAGCCATTCCACGGGCGGCGTGATGCAGGTATGTGCGCGACGGTAGTGAGAGGGGAAGGAGAGGGGAGGGGGAATGTCTCACAGTGTACCTTCGCTCATGCCAACCCCTGACTCCTCCTTGCTTCACTCATACATACCACACTCTTGTCTCTCCCTCGCTGTCTCATGCTGTGTCCTTGCTTCGATTTCTGTCTGCGGCATCTGACACAAGGTATATAGAAGCAGCGCGACTTGTTACTTCTTTCTTTTTTTTCTAGGAGATAATTATGACCACCTATCAACATGTCGATACTGGTCAATCTACAACGTCCTCTTCCACGGGGTAAACCACATCCATCCTACCACAATACTCACCACAGTAAGTCTAGTCTCGTCTCGTCTCTCTCTCTCTCTCTCTCTCTCTCTCTCTCTCTCTCTCTCTCTCTCTCTCTCTCTCACCAGCTGAGGTTTTGGTAGATATCTGCGTATTACACCTCACTGACCTGTCAACTGTTGATGCCCATTTTCAGTCTCGACAATCATTCTACCCTACCACAAGCCACCATTCCACCCATTCCTCTCTGTCCACCCCACTATACTCCTTTTACACGAACTTGGCCCAGATTCTCGTCATTCTGCAATTTTTTTTATGTTGCTCGGGGACAGGAAAAGACAATGCTACGACTCTACAACCTCTCCATGGCACTTCTTCTTGACCTGCACCATGTTCTAGTGTTAATCTGTGGCTAAGATTCCGCAATCAAGATGGAGGTGACAATTTTAGGCCAGGTTACACTAAAAAGAGTATAGTTTCTCCTCTGCCGTGGTGAATAATATAAAAGTGACTGCCCAGGCTAGGAGTCACCCCACAAGGTATCGTGCACTGTTCTCACCCTCTTACCACCCCACCACCATCCCAGCCCATCATCTCCGCCCACTACACCCTAACCTGAAGGACTTACTATGCGGCCACACTTCCTCGAACCATGTGACTGACGAGACGAAACGAAGCACCGAGTTGGAGCTGCTTCAGTGTCCGTGTGTGATTTGGACGAACCCCGGAGCATCGTTCCCTCTGGTTGATCACATGTCTGGAGCAAGATGGCCTCAGCCTTAAATCAACCTCTCCAGAAACATTACACTGATGGAAGCGATCTGTACTGACTTCAGTTTATCTGAGTAGTGGAGTACCATGAACTGAGAGAAGGACTGCACTGCCATGGAGCCACTGCACTGCTAGGACTGGTTCTGGCACAAATCCTTCATGGGTACAACCTGAATAAATATATTTAAATGTCCACCTATGCAGATCTGATGGATCTGAACTGACATGAAAGGAAATGGAATTATTGAAACAAGGCTTAAAAGATCTGTTTGAGCCTGAAATTGGCTTAAATAAAAACTAAAATGGATTAAAACTAACGAGAATATTAATGAATAAAAAAAAAAAACTATCTTACTTTCCATGAGGCAATCTTTGAAGTGGGTAAAGATGGTATTTACATTTAGCACTTACATTTAGACCAGCCACTGCACAGCTACTTACCTGAAATAAGCAAGAGAAAATACTTAAATGCATTATCTAATTACGCATTAACTGTGTGTATAATTATGTTTTAAAATGTACAGTCGCCCCAAGAAGTGATGGCAGAGTTTCAGATTGCTTCGGACACTGCACTGCCATGCGTTCCGTGAAATCTTACTGAATTCAAGGTAAAAAATTCTGTACTTCATCACGTTACATCGAAAAAAAAAAAAAGCAGTGTAACATGCTAAGAACTATGAGAAATGAGTAACATGAGGAAATGATATGTTTAGAAGGTAACCTGTAACATATGTTTTCCCGATCTGAATGTGTAATGTATTACTCCAAGCGTGGTGCACAGTATATCCCCGGGCTCATGTTTACGTCCCAATTTCAAAAACTGATCATCTAGTTTCGAAGGCCAACCTGGGAAAATTCTCGTGCATGCAATACGTTACTTGCTTTTCAATTGCTATGGTGATAAAGGAACAATAAGAATATCGCAAAAATTAAATTATTCTTAGTAACGTTACCCTACCCGAAGCTGCAGCAAGACCTTTTCTGCTTCTTATTCCTTGTCATCCCCTAGCATATAATAAATGCAATTAAGTACTTTATTCCCTATTGGTTCAAAATTACTAGGTATGACAGATTATTCCTTTTTCTCTTACACTAGGCAGTAAAAAGGACTAAAACATGGGCTTACAAACTCGTGCAATGCAAAAGCACATACTTGTTCGATCTTTTAAATCTGGAAAATCTTTCATTTCAAATAAACAACTATGTCCTGTCTAAATGAAAGTGCTGATTTGGAAGTTTTGAACTCACTGATATGTTTGTTGCATTTTATTACTCTTGCCAGTCGTTCAGGCACCGAGGATACTAGACTATTACACAAATTTGCATTCTCCATGGAGCTCCGACTCTTGGCAAATTTGCAATTTTTCTTAGTGGAAAAATGTCCAAATGCGGTGTAACAGCTGCATGTTTGTGAGTAAAAGCTGTCTTCATTCGTGTTTGTTGATCGAGCCATTTAAAATAGCCTACTGACTTTACGCCGCATTCCCGCTTTCTGTCGCCGTCCATAGAGACAACAAAAACGGAAATAAATGACTTTTAACTATTCGCTAGTAGTCTAACGGTAAATTTTTAATAGATAAAAATGACAGATTTTCATTGTTTACTGAAGGCCTTTTCTTTTCAGTCTTACGCTACCAAAAATGATTGCTTGCTACCACACTACAATTAAACTCCGCAACTTATTCCTGACTGTCCTTGAGCGATAGTTCTGAAATTTCAATCAGTTCCGTTTAGGATCTCATATTATCGTAACCAACAAACTGTCTCCTACAATTTTGAAATACATAAGTACTTTGCCATTTATTTATTATTTTCTATTATAATTTTACATAATAGGTGTCTTCTTGCAAAGATATAAGAGGAGTATTATCCATTATCACTGACCGAAACCTTCTGGATACTCCGCCGTCACTTCTTAGGCCGACTGTACATAACAGTTTAGTTTTGCACTGTGGTTGTTGGGGCCATTTCGACTGATGTTTTTCTCATCATTATGCCGGCAAACGATTATGACAACATGCTGAGTGGATGCGATCAGAGAACACACTGAAACAAGTATGAAAGCAGCAAATACGGGAGCTTCAGGGCCCTCGGGTTTATGCCCTTAGTGTGCCGTGGTGTAGGAGGATGATTTTGTGTGGTGAGAAGTGAGAGGGTGAAATGGTATGGTGTGGAGTGAGAGGGTGGTATGGTATGGTGTGGTGCAGGAGGATGACTTTGTGTGGTGCGAAGTGAGAGGGTGATATGGTATGGTGTGGAGTGAGAGGGTGGTATGGTATGGTGTGGTGTGGTGTGGAGAGAGAGGGAGTGGTATGATATGGTATGGAGTGAGAGGGTGGTATGGTATGGTGTGGTGCGGGAGGATGACTTTGTGTGGTGTGCAGTGAGAGGGTTGCATGGTACAGTGTGGTATGGTGTGGTTTCAATAATGTGGCTAAAGTTTAGGCCTCGTTTCCATAGGTCATTAGAGACGTGCAAAGCCGCTCTCAGAGATGCTGCTTCATCTAAAAATCGATTGTAATAACATGAACAAACTAGATAAAGACGTCTTGTGCAGAAAAAAACTTCATTACGCTGTGACTTTCTTACACAAAATCGTTTGAGATTACACCATCAAATTAACAAGATATTAACTTACTGAATAGTTAAACGAAGACTTTTTCTAATCTTTTTTATACTACGAGAGGTCCTTCCCATGCTGAATTACAAAGCTGAGATTCAGTAGATATAAAAGTACGTCACGTGGTTATAGAGGACAATGCTTCTAGCCATGGCTGATTTTCATTTCAGCAGCCTCTCTGTTCATCGGTGTAATATCATCTCTCTTCTTCAGCTATACTTCCTTCATTTAGTCGCATTTCCTTGTTCTTTATTTCAAGGTAACTTTTTCCTCTTCTCGGTATTTTCCACTTCTACTACCTCCTCCTCCTCCCCGTCCCGTCTCACTATACCAAGAAGTAAAACCGCTATGGCTTTCCTCATTACGGCTTCCCTCCACGTTCTCCCCCTCCCGCAACATACCACGACGCTCTTCACCTAACCCACTCCGCCCTCCCCATCCCACGTCTCCCTCACGTAATTGCTGATTAAAAGATACACAGGATATTCACCCTTACATGAGTTTACATGGTCTTTCTTTTACGTCTCATGTTTCTTTATAATTATTCCTCATCATTATAGAGCGTCTTTTTAGTGAGTATCCCTAACATTTATAATGTTTTTCTCTACATAGCATACTCTTTTACACCTTAAAAAAGTGCTCCTTGTGCTTTACTTGTACCGTTTTCAGCTGTTTCGGGTATATATTGACAGCACTCTCTCAGAATATTAGTGATACGGTGAAGTTTTCTTGCACTCTATGGGTTGCCACACAGTTATATTACGGAGTTCTCGCCAGCACAGAATGGCCAGAAATCCTTATTTGCCGCGCAGTGTGATGAATTTCAGTGGTTGACAAGTTGGCCTTAATTAGTGGTTACTTTGCAGGAGTGTGACGGGACAAAAGTGGTGTCAAAACATGTACTAGAAAATACATTGATGCCAAAAAAAAAAAAAAAAAAAAAAAAAAAAACTATGGTGTGTCTAAAAGGGAAGAAGTTCTGTTTAAATAAAAGCTAAATATCACGTTGTATTGCCTGGACATGAGCGCTGACAGCAAGGTATGTCATTGCTGATGACGTGGCGTCCAAGTCAGCGTTAACATAGCAGCAATCGTAACTAACCTCGACATTAACAGTATACCGCGGTACTCTGCTTCCTAGAGCCATGCAGTTAGTCTTAAATAAATTTACAGGCATGGAAATGGTTGTGCTGCCCACTTCAGCGAACGGAACTCGGATGTAAGTGTCAGTTTGGCAGCATAAGTACAACTAAACATTGTCTTACCTGGTGGTGTCACGTCCGATCGATCATGATATCCACTTTTTTAGAGAGGCAGATGATGATGTGCTGATGCAGTGTTTTCATAAACAAATGCTTGGTAGACATGAACCAATCACGTATGACATTGTGTTGTGGTTGAACATTTGATCAAAGAAAATAAATGGTCCAACGTGATATAATCGATCACCTGGTAGAGACCCATGATTTATTACCCATATATTTTTCACCTTTTATAGATGGCATTCTACTGTATGTGGATCCCGGGAACTGGAAGACATTCTATCGCGACTTTCGTGCATTTTAAGGACTGGGCAGAGGTGCGGTATAAGTCCTGTCAGGGGCACAAGTTCGCTTACTATTTCAGTGTAGTAGTTGCTGTTGTTCCCTAAGCAATCTGGCCGAACAGCCCCGAATCCCTAAGGAAGGCCGCGGCCGAGACCGGGTTTTCCCACAGAGCTCTCAAAGAGTAATTATGTTGTGTTGTTGGTGAAGGTGATTGTATGCAATGCATTCTTCCATAATATGTTTAATAATATGGGAAGCTGTGTTGCATCCTGGACAGGCGTTAGCGACAAAGCCATCCAGCCTCTTCTGATAACTCAAGAGGGCTGGATGATGCTCATATCTCAGCCAGGCCAGGTGGACCCAGTCCTCACGAGGGAGATAGGATTCAGAAAGATGGATATTAGGAGGCCGTGCATGCAGCTGTGTGTTGTCTTTAAGTGAGAGAATGAGGCGACGAGTGATCAGATTATGGATATGCCTTTGGATGCTGGTTTGAGGCTGGTTTTGAACATCCACACTGTGCACTGCAGTTTCCACGCCGTGTCTACAGAAGCCATGTAACTCAACGTACCCGATCATAATGTCATCCGTTAGTTATTTATTTATTTGATTATTTATTTTACTTTCGGTATTACTATCTCTTTCAGGTTATTCAAACTGGTAGCTTATAAAGTATTACAGAATGTAACCTTTCCTTTTCAGTCTTTCCTATGAAATTTCCATATCAGTTTTCCATGCTGCATGGTGGTTTTTCTCGCTTTTTCCTGCCAGTTTTAAATGGAGGGTTTGGAGGCGGGGGGAGCCTTCTTGCTTTACTATCCTTATCCTTCAACATGTAAAATTACTGTAGATCTCGCGTTCTTATTCTACTATGTAACAATCAGCCTCGAATGGACCATAAGGTCTTTTGCTGTTTGCTTTCTTTTGGACCCCTTTGTACTCTCTCTCTCTCTCTATCTCTCTCTCCCTTCTGTAGCTGTCTTTTCTTTCTGTCTTCTATCTGCCTCTCAGTCTGTTTCCGTTTTTGTCTCCCATTATGCTTCCGTCTTTGTCTCCCTGCCTGCCTGTTTGCCTGTCTACCTGTCTCTTTCGCTACTTACCCTGTCTCCATCTCTGTTTCCCCGGTAATAAGTATTTCTTGCTTGCCTGAGTGTGGGGCTACGATGCTGTGGTGGCTGCATGTCTGTCTTAAGATGTAAGCATACCCAAAGTTTAGGATTAGAAACGCAACCTGTGGTGGAAACACAGTTGGTGGTGTCTTCTTGTATGCCGGCACATGTTTGCGTCCTTTCCGTTCATACTGATGACATTATAAAGACACTGAGACACATAAATATGGCCATAACAATGGCTAGAATGTCACACGCATCACCTCATTACAGATATGCCTTCCCCATTTGTACATCTTCAGCACAAGGAACAGTTAAAACCTCATTACAGATATGCCTTCCCCATTTGTACATCTTCAGCACAAGGAACAGTTAAAACTGGCTACCACTGTCCCTCTGAGGTGACAGTCTGGTCCTTTAGTGGACCTGAGTGAGACTTTTCCTTTACCATATTGATCTTAATTTGGAACGAAGAAAATACCATTCTTTATTTTCTGTATAACACTTGGCCTTGGAAGGACCTATATATCTGTTGCTGTTTGCCTTCCGTTGTACTCGTTTGTACTTTGACGTCTTTTACTGGACAAATGAGCGCGGAATCGAGTCCGATAGTGGTGGATCCAGAGGAGGGTCCTGGGGGTTTGGACTCTCTCCTTTTCAGCTGTGCCATAATTTTCTACAGGCCGTCAGGAGAGGAAAAGTGTTACCTTCTCTTTATACACACACCCAACACACGACACAATGATAAAAAAACAATTATTGACTGGAATAAGCAACACATTTTTCCAGCTCTTGTATTAATTTGACATTAGTGATAAAGGTTTGTCCTCAGTGGGTAATTAATACTGGCATCCTCTTTCATTAAATCCTGGAGCCGTCCGAGTCAGATCTGCTGTGTGTGGGTCACATGTGGTCGTGTGGTGTAATGAGAGAGCAGACAGGCTGGTGGACGAACCTGCCTTGAAATACACCCCCAGGATTCTGACCTCACACTCTTATTAACACAAATTACACCTATAATTAACACCTGCCCCACCCACTAAATTACCTGCATGCCAACCATCCAACGTTACCCCCACAGGTTCACTGATTACTGCACCTTGTGGCACTGGTCTCCTTGTACATATACACCATGAATACACATACATCGCGCACACTATATAGGCTACACATATACCACGTACACTATATACACATACACCAAGTACACTATATACACACACACCACGTACACTATATACACATACATCACGTACGCTGTACAAATATACACCGGGTCCACGTCACGAACACATTCAGCAATAAACAGTCTCATACCACAGACGATGGCTAAGGTATAATGCCCGTTCGTTATGTGCCCTGTTTTGAAGGGTGGTGCTGTGTGGAGGCTCCCACCATCCACTTAATGTAGTGCGACCTCTTGGTGACTACATTGACAAGCCAAATTGTTTCCTGTAACCGAAGAAACCATTTACTACACAGAGTGGTACCTTCACAACCAAAAATGACTTCTTGTAGTCTAGTAAGTTAAGTGGCTCCTACTGCATGGGACTGGCAGGGGTTTACATCTAAGCGATGGTTGGGGTTTATTGCTCAGTGTCACTCAGGAGCTATTAAGTTGGACACCCTCGCCTTAACTGTTGGAACCACGTAGCCTGACCTCAGGCTTTTCCTCTTCCTCCACTCTTACATTCCATTCTCTTCCTGACCCTTATTAATTCCTCTCCATCTCTTTCTTTTTCTCCCTTAACTTTTGCTTTCCCTCTCCATGCTCCTGGTTCCCCTTTTCTTCCCCGCTCTTTTCTTTTCCCTTCACTCTTCACTTTTTTCCTCTTCTTGCTCACCCTTCTCTTCTCCCTCCTCACCCCTTTCTATTGCCCTTCCTCTTCACGCTTTTCTCCCCTCATCCGCCCTCCTTACTACTCTTGCAGCTGGAGGTGATCTAGTATGATGAACGGTGAAGAAATGGAGAAACTTTTAAATTTTTCTTTGCTGCATAAAAATCGTCTAGTATTGGCGGAAAAAAAAAAAAATCTTAGTTCAGCCATCACTGTGCGTTCGTTATACAGAAAACTTTAAACCCTCTGGCTGCCTAGTGATTCACAGAATAGCAAAAATCACCTGGCGTTAGCAAATGATATAAGGGCTAATTTAACCCCCTGGGGGTAGGGGGGTTTGTCAAGAATACTCCCCCAGTATCCCTGCTTGTCGTAAAAGACGACTAAAAGGGTTGGCGGAGGGTTAGTGCCCCTCCCCGGAAAACAACTAACTAAAAAAACAAACAATAAGCCTCGGACAAGGACTGACCAAACGTTGACGACCAAGGACCGGACAAAGGACATTGCAATTGGAACGTGGAATGTAAGGGGAGCAAATGATGAGGTGAAAGAGAAAGAGATTGTTCAGGTGCTTGTGGATGCGAAAGTGGATGTATGTGGAATAACTGAAACAAAATGGAGAGGAGAAAGTGTGAGAGAATGGGAGTATGGATGGGGTATATGTACAGGAGTAGGTGAGAATGAGAGGGCAAAGGAAGGAGTATGTATAGTTGTGAGTAAAAGATGGAAGAGGAGCATAAGACAGTATGGATCAGTTGGATCAAGGATTGTGTGGGTAAAGTTGAAAGTTGGAATACAAATGTGGGCGATTGTGTGTGTGTATGCGCCAACGCAAGATCGTGCTAGAAGAGTGAGAGAAGAGTTCTGGACAAATGTAGAAGTGTGCATGGAAAAGTTTGGAAGGAATGAGAGAGTGTTTTTGATTGGTGATATGAATGGTAAAGTTGGGAATGTGAAGGTGGATGGAATAGTTGGTGAGTGGGGTGTGCCTGCTGAGATAGATGAGAATGGGAGTGCGTTAGTGGACATTTGTGCTGGGAGGGGGTTGGTGATGACCAATACCCTCTTCAGGCATAAAATGATCCACAGGTATACATGGCGAGTGATGAGAAGGGTGGGTGGTGAATTGAGTGAAAGGAAGGCAATGATTCATTATGTGTGTGTGGATGAAAGGATGCGAAGATGTATATTGGATGCAAGAGTTTATAGAGGTTGGGGGAGTGGACTTTCTGACCACTACTTGGTGGTGGCCAGAGTTAAAGTTCAAGTAAGATGGAGGAATAGAAGAAGGGAAAGACGAGAGGAAGGAGTAGTTGCAAGGAGAGTGGAAAGGTTACAAGAGGATGAGAAAAAGGCAGAGTATAAGAGAGAAGTGGAGGAACGATTGGGCAAATATGAGTTGGAGCAGATGGGGGACGTGGAAGGTGTGTGTAGAATATTTACAGAAGAAATATGTGCAGCATGTGATGTGGTGTGTGGAAGGAAGAGAAGACGGAGGGGGGTGCAAGGAACAGCGTGGTGGACTGAAGAGGTGAAACGGGCTGTGGCACAAAAGAAGAAAGCATACAATGAATGGATGAGAAATAGGGGCGTGGAAGAAGTTGAGAGGCGGAAGAGAGAGTTATATGTAGAAAGAAAGAGAGAGGTGAAAAGATTAGTACGAGAGAGTAAGAAGAGAGTGGATGAGGAATTTGGAAGGAATTTGAGTGTAAAGTGGAGGGACTGTAAGAAAATGTTCTGGAAAGAGGTGATAAGAGTAAGACAGGGTGGAAGTGGAGTTAGCAGGGGAGTGAAAGATAAAAATGGTAGATTACTAGTGGAGAAGGGAGAAAAAGTGAGCAGATGGAGAGAACACTTTAAGGAATTGTTGAACGTGGAGGATGGAAGTAATGCGAGTATAAGTGGCTGGGGAATGGCTGGAAGAAGGAGGGAGGAGAGAAGACAGGAAGAAATCAGTAGGATAGAAGTTGTGGAAGCAATGAAGAAAGTTAAATCAGGGAAAGCCCCAGGAATTGATGGAGTGTGTGGTGAAATGCTGAAGCATGGGGGAGAGATAGTAGTAGAATGGATGTGGAAGATGTGCAGGTTGGCCTGGGAGGAAGGTAGAGTCCCGGAGGATTGGAAGTCAGGAATAATTATTCCCTTGTACAAAGGAAAAGGGGAAAAAGAAGTGTGTGGTAATCATAGGGGCATTTGTCTTCTTAGTATAATAGGAAAAGTATATGGTAGGATACTTATTGACAGAGTTAGAGAAAGAACAGAGAAATTAGTTGGAGAAGAACAGGGAGGCTTTAGGAAGGGAAGAGGTTGTGTAGATCAGATATTCATTCTCAGATCTTTAGTGGAAAAGTTTCTAGAGAAGGGAAAGAAGTTGTATGCGGCTTTCATGGATTTGGAGAAAGCATATGACAGGGTGGATAGACTAGGATTGTGGAAAGTGTTAAGAATATATGGAATAGATGGGAAGTTGTTGAATGCTGTGAAGAGTATGTACGATGGTGCGAAGGCTGCAGTGCGTGTGGATGGTGAACTAAGTGAATTTTTCTCTTTGAAAGTTGGGTTGAAACAGGGATGTGTCATGTCTCCATGGTTGTTCAATCTGTACATGGATGGGGTAATAAAGGAGGTACAAGGTAGGGTGGTGGATGTTGGAGTGGCCCTGGTGAGAGAGGATAGTGTTTGGAAACTCCCTGTACTGTTGTTTGCAGATGATACCGTGTTGTTGAGTGAAGACGAAGGGGAGCTGCAAGGCTTGGTGGATGAGTTTGAGAGAGTGTGTAAGAAACGGAATCTAAAGGTGAATGTAGGGAAGAGTAAAGTGATGGTCTTTGAGAGAGGTGAAGTCAGTGAATGTACAGCGAGGTTGGATGGTGAGGAGTTGGAAAATGTGAGTACGTTTAAGTATTTGGGTAGTGTGATGAGTAAGGATGGAGGTTTGGAGGGTGAAGTGCTTGAAAGGGTACAGCAGGGAAGAAAGGTTGCTGGTTCTTTGAAAGCAGTGATAAGGAACAGGGAAGTGAGCATGGAAGTGAAAAAGTTACTACATGACAGTATTGTGATACCAACTCTAACGTACGGAAGTGAAGCTTGGACGTTGTTGGAAGGACACAAGTCAAGAGTGAGAGCCGTGGAAATGAGTTATTTAAGAGGAGCCTGTGGAGTCACATGGAGAGACAGGCTGACGAATGAGGATATAAAGGAGCGTTGTGGTGTTGATGTGGATGTGATAGGAAGCGTTATGAGGAACACACTGAGGTGGTTTGGCCATGTGGAGAGGATAGAGGGTGAAAGACTGACGAAGAGAGTGTATGTGAGTGAGGTGGAGGGGGAAAGAGGGAGGGGGAGGCCGAGGATGAGATGGAGAGATGGGGTGGAGAGGTATATGAGAGAGGGGGGTGTGAGTTGGGAGCAGGGGAGTGAAATGGCGGGGGACAGGGCGACTTGGAGGCGATTTGTTTGTGGCCACCCCAAACGGGATTGAGGCGTCTGGCAATAGATAGATAGATAGATAGTGACACAGTTAAAGGAGGATTAAATTCAACAATCTCAACGTAACTGGATTTTCAGCCGCTGTGTTCCTTATCAGTTTATAATACTCTCTCCTTTCCATCCTCGCTAATTCATTCTCGGACTTCCTGGCTGATTTATTTCGGGTAGAATCGTACTCTAGTGGACGATTTGTTGTACTTATTACACCTTATTATTACATAGCATTAATACAAACAAGGAATGGGTAAATGACATACAAAAGGATTTTAAAGCCCCACACATAGAGATTATAATATTTGCAAAGGACGAGGTACTGGAAAACCTCCCAAGCGAACAAGAAAACAGCCTTTATATTCCATGATACCCGTTACTCAATACCAGTTCTCAAGTTCATATTTTAGCCACCCACCGAATTGTAAACGTTCAACTTTTCATTCCACCTCTCACTCACATGCTGGCTCCGTACTGTATCGCTCTCGGTCAAATATGTAATAGTTCCTCACCAGTTCACTGAGTGCCTGATGGTGTAATCGGACTGCGATACCAAAGCTGGGTACAGAGTCCTAATCTTTTAACCATCTAATGACTCCTCAGCTCTACCCGATCTTTCTAAGCACCTCCCACACACTCCCCCACCTATTATGCTTCCTTTTGCTGCGTCAGTTCCTTCACTAATACGATATTTGCCTTTTTTTATTGTTCGATATTGCCTTAATTAACCTCTTCACTGTTATCGTTGTCCTTAGCTGAGAAACATCGCCTGGCAGCAGCACGAATATACTACAAAAAGACGTCATCTGATAAAAGGAGTAATGGGAAGCAATATTTAGTCACACAGGAGCAAGACGATGAATATTATGCTGACCAGCAACAACCTTCACGATGATAAACCTTCACTTACATATCATTACGTATCAGCAGAATATTACTTTAGGCATTATATAACTGCTTTATCTCCTCGCCTCTTGTAATATCTCCGTGTCTTGCCGTCCATTATTTAATACGATGCCGGATAAATTACAAGGTTTAGTTAATTATATATATTTTGCCACCGCTGTGGATCGGCATTACGTTTGCTTTATGCTGACCCGTGTCTAAGCGACACATTATACCGCACCGGGAATCTGTCTGGGATCAGGTTTATCAAGCGTATAAACTCTCAGACTTTTATGACCCAATCATTTGAATGAAATCATCTGGTTCTGACCGGAATAAAATACTAGAGAGGTTTGGAATAAGAGAGCTGAATATTACTGGAGGATCAACAAGTCTCCATGGCAGTTTACTGCTAAAAGAAAGTACACCATAAGACATAAATGTGAGACCATAAGGGCCGTAATGTGAGGCTTCGCCAAAGTCTACGGAAGTTAAGCAACTTGCGTCTGAAAAACCTTAGGGAGTGACTACCAGCCAGGGCCGCTCTAAGAGATGCTCAGTCATCTAAAAAATATAAAATAATAGTAATCCCTTCCTTCCAACATTCACTCATAGTTTGGTTGTGAGGTGCTTAGCAATGTATGAGCGAAGACAACAGTATAAACATTATCACACACAGTTTAAGCCAAAGAGGGTTTACAAATACAGAACCTGTTGTTTGGCCCCCTGGCGTCCGGCACACACACTACCGCACCGTATCATTAGAACAATGTGTTGGTGCAGGAATACTAAGTACTCGTAGGTGGTGACCAACCGTATACATAAGCTTTCGTACGCTACCGTTATATTTTAGATGAAATGTTTGTACAGTTATCTCCGGCCACACAGTAATCTAACTTTTTACAAAGTACAATGAATAATAAGGTAAATAATACACAGAAAAATTCATGATAATATTCGACTACTATGGAGACTGTTATCGCAAAAAGTTATTAACAACCTTTATGGATACGGCCTCGGGTCTCGTGTCCTGCTTGTTTAAGGTAAGTCAGTGCCCAGAGTGGCTTCAGTAAAACCGTTGACTAACATTTATGTAACTAGATCCCCGAACCGGTTGGGTGTGAGTTGTTAGGGTGTGGCACATCTACCTTATGCCTCGATATTCGGGTTGATAATTATTTAGTGTGTGTTCCTCCGGATTATTACCATACCCTAAATTCTCTCCTCCCTTTCACCCTGCTACTCTCCCTAAATTCTCTCTTCTCGTTCACCCTCCCTCTACCTTATTATTCTCAGTGTCTCGTCGACTCTTCCCTTACAATCACTCTTTTCTATTCTTACGGCAAGAATACTACACCATCGTAGCGAGGTGGTTAACGAGCTGTGTGAGGAGATTAATTGTAAAGTAAGGGGTGCTAGATAACATTCTAAGCCAACTTCTAAGCCAAATGCAGTCCTTGGATACCCATTTTACGCCTCACTCAACTGTTGATTCTCCAGTTATTATTTTTACTCTCGCTTAGTTGCTATTTTTCCGTTTTTTTTTTTTTTTTTTTTTCCTATCTCTCACTGAACTGCTCATTCGGGACTTCTGATTTATACTTCCATATAAAATATTGCTTTTGCACCAGCTTATTAAAAACCTGATACCGTCATCTGATAACTAAGATAAACTGCTCATCTATTATAACCGTCTAATGATTCGTCAGATCTCTCACAACCTGTTAGATAATCAGTACCCCCTAATCTTTTTTTTTCTTTCTTTCTTTTTTGTCCTCTGTACAGCATCTCACACTGCCTCACCCTAGACGCCTTACGCTGCGTTAGGGCAAGCGGGATGTAAGTATATACGAGCTTGATGGTGATGATTATGCAGCTAAGCAACAATAACCTCAGTGATGATAAAAATCCTTCCTGTACGTTTGTAATACCTTAGTGGTCTTACCGTATATTGTTTTTTCTTTGTCCACTAACCTGGTCTATAACTTCTATATGTCCATCTTGAATTGTGAACTGGAACAAGAAACTTTCATTAGAATATATGACGCTAATAACGAAAAAGAGCTAAAGAAAAGGTATAGAGCCGTAGTACTGCCTCATTATTCCATTCAACAACATAAAATAAATTGTAGGAGTCCATTGTAGAAAGTATGGAGCGTATTCTAACGTGAAACCTTAAAACCTTGCTTTAGATTTCTAACGATGTGCTTATAATTATCAGCTCAGCTACAGCTTTAGTAATTTCCATGATGACAGTTTTGGTGCTTAATTTGGGGCTTTTTGGTTTGTTCCAGCAGTATGCTGACGAAATGGGCGAAATTGCATTTAAATAAGACTTTTAGTTGTCAAACAGCTTCCCGACGATGGGAGTAGGTCCACCGTAACTTTAATAACTTCCGAGAAAACCCAGTTCTGATACTCAAGTTGGCGCTTTCTGGCTTTGTTTAGCGATATGGTGGAGAAAAGCTGCTTAAGTAACAACCACTACTTTCCCTATAGCTTTCCAACGATGTGCGTAGGTTCAGTGTAGCTTCATCCTCTTCAGTGATGTTTCACTGTTTTCTCCGTACTTACAGACCATTACATCGGCTGAGGGTGGGACATCAGGCAGTAAACGGTTAAATTGACTTTCCCCCGTCACAACAGATATTCTCTCTAAACTAAAGAAAATCGTTGGCAGGATGCAAGAATGACACACAGACGTCATTGTACAGAAGGGGTTAATTTCAGAGATAAATTTCTGGTGGTGTGCTTTACTGTATAGAAGGTCCCCCCACCTACTCAGTCACTAACCACCAACCATCAAACTACATACAGTATAGTGTTCTTGTTGGCTTGGCTCACTTGAACACCAAGCTGCAGAAGAAGGCCAATCACCAAGGTAAGGTGAAGAAACTATGGCCTGCTGCCCGATAAATTACGCGGCCTGGCTAATTTTCTTTATCTCCCGACTACTATGGACCAGCATTACATCCCCGTGTCCAAATGCCACATTATACCTGGTCGAGGAACCTGTTGTGTGGCCCCCTGGCGGCCGCAATACACACTACCGCACCGTAGCATTACAACACTGTGCTGGGCCAGGAATACTAAATACCAGCCCAAGGTACACACCCTTATTCATACTAGGTCTTTATTGATTTTCAAGATTAATAAATTTCTATATTAATTATTTGTAATCAAGGAATATTCAAACCGGGTCTTGGATAATTTCTATTATACATAAATTTCCAAAGCAGTTAATTATAATCAGGAATATTTAATTGTAATCGGCGGAATTTTTTTACGTATTCTATCACCTTAATATTCAATCTGGTTTGGTCATAAAGTGCTCGGTAGATGTTGGAGTCAAGAAAACAAATATATAAGAAAATCAGGTAAGCCTTTTGCTTGGTTTAGGTTGAATAAAGTTTATGAATGCGGTCCGTCATCTCGTTTTCTACATAGTTTAAGCGAAGTAAATGGTCATAATGTCTTCAGTAAATCCACCACCTTGGAGGTAACTACAGATCCCCGAGCCTGCTGGATGTATGTTGTGAGGGTGTGGCACATCTGTCTCATCAGTCAATGTTCACACAACGTATCCCACTACGTTACAGGGGTTGGCGCCAGCAAGGGCATGCGGCCAGAAAACTTTGCCCCCGCTACCTAGTGGAGGACTTCTGGAGGGAGGCGTGGCGGGGGTTCCGCCGGCATAGATCATGGGTCCAGGGCGAGATGGGGCTCGGGCCTGTGCTAGAGGGTACAGGGCATTGCGGTTCCCAGGCTGCCGCTTCCGCCCAATAGAGAGGGGCCCGAACCCGGTAGTAGCTCCCCAGGAGGCTGCCCTATCAGTGGGTGTATAATGGCGGGATAGTTGCAGTGCCAAGAAGCGATTGGAGGGTGTCCCTGCAGCTGTCCTGGCAGGGTGCCCCAAGGCCACTACCACAGCCACTGGTAAGCTGGTGGGCTAGGGGTCCCAGATCCATTGCCTGGACCTGGGATTGTGCAGTGAGTGGGACCTGTGCTGTGTCTGTCCCCATTTATTAATACTGAAGATGACAAAACAAAAAAGGTTTCAAAGCAAACCTGAGGACAGTAAATCACGCATGGGGATGAGAGTGGGTTCATGGAATGTGGGAAGTTTGAGGGGAAGAGCAGGGGAAGTCGTTGAGGCATTCAGTAGGAGGTGGGTGGATGTGGCGTGTTTGCAGGAAGTCCGGTACAGGGGTGGATCAGCCAGAAAGATTGTTGGGAAGGACTGTTGCTTTAAGTTGTTTTGGCAGGGGGGGACAGACGGATATGGAGGTGTTGGTGTGATGGTTGCGGAGAAATGGGTGGAATATGTTCTGAATGTTTTGAGAGTAAGCGATAGGATATTGGTAGTGAAAATTCTGTTGGGAAGAAAGATAGCTGTGATTATATCAGCATATGCTCCACAGGCAGGATTGGATGAATCAGAGAAAGATAGATTTTGGGATGATTTAATACGTGTAGTGGGTGGTATGCGGGATGATGAGAGTGATTTTGGGAGGGGACTTAAATGGTCATGTAGGTGAAGCAGCACAAGGTTATGAAGGAGTGCATGGGGGATGTGCATATGGTCTAAGGAATGCAGAAGGGGAAAGGATACTCGAGTTTGGGGAGGCAACGGACATGATTGTGTGCAACACATATTTTAGGAAAAGAGACAGTAGGTTAATTACGTATGAGTCTGGGGGAAATAGCAGTCAGATAGATTATTTTCTGGTTAGGAGGGCTGATAGGAGGTTAGTGAGGGATGTTAAAGTTATAGGAAGTGAGGAGTGTGTGCAGCAGCACAAACTATTGATTTGTGATATGGTGCTTAAAGAACAAGTGATGAAAAAGAGGACTTATGTACCTAGGAGGAAAATATGGAAGCTGAAAAACCAAGTAGTAAGGGATGCCTTCTATAGCGGGTTGAGGAGAGTGGTGGCTGAACAGGGAGCTGTAGACAGAGGCGTTAATGAACAGTACAGAGCCCTCAAAAACAATTTCTTGAGAGTTACTGATGTAACATGCGGCTGGACAAGAGGACCACCAAGACATAAAGTAACTTGGTGGTGGGATGAGGGTGTAGAAGCTGCAATTAAGGAGAAAAGAAGGCTTTTCCGGGAATGGAAGAAGGGTGGCAGCAAAGAGGAATATTTGGCTGCCAAGCGTAGGGCTAGGAGAGAGGTATACAGGGCAAAGTCTGAGTCACAGAGACAATTACTTGATAACCTAAATCATGGGGAAAGGAAAAATATATTTAGGGTGGCAGGTCAGGTGAAGAGGGATAATCGGGATATCATAGGTGAGCAGTGTGTGAAGAATGATGAAGGAAGGGTAGTGGTGAACAGTGAAGATATTAAAGATGCATGGAGAGAGCATTATAACCGGTTGTTGAATGAGGAGTTTGACTGGGACAGGGAAGGTTTGGAGCCAGCAGATCCAGTGTCTGGCCCTTGGCCTTTGATTGATACTGCTACTGTGAGTGAGGCAATAGGCAGGATGAGGGTGGGGAAGGCAGCAGGTGTGTCTGGGTTGACTGCCGAAATGTTGAAGGCCTCAGGCGATATAGGGGTGAGTTTAGTCACTGACCTGATAAATAGGATTATTTATGAGTGTGTTGTCCCAGATGATTGGCTGAAGAGTGTAATTGTAAATGTGTATAAAGGGAAGGGTGATGCCCTGGAAAGAGGAAATTATAGAAGTATAAAGCTTTTAGATCAGATAATGAAGGTAATGGAGAGAGTTTTAGAAGGTATGATTAGAGAAAGAGTGAATATTGATGAGATGCAGTTTGGGTTTATGCCAGGTAGGGGGACCACTGATGCCATATTCATTGTTCGACAGCTTCAGGAAAAATATATTGGTAGGAGAAGGGATCTTTATTTTGTTTTTGTCGATTTGGAAAAGGCCTTTGACAGAGTCCCTAGAGAGGTGGTGAAGTGGGCAATGAGAAAGCTTGGCTTGGAGGAGTGGCTGGTTAGGGTGGTTATGGCCATGTATGTGGGTGCTCACACCCAGGTGAGAGTGAATGGAGATTTGAGTGATGAGTTTTCCGTGAATGTTGGTGTGCATCAGGGGTCAGTCTTGAGTCCCATGTTGTTTATCATGGTACTTGAAGCCCTTTCACGTGACTTTAGAAACGGACTCCCGTGGGAGTTGTTGTATGCTGATGATTTGGTGTTGATTGCAGAGAATGAAAGGGAGGCGGAGGAAAGGTTTAGGAAGTGGAGAGATGGTATGGGGCAAGAGGGTTTAAGGGTAAATGCAGATAAAACAAAAGTGATGATATCTAGGGTTGGTGGCGGTACTGTCAAAGACGAGGGAGAGTGGCCATGTGCAATTTGCCACAAGGGCGTGGGAAGTAATTCCATCTTGTGCGGTGTGTGTGATAAATGGGTGCATAAGAGATGTAGTGGTATCAGAGGTAGACTGCGAGATAATGCTGATTTTATGTGTACGGCGTGCCGGGGTGAGCAGGTGGAGATCGTCAGACGTGAAAGGATTGAACTTGCTGGTGAATCTCTTGAGTGTGTGGAAGAGTTTTGTTATTTGGGAGACATGTTGTGTGCTGGAGGTGGGGCTAGAGCTAGCTCTGTGGCTAGGGTGAGAAGTGGTTGGAAGAAGTTCAGGGAGCTCTTGCCTCTCCTGACATTGAGAGGGCTCTCTCTACGTGCTAAGGGGTCTTTGTATGCAGCATGTGTTAGGAGTGTAATGCTGTATGGCAGTGAGACCTGGGCAGTGAAGGATGAAGACATTCGCCGGCTCAGACGTACAGAAATGACAATGATTAGGTGGATGTGCAGTGCGTCCCTGCGTCCAAGGCCTGGAGGGGCTGGATTTACAATGGAAGAGTTGAGAGGTAGGATGGGACTGGAGTGTATTGGTGTTGTGATGAGGAGAGGTAGATTGAGGTGGTTTGGACATGTGGAGAGGATGGGGGATGATAATTGGGTGAGGAAGGTGAGAAATGTTAATATTGGGGGTGGGGTTATGAGGGGTAGACCGAGAAAGACATGGGACGAGGTCATTAAGTGTGTCCTTAGGGTTAAGGGACTGAACAGGGAGGCTGCAATGGATCGTGCAGCGTGGAGAGCCGCCATTAGGTGACCAAGGCCGACATATGCAAGCATGTTGGAGCCTTTAAAAACGAAACGAAACGATTTACTGTTAAATCTGGCATACATCATGGAGCTTTTGTCTCCCTGTTGCTTCTTACGGTACCTCTAACTCAACCGTTCCTCCCTTTCACTCTCCATCTCTCCCAGCCTTACTTTTCAGTCTCTTCAACGCCTGTATCTTTTTTCATCCTATTCTATTTCATCTTTCTTCAAGATGTTCTCACTCCACTTCTTCGCATTTAATAATCCTCCTTCTCTCCCCTTTATCATTTTCATTTCTAAATCAGTCTTGTTTTCCTCCTGCCTTCCTCTCGCCCTGTCTCCGTCTCGCTCTTGCCCCCTCTCTCATCCACCTCATCTCAGTCAGTCTCATCCCACCCTTTTTTTTTTTTTTTTTTTTAATGTTCGTGCTGTTCCCGTTCCTCCATTTTATCTTTCTTCACTTCTCAGCTTCTTGCTGTTTCTTCTGATCCGTCTGTTTCACCCCCCTCTCTCTCTCTTTCTCTCTCTCTCTCTCTCTTTCTCTCTCTCTCTCTCTCTCTCTCTCACACACACACACACACACACACACACACACACACACAATCTATCCAACAATCCACACACTCTCTCCAAAGACACACAACTGTAGAGTCTGTGCACACATGACCTCCCACACAATGTTTTCTTGTATAAGCTCTGCTCAAACCATCCAGCAGTTTCTTCACCACACAGTGCCTCTCCAACCATCCTTCTAAAAGCCTGTACAGCGTCCCTCCACACACATTACTACCCGGTACACACAACGTAAGCGTCACCCGGCAGTCTAAGTGATCATTATCCCTCAGCATATTAGGCGGTCACAGTCACTCCAAACCACCTCCTTATTTATCTGAGGCGAGGCAGAACAATCCACAAACATAGCTTAAACGGCAAGTCGCTCCTTACCTAAGTATAATTGCATAACGGCAGTAAAAATGTAATGGTTATGATTTCTGTCCTCATCAGGAATAAAACTGTTAAAACTCTTCACACCCTGAAAACGTTATTGGAAACTTTTTAGCCATCAGTTGACGACAGGTCACTCGTAAACTCACTAAAATAATATGGCTCCAGTAAAACTAGAAAGATTCAATTTCCTGCCTAAGTGAAATGACTAGCTGACAGTGCTTTTCATCTCTATAAGTGAATATGTATGCTGGTTAAAATAACCTGGTTGGTAACAAGAACAAAGTACTAATTATTCCTGTCGTCGTCACGGGGTTAAACATACACTCATATTAGCACAGACACGCATAAACTGCTAAGTTTATGTATGTTAACTCTTCGACAAGATAAATTTTAACTTGTATTTTTTTTATGCAGTCAGACACTGTTCTTTGGATGTGGAGTGCAATTTTGTAAATAATAAACATAGGCTCCTAAAAGCTCTCACAAGCACGCATTAAAATATATTAGTTTGTATATCCCATTTACATACCTAAGTTTGTATATGTATACGTTAATACTTATACATACATGTGTCAACAAGCAGTTCAGTTCACTATATGTTTTTTATTCCCCAGACACCAGCAGAAGTGACCACAACTGCTACACAACTCCTTGAATCCTCTGGTGGGGTTTTCAGTTTATTCAGCTTAGGAGAGAGTTATCCATCCAGACGGGTTAGAAGCAGCCTTCAGTCCCTTCAGTACGAGGCGATAAGTCAAAGGTGAATAAAACTGAATGTAGCAAGGATAAAACAAAAAACTTTCTAGAAGTGAAAGAATGATGCTTGTAAATAATTTTAAAAAAAAATGTAGCAATATTACTTTTGTACTTACCCTGTTGCGAGGGAGGAGCAACCTGTTAGATCTCTTAAAGAAGTAAAGAAAAATCTTGCGAATTATTTTAACCATTGAAAGTAAAAGAATTGCATGTAGTACCGCAAAAATTACCCGTAAAAACGCTTCCTTGGAGTCTCAAGCATAGATTGTTTTTTTAAGTGGCCAGCAATTTACCATTCCTTATATGCTGACATATTTTTACTGAACGAACGCTTAGGAGTCCCTTGGTAGAAAAATACCTTTTTTTTTTTAAAATCTATTTTCCTTTACTGTTGGTTTCTGCAGACGATTTATGCCTGCCCTCATGTGAGATTTTTGCAGGTAGAGGGGACAGACATAGCGCTCATTAACCCTTTCACTTCAAGAGGTTCTTCCTTAGCTGAAGAAAGTCGTTTGATGTTAGGAAGATGAAATATAAACGTGTCATCGCTCTAAAATGTCTATTCTCTTTACACCAACAAGGTCTTATTTACTGTATTGCAGGAAAGGGAACACTGTTCAAGCTGGAGGGGTTACAATCAGCGTTCATTAACCATGTCATTAAAAAAGGTCATTCCCTAGCCGAAGAAATTCAGAAAAAAAAAATAAGCAGGCAAGTGCAGAAAAAAAAAAAAAACGTCCTCAAGTTGAAGTGGTAAAGTATGTTGTAAAAAACTACCAACAGTTAAGCATTCTTACATGTATATGCTTTACACTCCCTCTTTTGTCTTTCTTTCCTTCATTCTTTCCTTTCCCTTCTGCCTGTGGGTGACTCTACATTGAGTGACAAGCCTAATGGTTTCCTGTACACCAGGAAACCATTTAGTACGCTGGGTGGTAACCATATAATCAAATTATGGCGCCTGGTGGTTTAGTGGGCAATTACAGCGCTCCAATCGGATTGAACCGGTGAAGGTTTATATCCAAGGGATGGTTGGGGTTATTGGTTACGTAATGTCATTCAGGGATGAGTGAGGCTGGTCACTCTCATCTTAAATGTCAGGACCAACTTGCCTAGCCCCGGGCTCCTACGCTCCTCATCGGGCAACGTAGGATTGGATGATGGATGGATGGATGGACATGTATATGGTGATTTTATTCTTAAAAGGCAAACACAGCAGTCCCGTGGTGAGCCTGGGTGGACCTGGGGGAAGGAATTCCTAATCCCGTCAGTTATACGTATTTTATCGTGTATTCTTGATAACTGACAATTTTATTTACCTTTGGGGAGACATTTCACAGTGGGGGGGCTTGATGGAGACAGTTTCTAGTCCCTTCACCGCAAAAGGTTTCCTCAAAATTAAATGTAACAATAACAGCATCCTGTGACTGAACGGGTTAACTCCTTAATACTATAACGTCTGGTTCATTCCTGCTGCCAACAGACGATTTTATTCACCTTACAAGTTCATCCCACTAGGAGGTTAATGTAGGCTACGGGGATACCTTTCCAGCTGGAAAGGAATTTTCAGTCCTTTCCCTCTATTATGTACGGCTGTTTCTACAGTACCATGATGTATCTTTTAATTCATTGATATCGCCACATGGTTTTACATACAGTAAATGAGACTGTTGGCAATGGAGGTGCTAGTACCTTACCTCCTTCACTGCGATCTTTCTTTTATTTCAGTAAAATTAACTGTAGGGAATAAAGGAAAAAATGCTCTCATTGTTTCGAACTTCCCTCTCTGATAGGCGACCTCAGTGACAATGGTTTTCAATAATTTCAGGTCGCAAGTTTCGGATGAGATCTGCACTTTGTTCTTGCTGCAAACCCACCGACCCAGTCTGTCTGTCTGTCTGTCTGTCTCTCTCTCTCTCTCTCTCTCTCTCTCTCTCCCCCTGCCTCATACTGTTTACCTTTCTGCCTATCTTTATGGCTTCTTTTGTCTTTGTCTCTCCCTCTCCCCCTCCTCATTTCCTTTGTCTCGGTCTCTCCCTCCCTCCCCTTCTTTCATACCCTCTCCCTCCTTTCCCTTTCCCTCACTCCCCCCCCCCCACACACACACAGGGACTAAGAAGCAAACCCCGACATCCTGCCACACTGGGTGAGCAACACAGGCACAGTGTCACTAATGCGCTTGTCAACACCTCGCCTATGTGTTGCTGTGTTGTCTGAGGCCCAGTGTGGTGCGTCAGTCAGGATGTGACAGGGAGGGGCTCGCCGCCACGCCTTACTTCTTGTGCATTGTTCTTTACTCCAATGATTCATCAAAATTCTTGATATGAAAGCACCGGCAAGTGGGACAATTCCGGACGTGTGGACCTATTGCAAACAGCTTTCCTTTTCATCATTATTCAGATATAAAATTTTTATGATTTCAATATGGAAAGGCTCCATACACTTCAATTTTGCCTGTAATTTTCCACTTACTTTGACAATCTGACCCAGGAGATTGCAACAAACAACACTGATAAATTAACATTGACTGATTCATTATTATAAGTGTCATTTGCCTCGGATGCACAATATTAATTTCAAAGTCTATGGAGTGATAAGCAGTAGTAGTGGGAGGACTTTTGTTGCTGTTAGCACACTGAAAAAAATATATATATACTTTTTTCAGATGCAGATACGAAACCTGTAACGTAACATACCTCTTGTACGCATTTCTTCTCCATATTTCTCATCAGCCTTAGGATGTTAAGCGTATCAGCACTAGGCCACTATGTCAAGTGTACTCTGCGAACTCTTGTCAGCTGTGATAACCAACCTTCAACTAAGCATGAACTACAGGAGCATGACTACTGTATTTACACTAGTCTTCATCCTGTTACCCTCACTGTGATAAGCCCTATCATTAATTTGACAAGTTGATATATTTTTATACAATGAAATCTAAAAATGAGATAATAAAAGACTTCTGCCACTCTCGGTACCCTTTCAGACTCATGATGAACCTCACGCCTAAAAGGAGCCACGTAAGTCTTGATTCACTCCACCTGTCCAACACTCAGCCTATTTAGCGGAGGCTGAGGGCGGTGCGGAGAGACTGAGGCAGGTAATGAAGACCAAGAGGCTCACATCCATCCACAGGCAACAAATCTCCTCTTAGTCCAGCAGAAGTATGGTCAAAATACCGACTTACATCCCTGGCAGCTGACACATAGAAAACACTCTGAGAGATTGGAACTGTTTCTCACTCCGACTCCAGTACTCTGACACTACACCACTAGGCTTAGGTGTATGAGAGAGAGAGAGAGAGAGAGAGAGAGAGAGAGAGAGAGAGAGAGAGAGAGAGAACAAAAATTGTTACCAAACAACATGCGCAAAACAAAATGCTTGTGAGAAACCCAAAGCGGCTATTCTCCAGTACTATTTGGTGGGGACTTATAAAAGTGGGAATGTGTGGTAGTTCATTTGCATACACGAGTGATGGTGAGGGGGTGGCAGGATGCGAGAGAACGTGAGTGGGTCGGCGTGAGAAAGTGTGATAACCGGGCGTGAAAAAGGCATGGAAATGGTAAAACAGGGGTGTTGGAAGAGTGTGAAACTGAGAAAGAGTCCAGAAGTGTCTAAAAGTGTGAAAGAGTGTTGGGAAGTGTGGTAAATAAGAGAGTGAGAAGGTGGGAAAGTGTTGGAAGAATGTGGGAAATGAGAGAGTAACAACAGGAAGAGTAAAACTGTGTGGTAAGTGTGGGAAAATGTACTGGGATAGTGTGGAAAATAAAAGAGTGAAGAAGTGAAGGATGAGATAGAGGGACGAAGTGGAGAGGTATATGGGAGAAGGGGATGGGAGCTGCAAGCAGGGCAATGAAATGACGGAGGACAGGGCGACATGGAGGAGACTTGTTTGTGGCCATCCCTTACGGGATTAAGGCGTCTGGCAATAGATAGAGAGACAAAGGAAGTGAAGAAAGGTATGTTAAGGGCAACATTTGTTTTGGGATAGCATTGGAGATTCGAAAGAGTACGTGTGGGACAAGCGTGAAATGGTGTTGGAAGAGAGTGAAAAATAAGGGAACGTGGATGTGAGGGAGGATGAAGTGATGATAAGTGAGAATGAATGTTGGAAGAGTTCGAAAGAGTGGAAAAGAAAATGAGAGAATGTAGGGAAGCTGAGGAGTGGAAAAAGTGAGAAAAGATGTTGGTGGATGAATATTGAGAGATTTTTAGTGTTAACGTTTTGTAAGAACGAATACAAATGAATGAAGTGGATGGTTTGAGAAGATGCGTTGGAATGTGTATGGGTAGGTATAAGAAGGCTAAAGGAACAGGGAAGTGTTAGGAAATATGAAAGTATGATATTATAATATGAACGAGAGTTGGAATGGAAAATTAGCATGAGAATGAGATCTGTAAAGTCAAACTATTATGAAAATAATTCTCTAAATTTTAGTTTGAAAGCAAGAGTAGTATGAAAGCGTGATATTAATATGAGAGTATGGTGAGTATGAGTGGAATATTAGTTTGGGGATAAGCTTACTTTGAAAGAAAGATATTATGTAATATTATGTATGACAGTAAGATCAGACTTAAGTCAGAACAAGAGTGACACCTATGGGTCTCAGATTAAGTACCAGGCACCAGCAGACATTCCCCAAGATCTCAGACATGAAGCTAATTACAAGGAAGGAACTTTTCAGATTCTAACAGCTATCCCTGTTTATTTTCTCTCAGTTACGGATGGGTCAAGTCTAGAAAATTTATTCTACACTACCAGGGGCTAAGTCGGCCCATGTTTCAACAACCTGAGCTCTGAAGACAGCAGCTCTATAGAACAGTTCCACCAGTCAGGCTGCAGTGAATTCAGCAGGGACGACGAGAGTCAAGGTATATTGGAAACACATGGTAACGCACCTGGGATGTTTCCCCATAGGATCCCTTTTTCATAATTAAAAACAGTGTCCTCTAGTACGTATGACGCCTCCAAAACAGTCAAGATGGGCTATATCTGGAGGCAAAAGGGACAAAAACAGAACACTTGGACAAGAACTGGGTTCTTCATCGTGGCCTACCTCAGGGCGAAGTTTATTTCCGAATCAATGCCCACTCAAGTGGGCATTGATTCGGGTGGAGTCAAAGGGTGGAGTCAAAGGCTTTTCGTCTCATTAACTCTCCTCCTTTTACTGACTCCCTTCAACCTCTGTCTCTTCGTCGCACTGTTGCATCTTTATCTCTTTTCTATCGCTACTTCAATGGTCACTGCTCCTCTGAACTGTCTGCATGCATTCCTTCACCTCCACGACAGGCGCGTAGCACCGGTCTAGCAGCAAACTGTCATCCCTTTTCTGTCCAACTCTCCCAGTCCTTCATTTATGCAACAGGTCAACTCTGGAACTGTCTCCCTCTGTCTGTATTTCATGCTTCCTATAATCTCCAGTCTTTCAAACGCAGTGTGTCCAGGCATCTCGAAATGATCGGATCTTGAATTTGGCTCTCGTATTTTTTTTTTTTCTTGGAAGGAACAATAATTGCGGGCTCGCGGCCTTTGGTTCCTTCTTCCTTGCATAAAAAAAAAAAGTGTCCACAAGACGCCATTGAATAGGATTAACCATAATTATTGGGGCTTACCTCAAAGCCACAGTTCACCTAATAACTCTCCATCAGGCACGAATGGAAAGGACTCTTATTCTTGTCCAGCTGCTATGGTGTCTATAACCTTAAGTCTGTCTTAGGGGTAATCTTCCGTTGTCAGACCTAGCAATGGAGTTCAGAGACAAGAAATGGTACCCTGAAATTTGAATCTCCAAAGAAATGATGGCAGTCCAATGAACATACCGCAAGCTGACACCTACACACCGCTGGCGATCTTCTCACCTACCTTTCAGACTCCTGGTCATCCTCCTTTCGGGACTTTGGCGAAAACTTTGCCATTGCACTTGACATCTCAAAGGCTTTCGGTCGAGTCTGGCATAAATCTTTAATTTCCAAGCTGCCCTCTTACGGTTTCTATCCTTCTATCTGTGCCTTCATCTATAGCTTCCTTTCTGGTCGTTCTATAGCCGCTGTTGTAGACGGCCATCGTTCTTTTCCTAGATCTATCAACAGTGGTGTTGCTCAGGGCTCTGTCCTATCACCATCTCTTTTCCTTTCATTCATCAATGACTTTCTTAGCTGTACATCTAACCCTATCCAATCATACGCTGATGACTACACCCTTCACCTTTCCATTCGATTCCCGCAACGTCCATCTCACCAGTTACTTTAACAAACAAGGGATGAGGCTATGGCACACCTAATGTCTGACTTGGCTCGTATCTCTGACTTGGTTAAAAATAATCTGTTATTTTTTAATGCATCAAAGACTCAGTTTTTACACCTATCAACCCGACAAAATCTTCCACAGGTATACCCATTAATGTTTAATAATATTCAGATTAATCCTGCATCATCCTTGAACAAGCTTGGGGTTTCATTTCCTAGGGACTTATCTTGGAAAGATCATATTACACCTCTTGTAAAATCTGCTTCCAAGAGATTAGGTGTGCTAAGCCGACTCCGTTCCTTCTTTACCCCTGCACAATTGTTGACTCTATACAGGGGTTTTATCTGCCCCTGTTTGGGGTACGACTCTCATGTGTGGGGAGGCTCCCCACATACAGCTCTTCTCAATAGGGTGAAGTCAAAGGCTTTTCATCTCATTAACTCCCCTCCTCTTACTGACTCCCTTCAACCTCTGTCTCTTCATCGCACTGTTGCATCTTTATCTCTTTTCTATCGCTGCTTCAATGGTCACTGCTCCTCTGAACTGTCTGCATGCATTCCTCCACCTCTACGACAGGCGTGCAGCACCTATCTAGCAGCAAACTCTCATCCCTTTTTTGTCCAACTCTCTAATGCAAGAGTTAACCGTTACTCCCAGTCCTTCATTTATGCAACAGGTCAGCTCTGGAACTGTCTTCCTCTGTCTGTATTTCCTGCTTCCTATGATCTCCAGTGTTTCAAAAGCGGTGTGTCCAGGCATCTCGAAATGATCGGATCATGAATTTGGCTCTCTCTTGTATTTTGTTTTTCTCTTGGAAGGAACAATTACTGCGGGCAGCGGCCTTTGGTTCCTTCTTACCCGCATAAAAAAAAAAAAATCATATATAGTGGCCACTCTATTAACACTCGCTAACTATGGAACTGTATCCAGTTCTATAGAACCTACCTATAGAACTGTACCCAGTGGTACACAAACCCACACTGGTTTATTTATATATACCACTGTATATAATCATTGCCTAATGCATGGGTCTGGTAGGGTGGATAATTATCTGGTTACACCCTTCTCTTGATACAAATATACACAAACCTAGTCTTCATTAAATGCATGCTTTCTCTCCATCTACACTACTGTCTTATCTAGATGTAAAGCTGTCTGTGTACCTCTTCAAAGACACTAAACCCCAAAGTTATCATAGTTCAATGAAAAAGCAGGATTAGACCGGGAATAATTAGGATACGAGTAAACCAGTGCCAGATCGATGAAACCGAAAAATCGTGTGAGGGAGCGTGAGACTGTGAACCCGAGGAGAGAAGCTATCGTGGTGATTAGTCAGGGAGGATTACCTGGGAATGGCATCCAAAGCACGTTATGAAACACGGCCCAGAGATGTAAATGTACTTTATAAGCCTCTTGAAGTCCAGTTAGATGGATTGCTTGAATAACGATGCCATCATATACACACCCTTAACGTATATTTCTTTGCTGTTATCACTTTTGGCGGCAGCAGAAATAAAAATGACATCACGTGCTTGCTCTTAATTTAGCTTTCCTTGCTACTGTTACTTCTGTTTAATTCATATAGGGCAAGACGCGACTGTCAGCTGAATAAATACGACGTAGTGATGGCAAGAATAAGATAGTTTCCGTGTGGTCACCCTTGATTTAGCTTTTCTTGCCACTATAACTTTGGCTTAAGACTTTCACCCTGTATTATTCCCAGCACAACGAAATGTGAAGAGGAATACAGCTCTTGACAAATTTACTTCCTAGGCAACATAAGCGTCACACACTACCACCAATCGCTCACAAACAGCTTAAAATGAAAATACACTCCGTTACTCGCGGCGTTACTTTAACCCTCAGAGAGGAAACTAAACTCAAGGAAATCCTGTGCTCGTAGCAAAAGTGTAGTAATTAAGATATCTTTCGTTGGAAAAATAAAACACACGGTCTCCGTTATCCAATGTTGGCTGAAATATACCGTCAAAAGTATTCCCAGTTACTTTAACCTACTGACGAGGATAGAAAGACTAACTTTCATTCTTGCTACCACAGACGATTAGATTCAGCTCACGCGTGGCCTTTCGTCATTTAACTGTTAACTATAAAACCATCAGGTGGTAGCAAGAACGAAATGGTTAGCTCATGTCCTAAATACCTGATTAATACTTTGATAATGGACGCCAACCCTAACCTGAATTTATTTCTCTAATCGAACAAGAGTTAAAATTTACACATGTCATGTCTTGGATGATTTACGTGTTACTATTTCAGTCTTCAGAGGTTGAAAGCCATTCTTATGCTGAATAGTATCATCTAGCAGATGCAAAAATAGGCATGACACCCCGCGTCCTAGAAGTACAGTTTCGCTCCAGGAGATAACTGCTCAGCTAAAAAACCGCAGCCATCGCGGCACAAAAGGACGATTCATTAAGCGGTGCTGAGGCCTGATTACCGCCATGGATCATCCTCACACCAGGTCGTGACTCGGGTACCATCCCACACACTCGTCCCACACCCACACCCATCCACCCCTCCTCAATCCCCCACCCCCTTACACACATCCACCCCTCTTCACCCAACCCCCTAGCCACGACACCTCACACAAAGCACATACCACAGATTACGCTTTCTTTGGGGCTTTAAGAAGAACCTACTGTCGATTTCTGGATGTGGCTGACCCTATTTTACGTCACGTTGTCTTGTGATAAATGGTTGAGTATACTTCCCTCTATATTTCTTTCTCTGTTAAGATCCAAGCTGGATGGTTTTATGTGAGTCGTGATACCTTATGTACGTGAGAGCAATGAATGATTACTTGCTTGTCGTTCTTTTTTCCCCCTAAGAGCAATGTATAAATTAAGCCATGGCCACACCCATACTGACCAACCTACAACGCCCATATTCATGGATGTACGAGTATTACCCCCACCCTGCCTCACCAACCACCACCATTCCCACCCACTCCTCTCCACCCTTCCCACCCTTTTTCCACCCTCCCACATCGAACTTCTGTGACTTGGATCTTCCCACCGCCAACACTGCCCCTCATACCAAACCTAACTTCACAGGGTGTAGGCTACTCACCCTACTTTGCCCAACCACCTACCACACTCTATGCCCACTCCACACCACACCATCCATTTTTTATGCCCACCTTTGACTTGCACCTTACCGGCATACCTGTACCAGCCAGCTTGACAACATGTACTTCTTGACACATGCCCCACCACTCATCATCATCATCATCATCATCATCACCTTACCGGCATACCTGTACCAGCCAGCTTGACAACATGTACTTCTTTACGCATGCCCCACCACTCATCATCATCATCATCATCATCATCACCTTATCGGCATACCTGTACCAGCCAGCTTGGCAACATACTTCTTTACACATGCCCCACCACTCATCATCATCATCATCACCTTACCGGCATACCTGTACCAGCCAGCTTGGCAACATATACTTCTTTACGCATGCCCCACCACTCATCACCATCATCATCATCATCATCATCATCATCATCATCATCATCACCTTACCGGCATACCTGTACCAGCCAGCTTGGCAACATGTACTTCTTTACACATGCCCCACCACTCATCATCATCATCATCATCACCTTACCGGCATACCTGTACCAGCCACCTTGACAACATGTACTTCTTTACACATGCCCCACCACTCATCATCATCATCATCATCATCATCATCATAACTCTGGTCCGACCCTGGCAAGGCTCTGTATATTGCAAGGGGACGCCGGATATCTACACAGAATATGTACGGCACTGTCTCTGTAGAACGACCCAAAGAAGCAGTTTCTTACCTGTTGTTGACAGGTCTACTCGGCCAGAGAGACCGAGGTTAAACAACAAGAACAACAACCATCATCACTGCCACCAATACCACCACCAAAACCATCACCTCCATCATCATCGCCACTGCAACTATTACCACTACCATCACTACTACACACTGTCACTATCAGCACTAACACCACTGCTACACACACACACACACCATCATTATCACTACCACTATCACTATCACTACACACTATCACTATCATCATCACTACCACCACCACTGTTACACAGCCACCATCATCATCACAACCAATATCACAACTACCATCACCACTACAGACTATCATCATCACTACAACCATCATTACTATCATTATTGCACACCGTCCTCATCACCATTACCATTATCATCACTACACACAGTCACTATCATTACTACCACCATTATTACCCCATCATCATCATCACAATTACTACCACCACCACAACACATTATTACCATTATTACTACCATCATGAGCACTACACATTACCACCACCACCGCCACTACCACAATTACCACTACCACCATCACTACATACTTTATCATCACAGCCACCATCACTAGAAGTTATATCACCACCACCACCACCTCCACCACTATTACATACCGTCGCAACATCACCACTACCATTATCACCAGCATCACTATCACCACGACTGCCACCACTATCACACTGCCATCATCATCAAAACTGCTAACATCACCACTACACACTATTACCACCATCAACACCACTACACATTATCACAACTATCACCACTACACATTATCACTACCATCACCACGACCATTATCACCACTGCCACCACTACGACACATCACAATCACCACTAATATCATAATTAATACTACCTCTGCCATAATCACCACTACCGCAGTCACTACTATCGACAACACCACTACCATCACCACCAATAATATCATCACCACTATCACCATCACTGACCACCACTTTCATTTCTATCGCCATCACCACCACCACCACCACCACCACTACTACCATCATTACAATCACCATCACATACTGCCACCATGTACCACTACCACAACTACCACCACCACCACCACCACCACCATTACAATCACCATCACATACTGCCATCATGTACCACTACCACAACTACCACCATCACACACTACCACTACCACCATCACCACCACCATCTCCACCAAACACTCTCACCACCACACACCACCACCAAGAAGAGAGACGTCATCGTACTGAAGGAAAGTTGCTGAAGAAAATTTTCTGAAGGGGCTTTCACACATTCAGGAGTTGGACGAAGAGTTGCCAAGAGTTCAGACTCCTTGTGGAATCTTGTCAATTTGGCCAAGAATCCAGGGGCTGGATTCACTAAGCATTTAAGGTGCCGGATCTCCTAACGGTGCCTAAAGATACGGTGCTGAGGCAGAATCAGTCATTCACTAAGCATGGGCGCCGCCATCTTGCACCAAGATCTGGCGCCTGAAGTTAAGCGCTTGGGGGACATACCTTAATCTACATCACAACCCGGAGTCAGTGTGTTTATCAAGTATGCAACTTCTCGGCCTATCGTTTGCCTTTGTCCCTCTTCACTTCTAATCAACGTCGTAAAAGAAGAAATTGAACAGACAGAAAGATAAAAGATGTGCCATAATCGTTTTTAGTGCTGCGAATAACTCTGGCAATACTTATTTCTTTGCAAGGTAATATGAATGTGTCAAAAATAAACATGCCACTGGGAAAGCCTCCACTGGGGCCGCTTGGGCAGTCAGCTGCTGATGTTTACTGTACAGCGATGGGGCTTGTGGCTATGAATTTAGCTCACCGACATTTACGTCGAGAGAGAAGGTTCAGAGACCCATTTGTCCCTCTCCATGTGCCTGATGAGCATTTGCAACGGTATTATTGGTTTCCATGACATGAAATCAGACTTTTGGCAGTTCATGGGTTGATAATGGATGTGCTAAACAATGACGGTTTGATATACTAAGGTGATTAAACTTATATGAAGACAATAACTTTATATCAGACATGGCAGTGGAATTAAGGTGTTAAGTAAACCTAACCAACAATACCCAAACAAAGCCTGTGAGATACAAACCATTTCATGCATCAATATACTGGATAAGGTAACAAGGAAAATCAAAAGGAATGACTTCTTTAACAATATGAATGCTCAACATGAGACCAAAGCAATATTATTACTGATTTATGGGTTAAATTTTATCCTTTGGGATATAGGAAGTTTTTCTAAGGTAACTGCTTACAATACCAAATGATTCTTAGTCATTAATGCCAAAAACATAACCCACCTTCCTCCCCCCCAAAAAATGAAATGACTTCTTAGTTTTAGACTTTTATGATCAAGCTAACCAAAGTGTTATAATCAAACCCTACCTCTACCAGTAACGCCTCATGAATGGATTAGGTTTGTTTGATATGGTAAGTTAGAACAAACAGCTTACATCCTCACAAGCACTATGTAACTAACAACAGAAATATGCATTGTTTTTTTAATACTTAAAGTTTTCTTTGCCTGCCTCATTGCCTTGGCTGCCTTCCCTTAACTTGTGATCTGATATCACGAAATTTCTTCCTCACTTCATTGCTCTCCCTGTTCACTCTGCTAACACTATTCACTCTATAGGTAATAGTTTCCCATGCTAGCATCTTTGCTTTCTTTGAAATGTTTGTGTCTCGAGAGGAAAAAATATTGTTTTTGTTTTGGAGACTTCATTAATCAAAACTAAGAGGGTAAATATTTCCTTTATTGTCGTTTCATTTTTTTTTTTTCATTTCATAGTTTTTTTTTTTTTAGTTCATCTGAGTGTTTTGAGGCCTCATTTGATGTGCAAATGAATAATAACCATAATATGACTATGACAATATGATCGGAAATAGTAATTGTGGAAGGAAACAGCCTACCCTAAGTGTTTAGCTAAACCTAACCTAACCTACCTTAACCGTACCTAACAATTTATTCAGCCCTAACCTAACCTAACCTAATCTAACTTAACCTAATCTAACCTAACCCAACCCAACCCAACCCAGCCTAACCTAACCTAACCCAGCATCCAGTTGGGAAGTTGGGAAACGAAATCCTCCTTTCAGTATGTTGAGCAAGATTCGGTAATATTAATTTGCACACATTAACACACAGACAGGCATACACTGTATGATAGCACAAATCCACTGGGTATGATAAGATTGCGCGCTAAAGAAACGGCTAGTAAAGAAATACGACTGAAAGTTCGTCACTTGAAAGGTTAGGACGCTTCTCGTTTTGTTCTGTTGGACTTGGAGTTTTTATTTCCACTATATATTTCGCTAAAAGAACTTATGCGAGTTAGTTTCTGATGTTACTTCCTTCTGTTGGGTTGAGGACTGTGTTTTGTGTGTTGTGCATGCTCTCCCCTCTGTGCTTGTGTTTACATTAGGGAGACAAACAGCTGATATGAGGGTTCGCTCCGTGATTGGTTGATCATGACAAAGCCTCACTTGTAAGATTCTCTGTCATTGGCTGAGCAGAAATCAGCTGCTGACGGCCGATTTAAGGCACGTAAGCAACGTTGGGTCTGGTTAGTACTTGGATGGGTGACTGCCTGGGAACACCAGATGCTGTTGGTATCCCTACGTGTCAAGTGGGGTTGGTGGAGGATTAGTGTCCCTCCCTGTAAAACAGTTAACTCTGAGCCCTTGGCCACCCCGTTTGAGATACATGGCTTCTGGCAATGAATGAATGAAACTACTTACGACCGGGGTACGGCGCCGTAAAAAATCTTAGTGAATACCAAACTCTGGTGAGAGATACGGTCATACGGCGCCACAGGAGTGCGTAATCTGAGGTGCCAGATCTTGCTCAGGCACCTGAAATTACGACCATGTTAGTGAATCCAGCCCCAGCAATCTAGGAGTGCGCCAGGTAGGCGCTACAAGTAGCTACGCATAGCTTACGCATTGCTACAAGTTCCCTTGGCGGCGCTGTGAGTAGCTAAGAGTCACTACGCATTGCTGAACCAAATGGTCCGTAAAGGTCTATGAGTACCCATGATTAGCTAAGAGTAGCTAGGAGTAGCTAGGACCCCCACTAGAGTAGTTACGAGTGCCCTACGACCATCAAGAATTTGATGAGAGTCTGTCAGTTGTGTCGGGCGAAAAAAAAAAAAATTACAGGATGTGATGTAGGTGGACTACTCAATAGCAAGCTTGCAATCATCATAGACCTACGTATCCCCAACGACCATGGTCGGAGGTGCCCGCGAATTGAAACTACTGAAGCTGCAGGCGGATTTGGCATGTGAAGCGGCCGACATCAGTGTGGCAATATGTAGGCTGTTACTTGACAAGAAGAAAAGGAAGAAAAAGAGAAGAACCCTTTGGAGCAGGTTATGCTTGCTACAACGTCCTATGTACGGTCAGTGCGAGAAACTTATTGAATAGTTGAAATTAGAGGACTTCCATAGCTTCAGGAATTTTCTTCGAGTGGATGACAACATGTTCATGGAACTGCTGGAAAGGGTTGGTTCCCGTATCGAGAAGCAGGACACCTTCAGGGGGAAGTCATA